>NW_024070205.1:62293551-62761384 GCF_014754425.2 Oryx dammah | reverse complement strand
ACACACACACACACACACACACACACACACACACACACACACACACATATATATGCTTGCCAGGTAGTGCTAGTGGGAAAGAAATTGACTACCAAATCAGGAAACAGGGCTATAAGGGTTTGGTCCCTGGGCCAGGAAGATCCCTTGGAGGAGGGAATGGCAATCCACTCCAGTATTCTTGCCTGGAGAATCCCAGTGACAGAGGAGCCTGGCAGGCTACAATCCATAGGTTGGCAAAGAGTCTGACATGACTGAAGTGACTTAGCACACACACAAGCACACATGCATATATATATTTCCTGGAGAGTTTGTGAGACATACTGAAAAGGCAATAGGGAATAGGGAGACATAAAGGTTTTGGTTTGGCATTTGAAACATAGGGCTGGATGAGATCATCT
The DNA here is from genome assembly GCF_014754425.2 of Oryx dammah. Taxonomy (NCBI): domain Eukaryota; kingdom Metazoa; phylum Chordata; class Mammalia; order Artiodactyla; family Bovidae; genus Oryx; species Oryx dammah. The sequence goes on along the minus strand of NW_024070205.1, from coordinate 62,760,986 downwards.
CAAGCAAGAACATAGTGAGAAAACAAAAATAGTCTTTCAACATTCCAATATTTGGAGTCAAAAGAAAGAAGAAGAAAAACTAAAGTTTAGTGGCTCAGTCATGTCCAACTCTTTGCAACCCCATAGACTGTAGCCTACCAGGCTCCTCCGTCCATGGGATTTTCCAGGCAACAGTACTGGAGTGGGTTGCCATTTCCTTCTCCAGAGGATCTTCCCGACCCCGGGATTGAACCCGGGTCCCTCACATTATAGTCAGATGCTTTACCGTCTGAGCCACCAGGGAAGTCCTAGAACTAAGAAGAACTAGCAAGTGAGCCAAAGGAATGCCCATTGAGCAACAGGAAATCCAGACTAGTGTGGTCTCAAACCTGAAGAGAAAAAAGAGTTTCACAAAGGAAGTGTGGTTAGCCATGAGCAGTAATGCCAAGGGGTCAAGTCAAATCAATATTGAGAAGGATTTTATTAGACATGGCAGGATGGAGACCACAGGTTACCAGCATTCAATGGAGCTGAGGACATAGAAGCTATGTTGGGGTGGACTGAGGAGTGAAATCAAACTGCGATAGCTTAAGATGAAGGAATTCCAGATTCTCCTCCAATACTAGATGAAATTACACATGAGTAAACAAACATGTATATCTAGGCTTATAGGAAGAAAGGAAAGTCATCAACCAATAATAACTTACAACCAATAGTAGCTTACAACCAAAAATAAATAAAACAGAGGAATATCCAGCTGTGATATATGTCTTAAGGGCTGGAGTGGTAGTGCTCTTGCAGGAGTGTATATTAAGGCTACATGGCCCATATCATCCAGAGAGTTAGAATCAGCAGCAGCAACTAACACTAGATGCTAGAAAACTGCTGTATAATTGCTGAACAGAAATGAGAAAATTAAAAAAAAAAAAAAAGGAATGAGAAAATAACCAGGGCCAGTCTAGGACTCTGATTTTACAAAGATGTTATCTTTAAAAAATTTCAGCAGTGATCTTACATGGATGTCACATGTTGAACCCAGATTTAGGATGAAAAACTTAAGCCGAGATACAGAAAGTGGGCTAAAAAAAAGTCAAATGCCAGAAAACTTGTTCTAGGCATTATGAGAAACCATCTCTTAAACATAAGTACAGCTAGAACAAACATGCCTGGAGCTTCCAAAGAATATGCTCCTCCTAAGAATAAGGACAGAGGAAAAATATACAAGGTGTTATAAGGAAATTGAGCATTATGAAAAATTATGAGAAAATGCACAGATTGGGAGAATCTATATAGAAAAACTGTATAATATAAAACTATAATTCTAGAACAATAAAAAGATATTTTTAAAGTATGTTTACATTTTAAAAATGGTATATCTAAGGATAGAATTCATCAAACAAGAATGAAACATTTTTTAAAATTAACTGATCATTTATTTAAAAAAATCCAAGTTCAAGGAAGAAAAAATGCAGTTTTTATAATACAATTTTAGTCAAATTAAAGAACATTCTAGATGTGGCTAATGATAAATTAGTCAATTTGAAAAGAGATCTAGGAAGAGTAGCCAAAATATACCACAGAGAGATAAATAGATGGAAATCATAAAATGTAAACTATATAGAGGAATAAATGATCTCTTCATATAAATATATATTATATAATTATATATTATATTCTTATGTTATTAACATTCCTAGAAATTTAATCATATGATATTGTTTCTATAGTATATGTTATGTATAATATATAACATATAAGAATTCAAGAATGAAATATGAAAGGAGGCACTATTGAAAGTGAAAATGGCTGAGAATTCCATAGAACTGACTGAACAAAGGCCAGACTTTTACGGACTAGGCAATGGCACCCCACTCCAGTACTCTTGCCTGGAAAATCCCATGGAAGAAGAAGCCTGGTGGGCTGCAGTCCATGGGGTTGCAAAGAGTTGGGCAGGGCTTAGCAACTTCACTTTCCCTTTTCACTTTCATGCATTGGAGAAGGAAATGGCAACCCATTCCAGTGTTCTTGCCTGGAGAATCCCAGGGATGGGGGAGCCTGTTGGGCTGCCGTCTATGGGGTCACACAGAGTTGGACACGACTGAAGTGACTTAGCAGCAGCAGCAACATAGATAAGATGTGAGTGAAACAAGAGACTTTTTAAAAGAAACATGCTGGATGAAAATATCATCTGGGAACTTTCAGAATTTAATTAAGAAAAAATTTTACCTATGGCTGATTTATGTTGATGTATGTCATAAGCCAACACAATATTGTAAAGCAATTATACTTTAATTAAAATAAATAAATTAAAAAATAATTTGTAGAACAAACATAAAAGGGACTGAAAATCTAGGATCATAAATTTAGGATTTACAGGGTCAAAAGGGAGTACTTTGGGAGATGAGAGGCAATGGGATATTTGTCCTTAATAGAAAATATGATTTAAAAATAGAATAACATTCTGCTTGAAATCCAAGAGAAGAAGCCTGACTTGATTGACTTGCACTTTTGGAAGAAGCTGGGACACCCAGTGGGTATGAGGCATGGTGAGTTTATAAAACTCTTCCATGAAAGTGAGAAATTAACAATTATATCCTGAGTATTAATTTGATAAAATAAGGTTTCTTGATAGCTCCTCTTTTAGCTTGCCATGAGGAGGTGTTTCAGGCTGAGGTGTTAAGATTATCTATGCTGGTACCCATGGTGGATTGCAGTCCCTGGGGAACTCTCTTTCTTGCAGATCTTGATACGATGTAGGCTGGAGGCAAAAGGCATGAATGATCACCTATCACTGGCTTTGGGGCAATTCTTTTTAAAAAAATAATTTATTTATTTGAATTGGAGGCTAATTACTTTACAATGTTGTAGTGGTTTTTGCCATACATTGACATCAGTCAGCCATGTGTCCCCCATCCTGAACCCCTCTCCCACCTCTCTCCCCATCCCATCCCTCAGGGTCATCCCAGTGCACTGGCCTTGAGTGCCGTGTCTCATGTATCAAACCTGGACTGGTGATCTGTTTCACATATGGTAATATACATGTTTCAGGGCTGTTCTCCCAAATCATCCCACCCTCATCTTCTCTGCTGCTGCTACTGCTAAGTCGCTTCAGTCATGTCCGACTCTGTGCGACCCCAGAGATGGCAGCCCAGCAGGCTCCCCCGTCCCTGGGATTCTCCAGGCAAGAACACTGGAGTGGGTTGCCATTTCCTTTTCCAATGCATGAAAGTGAAAAGTGAAAGGGAAGTCACTTAGTCCTGCCTGACTCTTTGCGACCTCATGGACTGCAGCCCACCAGGCTCCTCCGTCCATGGGATTTTCCAGGCAAGAGTACTGGAGTGGGGTGCCATCATCTTCTCTCACAGAGTCCAAAAGTCTGTTCTTTATATCTGTGTCTCTTTTGCTGTCTCACGTATAGGATCATCATTACCATCTTCCTAAATTCCAAATATATGTGCTAATATACTAGGCTAATATAATAGGCTCCAGTTTCATCCACCCTATTAGAACTGATTCAAATGTGTTCTTTTTAATAGCTGAGTAATATTCCATTGTGTATATGGACCACAACTTTCTTATCATATGTGCTGTAACTCTTTGTGAGATGATTTGTGAGGTAAGGCAATAATAGGCTGTGATTGATAACCCTTCAAGTGAATGCTTTCTGAAATTGATCTGTTTGTTATTGCATCCAACTTTAAGAAGAAACAGTCTCATTCATTTCAATAAGATTATGTAACAAGAATAAGGTAGAAAATGGTTACATAGAACAAATTACATATTTTTAAACCGCTAGGCTAAAATTAACCATGCAAATGTAGCTCTTTCTCCCCTTTTGCCTTTGTCTTAGCTAACAACCTATTTGAATAGTTGTTCAATAGTAATTCCTTTTCAGACTTCAATAATCATGGATAAGGGAGTTGAATATCAGAAATTCATTCATGCATTGAATGATTCTGATGGTGGAAATTCATTCTATTTCTGTTAAATTGTTATTGTTGTTTATGATATTATACACAAAAAATTACCTTAACAAGACTCATTTGTTTCATTTTAAACATCAATATTATATGCTGTCTCAGTGTTTGAGAAAATTGAAATTAAGAAAAAGCTGGGTGTCTTCCAACATAATTGAAATGAATTTAACAATTTCATAATATTAATGCTTTCATAAAAAGGTGATCTATTTTAATTGCATTGTTTTCTATTCTAAAATACTTAACTGCTAATTATCTAAAATTCCAATATTTATGTTTGAAAAATATGAATTTTAATGTTGATTTTGAAGTTTTGAATGAAAGATCATTTTGTTTAAAATCTCCTCCTCCTTTAGACATTTATGTCTGGTTTTACACAGTGTTTCCCTTCCATTTTGCTTGTATGTTTAAACTTCACATTTTTGTCAGGGTACAATATCACTGTATTCAATGAATGGTATTTAAAATGGAAGTATATATTCTCACTAGATTTACTTATGACTGTCCTTATCCACATTTATCCATAGGCTCATGATTTACATACTTGTTAACAATTTCTACCATCAACACTATCCTGGCTTCTGTTACATCTGAGATGATTGTGAATGATGACACTCAATGATAAGTTTTTTCTTTTCCCTTTTGGGACATTGAGAGTTGGATTATCTCTCTTCCCTCACAAAAATATTATACTATGTCATGTATGAAAATTAACTTGATATAGAAATATACAGATATATCTTCAGGAATTTTTCTTCTCCATCTGAACTTATAGTTCACATTATTCTTCCTTTATGTCAACTTTCACATTCTGTAGATCCTAAGGATTATTTGTGAATTACTTATTATTTTTCCTTGAAATATTTAAGAGTTTTTCTACTGATTTATTTGTGTTGGTATCACAATAAACACCAGGTTATAAGTAAAATATATTTATTCTGGGAATGCATTTCTAAGGATATTTAAGAAACCACTAAGTTTTGTTGTTATATATGACTACATTATCTAGCTATACAGCATTATTATTAGTCCCCAACTTACTTTGTGTCTTCCTGTTTATTAGTCTCCACATCAGGTCAGTTTTATAGTCATGCATAACTTATTTATGATATCTCTCCTAAATCTGGTTCTCTTCTTTATTCCCACTGTTACTGACCAATAACAAATCCTAGTCAACATTTTAAGACTGTAAAGTATTCTTACATGGAGTATTCCTGCATTTCTCCCCTCCAATTTATCTTTTCTTTTCCAGAAAGGAACTGTTAAAATAGTGACTCTATTATTGATTATACTGCTAAACAAACAGAAAATCATTAGAACAGCAAAAAAGTACCCTCTATTGCTACACTTTCTTTCTAACTGCATCCCTCAAAATTCTGCATTCTATTTATAGGCACAACAAATTGAAAACAAACATATAATTTAATAAATAATTTTCATACTGTGATGGCTGCATCTGAAGTTCTCATTTCTTGCAATGCCTTTTTCTGAACTTCTATCCTAGGTGTACCTGCTTCATTCTTGAAATCCTCATCGCTATCTGCCTTTTCAATGGTTTCGTCACCTTTCCCATACTTATAGTACACATGATGACATCATTGCTCAAATTTAACTAAATCCTGATTTGAAATGCTCTGATAATTAGTCATGTTGAGCATTTTCTCATGTTCTCTTTGGCCATTATTATGCTTTCTTTGAAGAAATGTCTATTGGATCTTTTGCCCATTTAAAAAAATTTTTTTCTGACATAGAACTGCATGAGCTATTTTGCTAGTTTTAAAGGTTAACCCCTTATAAGTCACTTCATTTGAAAATAGTTTCTCTGGATCTGTGGCTTGTCTTTTTCTTGTTTGTTTGGGCTTCCCTAGTGGCTCAGATGGTAAAGGATCTGTCTGCAACGCAGGAGAGCCGGGTTCGATCCCTGGGTTGGAAAGATCCCCTGGAGAGGGAAACAGCAAACCACTCCAGTATTCTTGCCTGGAAAATCCTAAGGACCATGGAGCCTGGTAGGTTACCATCCATGGGGTCGTAAAGAGTCGGACACGACTGAGTGACTTCACTTCACTTGTTGTGCAGAAGTTTTAAGTTTAATTAGGTCACATTTGTTTAGGTTTTACTTTCATTCTCTAGGAAGTGGATCCAAAAAGATACTGTGTGTGTGTTCACTTAGTCGCTCAGTCATGTCTGACTCTTTACGACCCCATGGACTGTAGCCCCACCATGCTGCTCTGTCCATGGGGATTCTCCAGGCAAGAACACTGGAGTTGATTGCCATGCCCTCTTTCAGAGGATCTTCACAACCCTGAGATCAAACCCAGGTCTCTCAGATTACAGGCAGATTATTTACTGTTCGAGCCACCACTGAAATTGAAGTTGAAAAACATACTACTACAATTTATGTCAAAGAGTTTTCTGTCTACATTTTCCTCTGAAAGTTTTAAAATGTTTGCCCTTTTATTTAGGTCTTTGATCCAGTTTGAGTTTTTCTGTATGGTGTTAAGGAGTGTTCTCATTTCATTTTTTACATGTAATTCCACTTTTCCCAGAATTATTTATTTATTTATTTATTGATGTCAGAATTATTTCTTGAAGAGACTGGCTTTTCTCCATTTTATATTATTGCCTCCTTTGTAATAGATTAATTGACAATAGGTATAGGTGTTTATTTCTGAGCTTTCTATTCCCATCTCTTGATCCAACAGATAATGGAAATTTGACTTATGGTTCCTCTGCCTTTTCTAAATCCAACTTGTACATCTGGAAGTTCTTGATTCACATACCGTTGAGCTTGAAGGATTTTGAGCATTACCTTGCTAGCACGTAAATGAGCACAAATGTGAGATAGTTTGAACATTTTTTGGCATTGCCTTTCATTGGGATTGAGCTTCCCTAGTGGCTCAAATGGTAAAGCGTCTGTCTGCAATGTGGGAGACCCAGGTTTGATCCCTGGGTTAGGAAGATCTCCTGGAAGAGGAAATGGCAACCCACTCCAGTATTCTTGCCTGGAGAATCCTATGGATGGAGGAGCCTGGTGGGCTATAGTCCATGGGGTGGCAAAGAGTCAGCCACGACTGAGGGACTTCACTTTCACTTTCATTGGGGTTGGAATGAAAACTGACCTTTTCCAGTCCTGTGGCCACTGCTGAGTTTTCCAAATTTGTTAACATATTGGATGTAGCACTTTAACAACATCATCTTTTTAGATTTGAAATAGCTCAGCTGGAATTCCATCACCTCTAATAGCTTCGTTTGTAATAACGCTTCCTAAGGTCCACTTGACTTCACTTCACTCCAGGATGACTGGCTCTAGGTGAATGATCACATCATCATGGTTATCTGGGTCATTAATAACATTTTTTGCAGTTCTTTCATGTATTCTTGTCACCTCTTCTTAGTATCTTCTGCTTCTGTTTGATCCTTACCATTCTGCCCTTTATTGTGCCCATCTTTTCATGAAAAGTCCCCTTCAGTTCAGTCTCTCAGTAGTGTCTAACTCTCTGTGACCCCATGAACTGCAGCACACCAGGCCTCCCTGTCCATCACCAACTCCCAGAGACCACCCAAACCCATGCCCATCGAGTCTGTGTTGCCATCCAACCATCTCATCCTCTGTCATCCCTTTCTCCTCCTGCCCTCAGTCTTTCCCAGCATCAGGGGCTTTTCAAATGAGTCAGCTCTTCACATCAGGTGGCCAAATTATTGGAGTTTCAGCTTCAACATCAGTCCTTCCAATCAAGAACCAGGACTGATCTCCTTTAGGATGGACTAATTGGATCTCCTTGCAGTCCAAGAGACTCTCAAAAGTCTTCTTCAACACCACAGTTCAAAACCATCAATTCTTCGGTACTCAGCTTTCTTTATTGTCCAACTCTCACATCCATATATGACCACTGAAGAAACCATAGCCTTGACTAGACGGACCTTTGTTGACAAAGTAATGTCTCTGTTTTTTAATATGCTGTCTAGGTTGGTTATAACTTTCTTCCCAAGCAGTAAGCATCTTTTAATTTCCTGGCTGCAATCACCATCTGCAGTGATTTTGGAGCCCAAAACAATAAAGTCAGCCACTGTTTCCACTGTTTCCCCATCTATCTGCCATGAAGAGATCTCTAGTCTTTCCCATGCTATTGTTTTCCTCTACTTCTTTGCATTGTTCACTTAAGAAGGCTTGCTTATTTCTCCTTGCTATTCTTTGGAACACTGCATTCAGATTCTCAAGATATATTAACTCTATGTGATTGAAACCATGAATTGATAATGAAACTTAGTTACACCTAATTTTATTTTGTCTTAGTCTGTCTAGTATTTACCTGACAATTTATCAATTTTTCTTAAAGCAGAGTTGTGTTTTTGATTTAAAAGGGAAAGAAAATCTTGAAAACTCTCATCATTTGGCAAATGATAGCCCCAAGAAAGCATTTAAGACATTTACAGACATTGTTGTTGTTGTTTAGTCACTCAGTCATGTCTGACTCTTTGCAACCCCATAGACTGCAGCATGTCAGGCTTCACTGTCCTTCACTATCTCCCAGAGCTTACTCAAACGTGTGTCCATTGAGGTGATGATGCCATCCAACCATCTCATCTTCTGTTGTCCTTGTCCTCCTGCCTTTAATGTTTCCCAGCAACAGAGTCTTTTCCAGTGAGTCAGCACTTCACATCAGGTGGCCAAAGTATTGGAGTTTCAGCTTCAGCATCAGTCCTTCCAATGAATATTCAGGACTGATTTCCTTTAGGATTGACTGGTTTGATCTCCTTGCAGTCCAAGGGACTCTCAAGAGTCTTCTCCAACACCAAAGTTCAAAAACATCAATTCTTTGATGCTCAGACTTCTTTATGGTCCAACTCTGGACCATAGGAACAGAATCTTCACCAAAATGATATTTAGAGAAACCAGTAATACCTGAACTAGAAAAACAACAATGACATTTTCACTATGCTTTTTATCATTTATTCTACTGTAATGAAACTCAATAGGAAGCTAATAGTTATGTAAATAATCATCAATGCCTACTTTATAAAAGTAGAAGGTACAGTGCCACATGGACTTGTTAACCTACATTTATTTTATTGTTCTTCATTTAATATTAGAACTCAGGCCTTTTAGCTGAGCACACACACCCTTCCTTTCTTTGTCCCAGTTTGGCCTTTCCCAGTCTACCTAGTTGTAGGTGTGTTTTAAGTGACAAATTTCTGACCAAGGCTGTGTGAACAGACATGAGTATTTCTAGTTCTGCCCTTCAAATATATGCATTTTCTGTGTCTCCCATGTTTCTCTTTTCTGCTGACTGGCAGAGTGAGAGGAATTAACCACTCTGGATGCAAAGATAAAGTCAACATACTGAAGATTGCTGTCATTTTACCAGTCCTGGAATATCTACCTTAGGCAAGCTTGTTTATTATATTTATGGATCTCAATGTTACAAATCCTCTTTATAAATCAAAACCAGTAGAACAGAGAAAATTGTCATAAAGAAACGCTCTTTCATTGTGCAATTCAGTTATTAAGAGTGTAGTCACATGATAAGAAATTTGTCTGCCAATCTTGTGCTTAGGCTACTAACAATTCTTTCAATGAATACTCATTAAATAAGTATTATGTACCAATTATGGTGCCAATCAAGTAATTATGGGGAGTACATTTCAATTTTAGCTAATTTGTTAAAATGAGATAGGAGGCATTACTTTTTGGTTAGCAATCACTGCCTAGTATATTTTGGACCCAATATTTGAGAGACAAAATGATGTAAAAATGTGTTATTGAGGAGGACTTATCTCATTCAGCCTTTTCAATCATATCTTCTTGCTTCTCATAATTAGTGGAATATTTTATACACACACACACACACACACACATATATGGTTTCCTGGTAGCTCAGTGTTAAAGAATCTGCCTGCCAATACAAGTTCAACCCTGATCCAAGAAGATTTTCTGGAGGAGGAAATGGCAACCCACTTCACTATTCTTGCCTGGAAATCCCCATGGACAGAGCAGCCTGGTGGGCTAAATTCCATGAGGTTGCAAAGAGTCAGACATGACTGAACAACTGAAAAACAAGAGTGTATACACACACACACATACATACACATATGTGTGTGTATGTGTATATATATATAAACACTTTGTTTATATATATTATTGCTAGAATAGGACTCAGAGTAGGTGGAGAAGAATGAATGAGTTAAGGGAGTTAAGAGTAGATAAGAGCTTAACAGAATTTAACAGGCAGCACTCATGGAATGGCAGCTATATTATTACTCCCATACACACTCAATTTGAAGTTATCAACACTGGCAATTGTTAAATTAGATGATATCAAATAAAAATTTTCCAATCTTAGAAATACTTTTCATTTAACAAAATTAACCTTTTAAATAAAATTTTACAGCCAAAATTTCTTTTCATATATCAGGTCAAAGAGATAGCTGAAATTTAACATGCTACCATAATTCTAATGATAGAATATGAATGGCTAGAAATGCTGTTTTCAGTCTTATCTTCAAATAATAGCTTTCTAAAAAAACAATTTTATACATATATTTAAAGTTAAATTTATATTGGGCTATATTTAAAGCATTGTAAGAGAGAAAGATAAGAAACATGCTTTTGGATGAAATGATTAGAAGAAAGTAACAACTATACAAACTTGATAAACTGATGAGTGCTATTGTTTAATGAAAAAATGATTTTTCCATTAACTGACAAGTTTTACATTTTAGCATTACATTCTTAGAGGAAACTCTGAATTATCAGAGAAATTAAAACTAAAATCTGGACTATGTTTTTTTTAAAATACAATAGGGCTCCTATCAGTATTTGTCAGAAGAAGTCACAGCAAACTGAATTTAGCAATAAAATACGCACAGTCTACCAGAACACTGATAGTCTGCCCAGGGAAATTTAAAAGTCTTTTTTTTTTAATGGAATAAATGCTTAAAGTTAAAATCAAAATAGTTCTTTTAAAGCAAGTTTGAGAAAACTCTGGGAATATATCATTGCACAACTAGGTTGATTATAAAAAATACCATTTTAACATGCTCAGATGCACCTTAAAATGACTCAGTGGGTTGTAGAGTCTAACACATTTTCTTCCCAATTATTTTTGAAGGGTTCCTGACAAATTTTTTTTTTAAAGAAAGAATGATAGACTGTCTTTTTTTATTTTGTTTTTGTGAGACTTTTATTTTTAGCCTGTCATAAGAGGCAAATGGCAAGCTATGATTTGGGTAAGTTTTGTAAAAGAGTCTCAATTTGCACAATTCAGGATACAGCTTTTTTTAATCTGTCAAGGAGTATGGGTTCTGAGGTGTTTTGGTAAAGATGTAGATTTAGTTATATATGTTGATGAATTCTATCTTGACAATCTTAAAAGAGTGTCAGCCATTGCTGGTGAAGAAACTGTATATGATTTTGAAAGCTTTCAAAGACTCCTGAAGTATTATAAAAATTTTTCCACCTAAATATTTTTGTCACATAATGTTAAGAAGTTATGAATCAAAATCAACAAATAAATTTGATCAAAGACTACTACTATATGAAAAGGGACATGTTATTTTAGATATGTTAATGTTTGGAATGTAAAAGTTTATTCTTCAATATGATGGACTTTGTTCAAATAATGACATAAAATAGTATTGAAGCAAAAAAATTAAACCAATGTTCTAAAACATAGTTCTGCTTATGAAATACCTATTTTTCTTTTAATCTTTAAATTGAGTAATCTGCCTAAAGTATGTAAGGCATATGTTAAAATCATTTGTTAAATTGCACACTGAATATGTCAAATTGATTGTTTTAAGCTTCTTTCAGTGGTTATGTAAAACACAGCAGTCTTTTCAAGGTTATAGTCACTTGTTTTCTAATAAGTTTCATTCTTCTGAACACTGATTCTTTTTTTTTTCTTTTTACTTTTTCTGATGAAAAGTTGTTTAAGTTCCCTCCACACCTGGACTACTGAGCACTTTCACTTCTGATAAATCATTTAAATATCCTGCAAACGCTGACACGGTGGCCAGAAAAAAATTTGTTGAAGAGAAGCTCTTTCAATATGGTGCTTAACTTTGATACTCATTATAACAGTTGTTCATTCATTTAAGCAAACAAACAAAAAAACATGGAGAGTTTAGAGTAGACTGTCACATTTTCTGCATCTATAGCTATTGGTTAAACTAAATTAAAAGTTTAGCCAAATTTCTTCACATGTTCTGAATGCACATACTCTCCCAGTATCTACATAAATAATTTATTCCCAAGGAAAAATGCTATTGCATATTTCCTTTAAAACATGCAGTAGAATTTCAATTATTGCTACTCACTCCCTCAGGCAATACCAAGGATATGTTATTAGAGGTAATGATTGTTAAATGATAACTATATTGATTCAAAAGCCCTGAAGGACGGGTGATTTCAATCTTGAATACAATCCTCATGCTTTTCTGACTGAGTTTCACCAACCAAATATTGCCTCACACAGCAGCTAGAAGGGAAAGGCCACTGTTCTGATGTATGACCTTCTGGCAAAAGCCTAAGACATTACTATTTGAAAAATGATGTGGATGGTGGTGATAATGATAAACACTAAATTTTTTCACACATTTATCACCTGAATGTACAAAACAGCATCATAGACAAATCTTTTGAAAATGTAAGCACTTATAGCTTATTTAATAGGTTTCAAACCTTATGGAAAGCAGAAACGACTACATGTTGAAAAAGGAAACAAATGCCATTGAGGACTTCACACTCAGCTCTCAGGGCTCCAGTTACTTTTTATTTCCTGCAATAGGTTTGGTTTTAATACTCACCATAAATATGAGTATTTTAATAAATCAGAGTAGAATCTCAGGGAATTTCCCAATGATAGAGTCCTTTTAAAGATAACCTCATAAATGTGAACAACTTTTAAAATGCTGAAGTAGACTGATCCTGTCTATAAACTTTGCTTTTTCAGTTAAGGTGCTGAGTCTTCTGCACTCTCCTTCTTATTCTCTGCCCTCTCATTGCTGCTAGATGCACAAGAACATGATACTTTTTACACTACCGCGACTATTTATATATTCAGTTCAGTTCAGCTCAGTCGCTCAGTCGTGTCCGACTCTTTGCGACCCCATGTGTTGTGTTGTTATATATTATGCAGAATGAACTCTTTCAAAATATTTGTTTTTCTCCCTGGATTTAATAACTGCCACAATTGTTATTTGCTTAGTTTTCTAATTATTCCAAGTGTTTTTACAGATTGGTAACATACTGATCACTAGTTTTTCAAAATAGTCAAACAACTTTTCAAGCACTCAAATGTTCTGTCAGTTCAGTTCAGATTAGTCGCTCAGTCGTGTCCAACTCTTTGCGACCCCGTGAATCACAGCACGCCAGGCCTCCCTGTCCATCACTAGCTCCTGGAGTTCACTCAGACTCACATCCATCGAATCAGTGATGCCATCCAGCCATCTCATCCTCGATCATCCCCTTCTCCTCCTGCCCCCAATCCCTCCCAGCAGCAGAGTCTTTTCCAGTGAGTCAACTCTTCTCATGAGGTGATCAAAGTACTGGAGTTTCAGCTTTAGCATCATTCCTTCCAAAGAAATCCCAGGGCTGATCTCCTTTAGAATGGACTGGTTGGATCTCCTTGGAGTCCAAGGGACTCTCAAGAGTCTTCTCCAACACCACAGTTCAAAAGCATCAATTCTTCAGCGCTCAGCCTTCTTCACAGTCCAACTCTCACATCCATACATGACCACAGGAAAAACCATAGCCTTGACTAGACAGACCTTAGTTGGCAAAGTAATGTCTCTGCTTTGGAATATGCTATCTAGGTTGGTCATAACTTTCCTTCCAAGGAGTAAGCGTCTTTTAATTTCATGGCTGCAGTCACCATCTGCAGTGATTTTGGAGCTCAAAAAAATAAAGTCTGACACTGTTTCCATTGTTTCCCCATCTATTTCCCATGAAGTGATGGGACCGGATGCCATGATCATCGTTTTCTGAATGTTGAGCTTTAAGTCAACCTTTTCACTCTCCACTTTCACTTTCATCAAGAGGCTTTTTAGTTCCTTTTCACTTTCTGCCATAAGGTGGTGTCATCTGCATATCTGAGGTTATTGATATTTCTCCAGGCAATCTTGATTCTAGCTTGTGCTTCTTCCAGTCCAGCGTTTCTCATGATGTACTCTGCATATAATTTAAATAAGCAGGGTGACAATATACAGCCTTGATGTACTCCTTTTCCTATTTGGAACCAGTCTGTTGTTCCATGTCCAGTTCTAACTGTTGCTTCCTGACCTGCATACAGATTTCTCAAGAGGCAGGTCAGGTGGTCTGGTATTCCCATCTCTCTCAGAATTTTCCACAGTTTATTGTGATCCACACAGTCAAAGGTCAGTTTTTCTTAAAAATTCTGTGTCTTCTTGTTCTTTTACTGCTTCTCCTCCTGTCCACCTCCGTTTTCTATGGCTTACTTTCCACAGCCCTTTCTTTCTACTATTGTATGGAAGGACTCACTTTAAGGACTGACACAGAGTGCAACCTGGGGAACTTTTCTTTTTCTACATCCTTATCACATATTTTATTTTTGCTTTACTGTCTTGTTTTTGTGGTGTGTACTCATCACAACTTTACCAAAAAAGGAAACATGAAAAAATGTTTAAAAATTTTGATGACTCATTTCTGAAAATACCTTAATTTATCCTAACCTTTGAGTTACAGTTTGTTTGTTTTGAAATTCTTAGGCTAAGAACCATTTTTCCATAAAATATTGAAAGTGTTACACCTTGGTTTTCTAATAGTCAGGGTTGTTGCTGAGAAGGTTGATGCCATTTTTCAATTCCAGAAAGATTTTCCAATTTTCCCATGTAACCAAGCTATTCTGAAGTTGTATAAAATTTGATGTGTGTATGTCTGTGTGTGTTGATTCTTTATACAGTGCATGTGGCAAGCTATCTAATGCCCTGACAACTAACATCTGTGAATTATTTGTGCATTTTTCTTTTATAATTATTTCCTTGCTATTTCTAACGTTTTAAAATTCTCTTTGTTTCCTTTTCACCACATGTTCCTACTGTCAGATACCAGAAATCCTTAATTTTTCTTTTAAAGCTCATCTGTTTGTCTTTACTATTTCAGAGTAACTTCATTGACTGTGTCTTCCAACTCTTTCATTGCCTTTGCATTTTTACTATTACTTTTCTTTAATGTTTTTGAGTTCTAAAAACTAATTCATATTACTATAATGTATCTTTATAATATCATACTGCTCTGTTTCACAAATATATTATCTCATGATTGGCAGTGATTTAAACAACAATTTGGAAGCCTACAAGCTTCATCTCTTTTGTTTAGCCGTGTTTCTGTGAATGTTGATGTTGTTTTTATGTGCCTCTTTCATCTTAGAGACTAATCTAAGTCTTGTTATTATTGACTTTCCATTCCTACATAAAATTGAGTCTCTAAAAGTTAATTTAAAACTGAATTCATTGATAGGTCTCTTATATAAAGTGCAAGCTAATTAAAATTATGACATGTGCATGCCAAGTCACTTCAGTCATGTCCTGTTCTTTGTGACACTATGGACTGTATCCTACCAGGCTCCTCTGTCCATGGTATTCTCCAGGAAAGCATATTGGGGTGGGGTGCCATGCCTTCATCCAGGGGATCTTCTCAACCCAGGAATCCAACCCACATCTCATTGGCAGGTGGGTTCTTTACCACTAGCGCCACCTGGAAAGCAGTTAAAATTATGACAAGGGATGAATTTTACGTGGAATGACAAAATAGCTATAGCTATGATATAACTAGATAGCTATAACTATAGCTATGAACTATAACTCTTTTCTGAGAGTCCAATTTCTCTAGGTACAAATTGTCTAATATATTGGCTGGGGTGTTTGTTGAGGAGGAGAGACCTCTGCCTCATTGCCTGATTTCTAGTGTCATCATAAATATTTTCAACCTGTCTTCCTGCTTTTGACACCATGGTTATCCATTACCTACATGGTATCTGCCCCTTTTGTTTCTTTCTAGGATTTTGTAGCAGTGAAATTGCTGACTCCTTATTTTTCTCTATAGGGAATAGTTTCCGTTTCTTTTGTTAGGTGAAGTCAGTTGCCATCTCTCCATCTATTTCCTGTTTCTCAAAATATTGTTGACAAAATTCATCTCTTATTATATACTTAAACATTCTTTTATGTTTAAGTATATATCATTGTATCATTTTATTGTTAAGAAAAATATTGAAGAATTTTACTAATTTATTCTTCAGATACATGAACCCTAGAGCCACTACATGTTCATTCCCATTGCTTCCCAACTTAATTTATCATCAAAGATTAAGGTGCTTTTTACATTATCTACTATTGTTCTATTTGTATATTTTAATTCCAGAATTTATTCTACTCTTGTTACTCATGTGGAAAGCTGAATAATTATTAAGTCTTAATCATGGATTAAAATTGCAAATATATAAGTTATGTATATTGTTCTATTTTAATGCTTCTTGACTTAGAACATAATAACCATTTTAAATGCCAACTTCTCTAAGCCTCAGTTTCCACATTTTTAATATGAAGATAACAATGATCCTTATGATACTCATTCCTTCTTCTATCCTTTTCTCAGTTCCATTCTCTTGTCTTTCTAATTTTATTTTCATCACGTTTATTTTCAACCAATTATATTTTATTCTTTGAATCACTTCTAAAGGTTTGCTTTCAATAGAGCACATGGGCTTAGGTGAAAATCATTCTTTATAATCATGACAATCAAGCCCCTTTATAATTTCGCTTTTCACTCCACAAATCATGTTTCTATTTTTTCTTTAGTAATTTTCAACCATGCACTTAATTTTTATATTTTGATATTGTTACATTTAATGAAAATGATTTTCTAATTATCAAGCCAAGATTGAAGCAGCATTTTTTATTCTCATATAACATAAAAAAATAGCATTTTATTTCTACACATTACTTTTCTATTTTCCTGGTTATCATGATTAAATTGCTTTGTGTTTTATTATGTTCATTTTACAATCAGAAAACTTTTTGATCTTAAACTTTCTTTTGGAATCTATTTATAGCTTGTATAAAAATAAGTTAACTGGTGTAAATCTAAACTTGTGCTTTTCTCAGTCTTATATTTTTATTTAATCTGTCTCTACTTGGCTGTAGTACAAGCAAATTTTGGTAACTGTTTTCAGAAACCTATGTATTCTGAATTCTTTTCTACCTAAGTGATTATTTTATGTCTTAAACATAAGTGACACCTGGCAATAGTTTCTGGCTTATTTATTTATCAAAACACTGAATTTTTTTCATTTATTTTTTATTAAAAAATTTTTACTGCATTAAGCAGTAAACATGGCTGAGGATAACGTAAAAAAAAAAAAAAACACAACTTTCCGTATTTTTAATGTATGTTCATTTTACCTTGGTATTTTTTCTGTATATCTGTATCATTATTTCTTGATATCCAAATTCCAGATTTAAAAATTTTCTAATCTACATCACTTCATCATATGAGATAAATTTTCACATAAATTTCTTTGGGCATCATTTCTATTAATTTATCCACATCTTTTTCTAGACTTTTATAATTGATGCACTAGTTTCTTTTTCCTTATAATCATCTCTTATCTTTTAAATTATTTTAATTGCTATATTTTTCACTCTTTTGAATCACTCTAGAAACCATCTTAATTTTACTTGCAAAAATTAATTTTCAAATTTCCATCAATAATTTTGTATTAATTTTTCTAGACTGTAATGTAATTTTCAAGTTACATTATGTTGCATAAGGTAGCACTGATTTTTTTTTTTTTTTAATCAAAGTACAATCCTCCCATGGTATCTGTAGAGTATTGGTTCCAGGAACCACTGTTGATACCCAAATCTTTGGATGATATTTCCATGGTTAGTCTTCTGTAACTGTGGGTTTAGCATATGTGGATTCAACCAAACTTGGGTGGTATATAGTTGACTCTTGAATAACACTGGTTTGAACTGTGCATGCCCACTTATATACAGACATTTTCCAATGAATATTTGATGTCTTTGTTGGAAAACACCCACATATAAGTAGACCTTCAAGTTTAAACCCATGTAGTAGAATGGTCAACTAGAGTGCCATTTTAACACTTACAGATAAAAATGTAAATTTTTGAAAGAAATTAATTATTACTAAATATGAAGAGGGTAGTAGGTTCTAGGTAATTTATTCATAGAAAAGCCTGAATTTGTTTTGATTTTGATAGACTCTAATACTGAGCAAAAAGCAACATGATAACATTCCCATAAGTATATGTTATGTTCTGCATTAATGTTCTGTTAAAATAATTGCTTGAAAGTATGTTGTATCAAGGTAATAGGTTATTTTCTCTTACTAAGAGGACATTTGAGGTAAAATGAATATATAAATAAAATATAATTGAGTACATTGATAGATTTTCCTTATCAAGGTAATAACATTACCACTGTACATTGTATTGATTACACAAAACCTAGAATATGATGTTTATATTGGTTATTATATCACTAAGTAGTTCTTTACTAGCTAAAAGAAACCAGAAATACATCTAAATATAATAATTCTGAAGATCTTGTCATGGAAAATAATTTAACAGAATGAGTAAGTTCAGTTCAGTTCAGTCGCTCAGTCATGTCTGACTCTTTGTGACCCCATGAGCTGCAGCACACCAGGCCTCCCTGTCCATCACCAACTCCTGGAGCCTACCCAAACTCATGTCCATTGAGTCAGTGATGCCATCCAGTCATTTCATCCTCTGTTGTACCCTTCTCCTGCCCTCAGTCTTTCCCCATCAGGGTCTTTTCAAATGAGTCAGCTCTTCGCATCAGGTGGCCAAAGTAAGTAAGTTACCGCTAACATTTGAAGGCAAATTGCATAAAAGAATAATTTGTTTTGTTTATGCTTGTCCAGAGGGCTGAAAGAAATATAAAACGGAGTAACATAAAGATCCATGTCAGCTCAACGGAAAGAATAATGTGTAGGTTTGTTTTGTAACAAAAAGATCAACCTTCTAATGCACTGAATTGTTCCCTTCGCTCAGTCGTGTCCAACTCTTTGTGACCCCATGGACTGTAGCCTACCAGGCTCCTCTGTCCATGGAATTTTCCAACTAATAGTACTGGAATGGATTGCCATTTCCTTCTCCAGGGTATCTTCCCAACCCAGGGATCAAACCCAGGTCTCCCTCATTGTAGACAGATGCTTTGCCATCTGAGCCACCAGGGAAGTCCAGAAAGAGTCACACAGATACAGAATAGTAGAAGGGACTTTTCCAGTTACTTTTACCTTCCAATAACAAATTTATATTCAGATTTTAAAATAGGATTTGGTTCTGATGATGAAGACATTTGATAAAATGCAACAAGTTTTTAATCACCAACACATAAAAATGGACTATGGACTAGATAATGCTTGCCAAACTATATATTATTTAAAAGACTGAATAACTCATTCATTTCAAATATCTATCTAATATAGATAGTCTGTTCAAAGTACAAGATTAAACGCTTGATAAAACAGCAGTGTAGGAAGTAAATATTGTCTCTACTTGTTTGGATCTGTGATAGGCTGAATAATGCACCCTTCTCAAGTTGTCTTTGCCCTAATCCCAAGAACCCTGTGACTATGTTACTTTGCATAGTAAGAGGGAATTTGCAATTGTGATTGTGATTTAAGAGATTATCTAGGCCTATCTGAGTGGGCTCAGTATAATCTAAAGAATCTAGTAGAAGAAGGATGCAGGGGGACTGGAGTGAGAAGAGGTGATGATACAGGAAGCATGAAAAGAGGTGATGTGACAAAGAAATGAGCGGTGAGAGTGGAAAAGGCGTACCATGAGCCAAGAAATAATAGGCAGCCCCTAGAAACTTTGAGGACATGGAAAGGACTTTTCCCTAGAATCTCCAGAAGGAACAGTGCCCTACAGAAACCCTGACTTTATCTCACTGAGATCAACCTTGAACTTCTTACCTCCAGAACTGTAAAAGCATAAATTTTTATTGTTTTAAATCACAAAATCTGTGACAATTTGAATAGCAGTTAGAAACAAACATAGAGATTCTACTCTGGAATTATCTTACAATTTTTACTCCTGGAAAATGATAAAATCATCAGTTGTAGAAGCTGTTAGCTATTCTCTCAATATACATTGCCTCTTTCTAAGAACAAACCTGGACAACATTTCTCAGCCTCCCTTGAGTACAGGTGTGGTCATATGACTAAGTTCTGGTGATTGGGATGTGAGCAGACAAGATGTATCTATTTATACATCAGATGCCTTATCCACCATACTATTTCTTTGTCCTTTCCATCTGTATACAAAGGGCACTAACCGGTCTCAGGATATGGCAGAGTCACAGAGACTTTGGGCTGTTATCTAAGTAAGAAATCAAATACTATTGTTTGGTCTATGACTTTAATATTGTGAGATTCATTTCTTTTACTAGAGTTAATCACCACCTAGGTTAAACAAAACAAACAAAAAAAAGTATTAGCTTGAAATAGGGTGACACCATGAAGACAACAATAAAATGTGCTACTGGCCTCAATGGTTAGGTGTACAGCAGGAGAGATGGACTTTCTTTTTTTATACACTGGCAAAACCCCAGAGATACCATCCCATAGAATCACTTACAGAGCATATGAGGTACTTACTGAAAGTAGATCTAGGACAAGTTTTCTCAACAATGACACTGTCGCTATTTGGGACAGGATAATTGTTTCTTTGTTAGAATCTGTCTTGTGAATTGTAGGATGTTTAGCAACATCCCTGACCTTTCCCTGTTATATGCCAGTGTCCTCTCATAGTGTTGTCAAGCAAGACTGTCTTCCAACATTGCTAAATGTCCCCTGAAGGACAAAATTGTTCCCAGTTAAGGACCATTCCTCTAGGGGAAACTGATAGAGCCAAAGCATTTTTTTCTTAAGGTATATAAATACAAGAAAGCAAAATGAGCTCAAACGAGAATTGATCATTTTAAAAGCCTAAGTAAAGCGGAATATACTATCTTTATTTGAGTTCCACAGTCTTACAAAACAAGTCTGCCATTGAATTCCAAAAGGTAAAAGGTATGGATTTAAATGTAATGAATTACAATAATTTTTTAAGACTTCTTCAGATCAACATTGAAGATCAGAGAAAGGATTTGTTTCCTCTCACCTAAGCCTTTTTTCCCAAAGAAAATGAAAGAGTGAGATGGGCTGAGAGACAAAAAAGATAGATATAAAAGTAAGGCTGTAAGAAAATCTCACCTGTGTCTAAGAAAGAGCTTTGGCTATAATTACAAACATATGTTAATAGATTATAATTCTACCGAGTTATTAGGTGATTTGTCACCAAAGAAAACAGAAGACTTGTAACCATAAAATGGGCTTCCTGGGTAGCTCAAATGCTAAACAATCTGCCTGCAATGCGAGACAGCCAGGTTCGACCCCTGGGTCAGGAACATCCCCTGGAGAAAGGCATGACAACCCACTCCAGTATTCTTGCCTGGAGAATTCCATGGACAGAGGAGCCTGGCAGGCTACAGTCCATGGGGTTGCAAAGAGTCAGACAAGACTGAGCAAGTAACACACACACACAACCATAAAATAATTCTAGGGCCATCAAACATGCACAGACAGAAAATAGACTGTAAAAAGGAGGTCAAGTGGAGCATATTTATCCAAACCAATGTTAGATGTCACAGTGACTGTTAATATACTGGGAAAGATATTACAGAAGCAGATAAGGGAGTTTCTTCCCCACTAGATAATCAAGGGGCTGATTGGAGAATATCCTTAACCATCTGAAAAATGGATTTTGGTGCTTGTACAGATAGATTCCATCACTACTAGGATCACCATGCTTGCCTTTTCCAAGTGAGAGGGGCTATTGTTTGTTTTATTTTTGCTGGTGATTCCCTTCTTCTTTCACCAAGATATATTAGATATAAGGGTGGGGTAGATGTATATACTTTTTCTTGTAGGTTATAGGATTCTGGGCTATAAGACCTGAATGTTGACCAACTGGAGGAGGTTATTGTCTGTTGGGAGATGTGGGTAAGTATATCCCATGGGTAAAATGGGGCTTAGGTATATTTAGCAACAAAAGTGAAGATTATTGCAGAGAATATTAGTTGTCTCTAAAAATCTTTTTGTCCTCCTAGCATATAACTAGATCACATTCTGGTCTATCCTTAGGTAAATTAAGTAGCTTTTGTGATTGAACTCTAGCATATAAAAAGTGAAAACTAGTGTATGACATTTCCAATAAGACACTTTTAAAGAACAAGATTTCTCCTCAGTACCCTCTTTTATCAAGTGAATGTTGATGATACCTTATCAATGGTGGAATTCTTGGATTATTGTGCATAGAAAACCCAACCATGAAATAATTGCTTTGGGCTAGTGTATGAAAACTTAAATGCAAAAATCAAATTCTTGTGTTTGAGTTGTACATTTGGGATCTATTTTTTAACAGTAGTTCACTACTAATAATGTTTATAATTGTGTTCACTTTCATGCATTGGAGAAGGAAATGGCAACCCACTCCAGTGTTCTTGCCAAGAGAATCCCAGGGACGGCGGAGCCTCGTGGGCTGCTGTCTATGTGGTCGCACAGAGTTGGACATGACTGAAGCGACTTAGCAGCAGCAGCAGCAGTGGAATCATATTTTGGAAGTAGTTATTTTTTATTCCTAATAATAATAAAATACATAATAAAACATTCTTTCTTTCCTTTCTTTATTCTTTCCTTCCTCCCTCCTAACCTTCCTCTATCCTCCCATCTGTCCTTCCTTCCTTTCTCTCCTGTGCTCTCCTCTTTTCTCTCTCTCTCTCTCTTTCTTGTACACACACACACAATTTAAACATCTAAGCTTTTCTGTATTTATGGATTGATATCCAAGGATCTGAGTCTGAAATGCACTAGAAACACAAGACTCATATGAATAATGGCTGCCTCAGCAACAGCCTGTATCCTGCTTACATTGAAGTCAATGGATCACGACCAACTCCTTTATAACAAATATACTTTGTAATCTTGGGTACTTTCAATGCAATCTACGGGCAAGGAGAATTCCTAAATGACAAATATTTAATTTCTACCACTGCAATGAAAGAAGATGCAAAATTAAAAAATAAGATTTTTCTTGTGACACACTGATTTGAAAATGAATATTTACTTTAGTTGTTGCCTAAGTCACACAGTTTCTATACTATGATATTATCTTAATTCATACTATTTGTTAGAGAGTTAAAGACAAAAAGAAATATAAATTTAGCAAACATATGTTTACAGAAATGGACAGATCAATAGAAGGCCCAGTTTATGCACATAAATTTGAAAGGCCACCTTAAATTGATTAGTAAAAAATCCTCTATCTTAACAGCCTTTTAAAATAAATCAAAAATTTTGAAATATATTAGTGATAGGAACCAAGTACACTATTTCAAACATAGAATTTTCAAATAAGTCTAAAGTTAAACTTACATAGTAAAAATATTTCTGTGATGAAAGTTTCCTTTTTGCTGCTACAATTTTTGTCCAGCTTATAATTGAAATGCCAAAATATCTACAAACAATAAATGCTGGAGAGGATGTGGAGAAAAGGGAATGCTGTTGCACTATTGGTGGGAATGTAAATTGAAACAGCCACTATGGAA
Organism: Oryx dammah; assembly: GCF_014754425.2. NCBI lineage: Eukaryota > Metazoa > Chordata > Mammalia > Artiodactyla > Bovidae > Oryx > Oryx dammah. The sequence continues at coordinate 62,737,374 of NW_024070205.1, read as the reverse complement.
GATGGGTATGGACATACCATAAAAAACTAGGAATAAAACCACCATATGACCCAGCAATCCCACTCCTAGGCATATTCCCTGAGGAAATCAAAATTGGAAAAGATGCATGAATCCCATCGTTCATTGCAGCACCATTTTCAATAGCTAGAACATGGAAGCAACCTAAATGTCCATCGACAGATGAATGGATAAAGAAGTAGTGGTACATATACACAATGGAATATTACTCAGCCATAAAAAGGAACACCTTTGAGTCAGTTCTAATGAGGTGGATGAACCTAGAGCCTATTATACAGAATGAAGTAAGTCAGAAAGAGAAAGATAAGTATTGTATAATGCATATGTATGGAATCTAGAAAAATGGTACTGAAGAATTGATTTGCAGAGACAATGGAGAAAGAGACATAGAGAATAGACTTATGGACATGGGAGAGGGGAGGAGATGGTCAGATACATGGAGAGAGTAACATAGAAACTCACATTACCATATGTAAAATAGGTAACCAACAGGAATTTGCTGTATGGCTCAAGAAACAGGGGCTCTGTATCAACCTAGAGTGGTGGGATGGGGTAGGAGATGGAAGGGAGGCTCGAAAGGGAAGGGATATATGTATAACTATGACTGATTCATGTTTAGGTTAGAGAGAAAACAACAAAATTCTGTAAAGCAATTATCCTTCAATTTAAAACTAAATAAATAAATAAACTTTATATATGCTGTCTCATTCTGGGGAATATGAAAGAATTCTGATTTGAAAATAAAATCATAAATATATATATTTATATATATGGCATATATATATGTATATATATTTATAATATGGCATATATATACGGCATTCCCATGTGAACTCATCATCATGGATGCCAGTAAACTCCCACAAACACACCAAATATACACACATACGCACAGGCACATATATCTGCAATAATTTTTTGTGAACCCATTCATTTTTAATGTTTATGCCCATATTACAGATGGAAAAGATAATTGCTAATCACAACTAATAAATATAGATTTCTTTCACTGATAATACCTTTAAATATACAAATAAATTTCTTTTCATATACATTTTTCTTTATATATACATGATAAAGATACAAATTAAAAAAATAATCTTTCAAAAGTAATTCGTGGTAGATAATTAATCCATTTGAGATGGCAAAAATCTTCTGAACTTTATCTTTTATGTTTAGCCAACTTCCTTATCAGTTGGTAAGTTTTTAAAATGTGATTAAAAATAAAAAGACTGCAGATCACTTCTTACTGCAAAGTAATTTTATATACCATGTTGTAGTCAGTCTCTTTATGGGAGTAATTTTGTTATTTAGCTTTAGCTCTGAAAGACATGAGTGCCCCCAATATCCACTTCTCATAACTAGAAAAGTTGAATTTAATTTGGTTCATGTTTTCACCTCTTCCCTGACCATTTAGATTGTGTCCACAGGTGACCTTGATCATATTTGTCCACTGTTTCAAGAACCTGTGGGCCAACCTGACTTCTAGTTCTTAACTAAGTCTTCCTCCATTCTTTACATCTTCTGAAATCCAGGTCACATACTCAATTTGTTTTATGAAACCACCAACCTAACTCACAACTAAAATTCTATAATTTTGTATCAGTTCATTTTCAGATGTTGCCTTTTCATGTTTGACCTATAAAGTTAGATGTTAAGCACTCAATTATTTCTTCATATCCACTGAAATCTTTCTGGTATTGCTGAATTCTTCTTTGAAGATTTCTTTCTAATATACAAGAGTCCTAAGTTTATTTCAGATTATATAACTTTAAAATTACTATAGACATCCAAGGACAAAGGCTTGGTCCTTTAAAGTGTGACTTTTTAACTAATCTACAAAAATATTTCATAGTAACATACCTATTATCCAACAATAATATCAAATTTATTCTTTTTATTATTAAATATATTACTGAGAAATTAGAATGATCTTTGAGAGATGATTTAATTAGCTATTTAGTATTTCATTTTTGAATTATTTAAAGTTTTAAAATATTTCATTACATACAATCAAATGCATTATTTACTTTAAAAACAGTCTTCTTTGAAACAATCCCCCAAATTAGGTCTAGATAAAGCATTTGTCTTGAGGTCATTTAGAAAAAGAAAGCAAAGGTTGCTAGTAAATTAAAAGAAATTTGAATGCCCTGGAATATCAAAATCTATCATTAAAGCTTCTACATTTTAAATTTTGCACATTACCTAAGTATGTACAAGTTTAAATTAATTTTAAGATAGAAATAAAGTGTATCACTTTATAAAACATCTGCAAAACTTTTAATAGAAACTCTTCAATAATATACTTGAAATGTTGATCTTCAACTTGCACTTATAACATACCTCACCTCATAAAAGCCCATGAAGAGTTGCGGATTTCTTTGTTTTTGGGGACAATTAGACACAACTCCAGAGAATTCTGACCTTGTGACTTTAGCTTGAACTTGGCCTATTCTAAATTTAATGTAATGTTTAATAAATGAGAGAGTGGATGAATACTTGTTGCACTTAGCCTGAAATACCATAACTCTTTTTGATGACAATTTACATATTCTTTGAAATAGATATATTCCTTCTAAATATTATGCTATTAATAGTTTTCTCTGATTCATCTGGAACAGGATTGCCAAAGCATCTGTGTGCGTGAGTGCATCCTAAGTCACTTCTTTCCGTGTCTTCTAAGACACTCAAAGAGTTTTGTCCAACTCTTTACGACCCTATGGGTTGTAGCCCTTGAGGTTCCTACATCAGTGGGATTCTGTAGTCAAGGATAGTGGAATGGGTTGTCATGCTCTCCTCCAGGGTCAAAGCATCTACTTCTTAGATATTGGTTATTGTGTATTAAACATGAGCTTCTATTTCATCATGTATTCACATTGCAAGACCTTAAAGAAAAATGAGGAATGCAAAGTTACCAGATTTTCTTTCTCCTTTGCTATGTCATCATGGCTTGAAAATTTTTAGAATGGTTGACATGGCTTTTTTGTGCATGTGACATATTTTGTTTGTTTGTTTTTTGTGACACCAAAGAGTATCTTGAAGCTCTAATTAGAAGGCTTTTTTTCAGTTTCATTAAGATAGAATTGTCATGTAACATTTTGTAAATTTAAGGTGTTTAAAGTAATTATTTGATATACCTATATATTCTGAGATGATTAGCATGATGTTTGGTTAACACATCTGTCACCTCATATAGTTACCATGTGCATGTGTGGTATCTGCATTTTTACTAAATTTCAAGTATACACAACAGTTTTGTTAAGTATGTTGCATGCTCAGTTGATCGGTTATGCCCTACTCTTTGTGACCCCATGAACTGTAGCCCACCAGGTTCCTCTGTCAATGGAACTTTTCAGGCAAGACCACGAGTGATTTTCCATTTCCTCCTTCAAGGGATCTTTCAACTGAGGGGTCAAACTTGCATCTTTTGTGTCTCCTGCATTAGTGGGTGGATTCTTTACCAACTGCACTACCTGGGGATAGTATAGTCACCATATTGTACGTTATATCCCTGGCATTTAGTCATTTTATAACCCACATTTTGTGCCCTGAGACCAACATCTCCCCATTTGCCCATCTCCTACACCTTGGCAATCACCAGCATATTCTCAGTTTTTATGAGTTCAACCTTTGTAGATTTCTAGGAGGTTTTGATAAGACATCCTGTTATTACCTCTCTAAATGTAGCACCAACATGATATTGATCTAGAAAGTTAAACTAAATAAACTTTGATCATTTGTTGATAATTGCATACAACTAGATAGTTACCTGATTGGTTTACATAAGAAGACTAGCACTGATGAGGAACTTTTCTCTCAAAAAAGTCAGGTACTCTAAGAGGAGAGTAATATGCAGTATTTCATGAGTTAGAGAGCCAAAAGTGTGATTTGCACATCTAAGGGATGGATGTGGAAGAAAAGGAACCTGCCTTTATGTCTTGTCTTCGTGTCTATATAATCTTTCACATGATCTAGATAAGAGCTCAAGACTCAGGTGAAACCAAATGTAAAAAAAATAAAATTAAAAATAAAAAAATCAAGACAAATATGTTTTGGGACTTAACTTGGATCAGCTAACAGACTTCTGGCACACAGAGTCTGAAGACAAACTGATTTATTCAGAAGCAAAATACTGTATTTCTTGTACAGAATGACAATGATAGAGGTATTGTAAAATGAGGTTTTAATTTATTCCCAGTATAAGTAACAGATTTATAATCTGTACTGAGCTGAGAGATGATTGCTTTGTCAACTCATTCACATCCGAATATGGAGATGGCATTATGTGGAGATATTGCCACTCACCACAGCAAGTACTGATTACAGACAATTACACAGGGTGGATGCATTGGGTAGATGTATTTTAATGGATGAACCAAAGATGGATAACACTTATTTGAATAATATAGAAAAGGAACATTTATTTTTAAAATGAATCAACAATATATTTAGAAATTATTCTTTCCTTTCAATCACAACTCTAGTTAATATCTCCTTAATTTTCACCAGTAGAATAGAATAAAAACGTTTTAAGATTTAGTGACAAGACTTGGAAGCAAAACTAAAACTGATGGTAGGGTTTTAGATGGAAACTAAATAAGTATATGTCTTTTTTTTTTATGTTACTTTTAAATGGAAATAAAAGCAAAAGTAAAACAATGGGACCCAACTAAACTTAAAACCTTTTGCACAATTAAGGATACTATAAGCAAGGTGAAAAGGCAGACTTCAGGATGGGAGAAAATAAAAGCAAATGAAACAACTGACAAAGAATTAATCTCCAAAATACATAAGCAGCACATGCAGCTCAATACCAGAAAAATAAACAACCCAATCAAAAAGTGGGCCAAAGAACTAAACAGACATTTCTCCAAAGAAGATATACAGATATATAGATGGATAGCAAACACATGAAAAGATGTTCAACTTCTCTCACTATCAGAAAAATGCATATCAAAGCCACAATGATGCACAATCCCACCCTGGTCAGGATGGCAGCCATCAAAAAATCTAAAAACAATAAATGCTAGAGAGGGTGTGGAGAAAAGGAAATCCTCTTACACACTGAGGAAACCAAACTGAAAGAGACACATATTCTCCAGTGTTCACTGCAGCATTGTCTACAATAGCTAGGACATGGAAGCAACCTGGATGTCCATTGGCTTATGAATGGATAAGGAGGTTGTGGTCCATGAACACAATGGACTATTGCTCAGCTATAAGAAAGAACACATTTGAGTCACTTCTAATGAGGTGGATGAAACTGCAGCCTATAATAGAGAGTGAAGTCAGTCAGAAAGAGAAACATCAATACAGTATCAGTTCAGTTCAGTTCAGTTCAGTCGCTCAGTCATGTCCGACTCTTTGCGACCCCATGAATCACAGCACACCAGGCCTCCCTGTCCATCACCAACTCCTGGAGTTCACTCAAACTCACATCCATGGAGTCGGTGATACCATCCAGCCATCTCATCCTCGGTCGTCCCCTTTTCCTCCTGCCCCCAATCCCTCCCAGCATCAGAGTCTTTTCCAATGAGTCAGCTCTTCGCATGAGGTGACCAAAGTACTGGAGCTTCAGCTTTAGCATCATTCCTTCCAAAGAAATCCCAGGGCTGATCTCCTTCAGAATGGACTGGTTGGATCTCCTTGCAGTCCAAGGGACTCTCAAGAGTCTTCTCCAACACCACAGTTCAAAAGCATCAATTCTTTGGCCCTCAGCTTTCTTCACATTCCAACTCTCACATCCATGCATGACCATTGGAAAAACCATAGCCTTGACTAGACGGACCTTAGTCGGCAAAGTAATGTCTCTGCTTTTGAATATGCTATCTAGGTTGGTCATTACTTTTCTTCCAAGGAGTAAGTGTCTTTTAATTTCATGGCTGCAGTCACCATCTGCAGTGATTTTGGAGCCCCAAAAAATAAAGTCTGACACTATTTCCACTGTTTCCCCATCCATTTCCCATGAAGTGATGGGATTGGATGCCATGATCTTCGTTTTCTGAATATTGAGCTTTAAGCCAACTTTTTCACTCTCCTCTTTCACTTTTATCAAGACACTTTTTAGTTCCTCTTCACTTTCTGCCATAAGTTGGTGTCATCTGCATATCTGAGGTTATTGATATTTCTCCCGGCAATCTTGATTCCAGCTTGTGCTTCTTCTAGCCCAGCATTTCTCATGATGTACTCTGCATAGAAGTTAAATAAGCAGGGTGACAATATACTACCTTGACGTACTCCTTTTCCTATTTGGAACCAGTCTGTTGTTCCATGTCCAGTTCTAACTGTTGCCTCCTGACCTGCATATAGGTTTCTCAAGAGGCAGGTCAGGTGGTCTGGTATTCCCATCTCTTTCAGAATTTTCCACAGTTTATTGTGATCCACACAGTCAAAGGTTTTGTCATATTCAATAAAGCAGAAACAGATGTTTTTCAGGAACTCTCTTGCTTTTTCCATGATCCAGCGGATGTTGGCAATTTGACCTCTGGTTCCTCTGCCTTTTCTAAAACTTGCTTGAACATCTGGAAGTTCACGGTTCATGTGTTATCAAATGTAAAATAGATGACCAGTCCAAATTCAATGCACAAAGCAGGGCACTCAAAGCCAGTGTTGTAGGACAACCCAGAGGGATGGGGTTGTGAGGGAATTGGAAGGGGTGGCTCAGGACAGGGGGATACATGGGCATCCTTGGTTGATTCATGCTAATGTATGGCAAAAACCACCACAATATTGTAATTAGCCTCCAATTAAAACAAATTAATAATAGAAAATAGTTATTCTTAGCTGTAGATCCAGATTTTTATCCAAATATCAATGGGATTTTTTTTTTACTGTGTGTTGATTTTTTTCAACAGCCGTTATCATTACTACTCGAGACTCCAGAAACATTGTTTTTATAAGTCTGCATTCATAGCATAGAAGTCATTGGACTGCAAAAATCACAATTTTGCTTTTGTTGAGATAAATACGATTTCTCATTGGTATGAGTGATAAGTGGCCTCAAGAAAATTACAGGTGTATTGTGCTTATAGAAGATTTGAAATGAGTAAAAATCATCAATTATAAGCATCAGTGCAGTAAATTAGTTTATACACTTAACTAGTTTTAAACAAAGAACTTTTGCTCATCATATTTCTAGCAAAGATTGAATGGTAAAAGCTGTTATCTATATCAGAGACAACAGATTCCTACTAACAGATATAAAAACAGTATTTACTTTGATTGACATGTATTTACTAATTAGTTATGTTATAATTTTTAAGATTTATAAATCTTTTTATGTGTGAAATTTTATCTTGTTAAAAATATTTATATGTATAAACTATAAATACAAAGTAAATTTTATATATAAAATATAATGAACATAAATATTTAAATATATTTTGATAAATATAAAATATGTAAAACATAAAATATTTTATTTATGAATTGTTTTGCATTATATATTTTAGAATGTTAAAAATTACATTGACAAAATAACTTTTGTATAATTTCATGTATGGTGTCCATAGCTTATCTGTGTAACATTTGGACCATTTCTAGTTATTATTAATCAACCAGACATGTTTATTCAATAAGCTTATTTTATAACTGAATAGACTTTCTTATGATACAGTGAACTTGCCAATATTTAAATGCAGATTGGTGCACCATTTTTAAACTCTATGTTTAGGCATCACTAAATTTCTATTGACTCATAATTAAACATTTGCTCTAAGTGTTTGAACTCCTTCTCCTCAAGAAATAACCAACTTGCTGCACTTATTTGAACACTGAGAAATGGCTTCCTAATTTGAGTCTGATATCAAGATATTCCCAGGTTTATCACAGAACACCTACATGAAATTTATTTAAACCATTACTACTTAAACCATTTGACAAAAATTTTGATTATGAAATGTATTCACCCTAATATATTTGAGAAACACTGATTAGTAATTATGACCAGCTCTAAAGAGATAAATTGTATTATAAGGAAGAATGACAAATGGAAAACATGGCTCAGTTTATTTAACACATTGGGCCATGATTATCCCTCATAATTTCCTAATTGAGCAAGGGAATTAAGTCATGTAAAAAAGTAAAATATCATTTTAGCAGCCCAAATGAAAAGCATAATCAATCAAAAATTGGCAGCCTCATTTAAAAAACAGAAAAAAGAACGTGTTATAGGCCAGAATTCATAGCCAGAAATACCTGTACTGAGCTCATGATCTTCTAGCTACAAGTGGCTGCCTCCCCAGGAGAAGCAGAGCACAGACAACCAGCTGTTGCTGTTCAGTCACCAGTCATGTCCAGCTCTTTGTGATCCCATGGACTCAGCACACCAGTCCTCCCTATCCCTCACTATCACCCGGAGTTTGCCCAAACTCATGTTCATTGCATCGGCGAAGGGGTTTGCATAACTCAGTGAAGCTATGAGCCATGCCATGCAGGACCACCAATGACAGATGGATCATAGCAGAGAGTTCTGACAAAAAGTGATACACCGGGGGAAAGAAGGCAAACCATCACAGGATACTTTCTGTGAGAACCTCATTAACTGTATAAAAGAAACAGCTAGAGTGAAAGTATGTTATAGAGGACTGGAAAGCTGAGTAGACGAGTTTTAAATTGTTGCTGTGGTCAATTAGACACTGTTGAAATGTTGGGATAAAGAGTAGTTGGTTACTTTATTGCCCTGTTCCTTGAATTATTTATATAAATGTTTTAGCCAGTCCTGTAGAGGGATATCATTTATCCATGATAACATAAATGATAAAGTAGAGTTTTTGTTTATCCAGATGAAAGGAAACATGACAACTGAACATAATGCCCAGTCTCATATGAATCTTCTACCGGCAGAAAAGGAAGAAAAAGGAATGTGTTGTAAAGAACATTAGTGGGTTGACTGACAAAATTGGAATGAGGATGGTAGATTAGATAAAAATATTCTAGTGAAGTTAAATTTGGTAAACTTGATAGCTATTCAATTATGGTCGAGTACTGTCTATGGGGTCACACAGAGTCAGACATGACTGAAGTGACTTAGCAGCAGTAGCAGCAAGTAAGAGAATACCCTTATTCTCAGGAAATACACATTGTAAAATTAAAAGGTAAGGTCTGGGATATATGCCATTCACTCCCAAATGCTTAAGAAAAAAAATATAAAAAGAGAAATTTTATATAAATGATAAAACTAATGAAGTTAAATGTTAACCATAAATAAATCTATAGAAAATATAGACATGTTTCCTTTTAGCAAGTCCTATTTTTGCAACTTCCTTTTCTGTTATTTTCAAATAAAATGTTTCAAAAAGAAAATAAGATTTTAATCTTGTTGAGAAATTATTCTTTCATATGACAGAATAATACAGAGCTATGGGGATTCTCCAGGCAAGAATACTGAAGTGGTTGTCATGCCCTCCTCCAGGGGATCTTAACAACCCAGAGATCAAACCCAGGTCTCTTGCTTTGCAAGTAGATTTGTTACTGTCTGAGCAATCAGGGAAGCCCAGTAGAAACAATGCAAATTTCCAAATTTTTTAAGTTATTGGAACAAATCAAGACTGTAACAGAAGGGGAAAATTTGAAAATTAATATGGATGAAGAGATCCCCTCACTGTCACCAGATCAGAACTTGGACTCCCACCCCCATTCTTTCTCTTGAATGAGTCATTAATTTCTAACTCTTTGGGAAATAGATGGGGAAACAGTGGAAACAGTGTCAGACTTTATTTTGGGGGGCTCTAGAATCACTGCAGATGGTGACTGCAGCCATGAAATTAAAAGACGCTTACTCCTTAGAAGAAAAGTTATGACCAACCTAGAGAGTATATTCAAAAGCAGAGACATTACTTTGCCAACTAAGGTCCGTCTAGTCAAGGTTATGGTTTTTCCTGTGGTCATAGATGGATGTGAGAGTTGGACTGTGAAGAAGGCTGAGCACCGAAGAATTGATGCTTTTGAACTGTGGTGTTGGAGAAGACTCTTGAGAGTCCCTTGGATTGCAAGGAGATCCAACCAGTCCATTCTGAAGGAGATCAGCCCTGGGATTTCTTTGGAAGGAATGATGCTAAAGCTGAAGCTCCAGTACTTTGGCCACCTCATGCAAAGAGTTGACTCACTGGAAAAGACTCTGATCCTGGGAGGGATTGGGGGCAGGAGGAGAAGGGGACGACCGAGGATGAGATGGCTGGATGGCATCACGGACTCGATGGACGTGAGTCTGAGTGGACTCTGGGAGATGGTGATGAACAGGGAGGCCTGGCGTGCTGCAATTCATGGGGTTGCAAAGAGTCGGACACAACTGAGCGACTGAACTGAACTGACTGAACAGATTATGAGAACACAAAGTTGTTCTGATACTGTCCTTCTTAAAAAGAAATACACCCTTTTGGATGCCTTTTATTTATTGCTTTTCCTTGCTGCAAAACTTCTCAATAGAGTTATACGTATCCATTGTTCCTACTGTGATACATCTGTCTCTATTAACCTACTATCATCCATGAATTCATCTTTGTCCAGGGTAACTAATCCCCAATATTAACAAAATCTAAGACTAGTCCTGAGCCCTCCTTTTACTGACAACAGAACAGCATTCAACCAAGTTGATCAGTTTCCCATTCATGAAACCTCTTTTCTTTATAGGTTGCATCACCTTTCTCTTCATACGGAAAGAAAACCAGTCAATCTATCCATTCATCTCACTGGATGATGGTCAGGAATGAAGCAGAGTCAAGTTTACTTACATTTATCAACAGAAGGTCATTGTTGAGTCAGTGGTGGTGTTGGCACTTCTTGGTGGAATGAAGCAGGAGCTCTGCAGCTATTGCTCCAGCTTCCACCCACCACCGTCTTTCAGCTTATCTAACTCCTGGGGCCCGTGCTCCACCCTCCAGTGGCTCCCATTGCACTTAGAGTAAGTCCCCAGTGGCCAGTGTACCACTCCATTAGGTGTTGTCCCAATGGTCTATGATCGTACCACTTACACTTCTTCACCCTACCCAATTCATACCGATTTTTTCCCCTTCCACTGAGGAAATTTCCACCAGGTATTCCTTCTGCCTAGAATGATGTCCCAGGTCTCTCCATGGCTCCATTATTTCATTCATTATACTCAAAGTATTGCTCCAAGGGCAGTCATTTTTGTGATCTATCTATCTAAAATAGACACCCACCCAATCCTCTATCATGACATCCATTTCCTACATATATACACACATGTATACATACATACACTCACCATAGGCAAATGTATGTGTATTTATTAACCCCTCTCTTGATCTTGGACAAGGATCAGCAAAATATAGTACATTGGGCAAACTGCAGCAAAGGCTCTGAGCTGAGATCGGATTTTACATTTTTAAACTTTTTTAAATGGTTGTAAAGGATGGGAGAAGAAAAGGAGGAGGTGGAGGAAGAAGAAGAGGAGAAGGACTGGAAGCAGAAATGTGGCAGAGCCCTCACGTGGCTCACAAACTTCTCAGATGGCACTAGTGGTAAACAACCCGCCTATTGACGCAGGAGACGTAAGAGACACGGACTCGATTCCTGGGTCAGGAAGATCCCCTGGAGGAGGGCATGGCACCCCACTCCAGTATTCTTGCCTCTAGGATCCCCATAGACAGAGGAGCCTGGTGAGCTACAGCCCATGGGGTTACAGAGTCCAACACGACTAAACCGACTTAGAATGCATGCATACATGAAGTTTATCTACTGTAAGCTTGTCTATAAATTCTTTAAAGTCAGTGACCAGACCAGACCTTCCACACAGGAGTGCTTGACAGTTCCTTATTAAATAAATAGTTCATTCAGTTCTAAAAATATTGAAGACAATTTCATATAGAACTTGAAACACACTGCACGTTCAGAAAGGTATATTGCTTATATAACTGAAAAAAGCAAGACAGTATTACATTTCTCAGAATGAGATTAATGGAAAGTCACTGAAATATGGAACACACAGCACGTAAGGAAAATGTCCCAGTCACTTCTTCGGTAGCCAAGAAGCACATTTTGTAATTGGTATCTATTTTTTGTGAAATATCCAAGTAGTTTCATTTGTTTCTTGCCTTCACTTAACTCTTTTCTTAACCAAGGGTTTCATCTGCCTTTGTGGTAGTAGTAGGGACAGGTATTTAAAAATAAACCTAGAAAAACATAAAAATTAACTATAAGTTAAAACTCAGATCCTGAGAATAAAAATAGGATGCTGTACCAAAAACTGATTCTAGAAATAGAAACTATGAAAAGGAAAAATATATGTCAATTTTCTTTTGATATTGTTTAAAATATTATTTTGAGAAATAAATAAGAGAGAGGTCTGCCCTTTCTAGATGGAGGGATTGTTTAAATTAGGAAAACAGAAAAGATGAGAGATAGAGACAGAGAGAAGGGAGAAAAAGGCTTAAAAGTGCCTACTGAGTCCATGTGATGAGGAAGAGGCACATAATAGTCTAGATAAATGTGATGGGATAGAAATGTATCTTTTTGGCAGAGATTCAGATGTTGACATTGCTTATAAATAGTGTGATAGTGGTGTATAGCCAGTACCTATAGGTAAATCCATGTCTCTGTAGCAATTTCTGGATCCCCATGGCCTGCACATGTCAAAGATCAGGACAATTCCTGGTATGTGCTGAGAGGCATGGAGGCACAAGAGGACTGTTAGACCACAGGGTTATCACACTAGACTGATGTCAATTCTGGATCTGTGGCTCCAACAATGGACACTCAAATGTAGCACCATACATATAGGTGTCACCAGTCCAACAGGTCAGAGACAAGATGAATTTAGTAACCGGGAGGAGCTTTTGTTTTTTTACTGATTTTTAAAAAATTTTTTTTTATTGAACTATAGTTGATTCACAATATTGCATTATTTTCAAGGGTACAAAAAACTGATCCTTTTTCAGATTCTTTTCCATTATAGATTATTGTAAGATACTGAATGTAGTTCCCTGTGCTCTACAGTAGGTCCTTATTGTTTACATATTTTATGTATCGTAGTGTGTGGGCTTCCCAGGTGGCACTAGTGGTAAAGAACCTGTCCCAATGCAGGAGACATAAATGATGAGAGTTTGATCCCTGGGTCAGGAAGATTCCCTGGAGGAGGGCATGACAACCCACTCCAGTATTCTTGCCTGGAGAATCCGATGGACAGAGGAGCCTGGCAGGCTACAGTGATGGGGTCGCAGAGAGTCAGACACATCTGGAGCAACTTAGCATGCACACATAGTAGTGTGTATCTGTTAATGCCAACCTCCTAATTTATCTCTCTTGGCACCCTGCCCCCTGCCACCCCGTTTCCACTTTGGTAACTATAAGTTTGTTTTCTATGTCAGTAGGTCTCTGTTTTGTAAATAAGTTCATTTGTATTATGTTTTAGATTTCACATAGAAGTGATATCACATAATATTTGTTTTTGTCTATCTGAATTGAGTGAAGAGCTTTTGGACCTCAGTGGATGCCCAATCTATATATGTCCCTTTCGTGAGATAATATTTTTTTTTAATGCAATTAAGGCTAGAAACTATATTAAATGAATGTCTGAGTCAGCTCAGGCTGTGATAACAAAATACCATAGATTGAATTGTTTAAACAGCAGACAGCTATTTTTCACAGTTTTTGGAGGCTGAGAACTGAGACGCTAATAGATTTGGTTCTTGGTCAAGATGAAGATCCTCTTTGCCTTGCAGGCAGCCACTATCCCCTAACCGTGTGTTCACATTCACTATTATTTGTGCATTCATGGAGATTTATCCCCTCTCCCACTCATAAAGACCTTAAACCTGTTAAAGCCAATTATGAATACCATGCCCACATGACCACATCTAAATGTAATTACTCCCACATACCATCACAGTGAGGCTTAGGGCTTCTGCGTGTGAATTTTGGGGGAACACAAACATTCAGCCCATAACAATGAAAAATGGTTTCAGTACTGCTGTGTCAAAGGTTCTAAAGCTGAATTGACCAGAATCAGTTCCTTCTCCCCATCACTATGTCTCAATAAGTTTTATAAGTTACAGTAAAATATGATTAATAATTTTTAAAAAGCAGCATAAACTAGTAGAAGAGTATACTACAATAAAGAAAACCTGGATTATAGGGTTCATTCGCTACTTCATTTTTAATTAGCTTATTTTTTTTTTTTAATAGTGGTCTTGATACTTACTCTATACCTGGGCAAGATACAGAGCATTTTTTATTTGAAATTTTCTCTATTTCTTCAATTAAGTAATAGCACTTATCTCAGAGTTTTTTTAGGTTAAATAACTTCCCTGCTCAAAGATTTCTCAGAACCTAATAGTTCCTCAGTATTTATTAACCTCACTCAGCACAGTTGGATGTGCATAGCAGAACACTGGAAAGTCTTTTATTCATGTCCAAGTATCGACAGACTTGACATCTCTACTTTCTGATTTCATTGTTACATACACTAAAAAGTTCCTAAAATTAATTTCCTAAAATTATTAAAGGGAGAAAATAAAAACCAGACATATTCTGTAATTTGGAGAAAAGCCACCATAATATTCAGTATTTTAATATCTAATTTCAGAAAGACATTCTGACATAAAGTTTCTTTGCTGCCTACATGTATTTTAGTTTTCTTGAGTAAATATGTAGAATATTCATATAATGGGTAGATATTTACCCTTATGAGAAATTGACTGATTTCCAAATGGATTGCCCCATTTTCAGTCCCACAGTTGCACAGTTAGCCCTCTCCCAATTCCTTTGATGTCAGTATTATCTTAATAGTCATTTATAATGACCAAGTCAGGATTTGCACCCATCCAGTTCAGGGGTCCCAAACCTCTGGGCCATAGACTGGTACCTCCTGTCAGATCATCAGTGGCATTAGATTAGAAACAAAGTGCACAATAAATGTAATGTGCTTAAATCATCCTGAAACCATCCCCTTGCCACCAGACTGTGGACAAAATAGTCTTCCATGAAACCAGTCCCTGGTGTCAAAAAGGTTGGGGACCATGGCCCCCAGTTGAGTCCTTAACCACTCCATCACACCAATTCTCAGCAGGATCATTTTCATTCCATTCATCATATTGAGGAAGTAGAAATTAAGTGTGATTGAGAATGTGATCTCTCGGCCATCATCTGGAGCCTTCCATTTCCCCTGGCAGCATCTGCTCATGCATATAAACCACTCTTAAGCTACCCAGTCTCCTACTGTAATATCAGCTCATTTTTGTTTCACGTTTTAAAGGCAGACTAATCCAATTTTCTGTTCCCTTTCCTGTTATGCTTCTGATGCTTCTCTTTGAATCTCTAACAGCCTCTGAGATGATTCACATAGTCTCCTCACTTGAAAGAGGAAAATACTTTTTGCCTCCTATTTTCCTACTTTTTAGTGATAGGGTCACAAATCTTGCAGTCTGATGTTCTCAACTTCTTAACTATCTTGGTTAGTTTCTTGGAGTGTGATTACTTCTTTGCTCTACAGACTTACAGTATATGCCCTGGCATGATGGAAGAGGCCAAAGTACAATTCGAGCAGCACAAACTCTGACTAGGACACTGGATTTTTGCCATTATTTCTGAGTTAAATATACCCTATCAACCACTCTCCCTTCTCCTATAAACAAACTTGAAAATGTCTTCTAGGCTAAAGTGAAATTCAAATAACAAATAAATTCAGATTCTAAAAAAGTCAAATACCTATTTGATACTGATTGTCTTTAAGAAATAAGTTCATTAACCTCTTGCTGAAGTTTAGCATTTCCTTCCATTACGAATGCACACGTCAAAGCCCTGTGCTATTTCACAATTTCTAGGGACTTTGTCCATAACACAGGCTCTGCTTTTGCAGAGGCACTCTTGCACATACGACAGTGGAAGCCTTGAACTTCATGAAGCTCCACGCGTATTTTCTGGTCACATCTCAGTTATTGCAGACATCTGGATTTTCATGCCTGCTCAGCCTGCTCCAGCTCCGAGATGCCAAGTTGGACCTGCTGTTTGAGGGCTTGCTAGCTAGCCACGGATAAGGAACTGTTACCATCTCGTGCATGTTTTCTAAAAATTGTTTGATAGCACTGCTTCCTTATGATGGATTTCCTTTGCACTTCAGTGGCTACTCTATGCCTTTAGCAACCATTGTTCTGAGAAGGGGCCCTAGGCTTCGCCAAATGGCCAAAGCCATGGCTAAAGTGTAAGACCCTCACCCCTGTAGGAGCAGGCTGTTGCATCTTCTTCCTCAGCCACTTTGATGTGGCCTCATGCTATAGCCATGTCTGACTCTTTGCGACCCCAGGACTGTAGCCCAGGCTCCTCTGTCCATGGGATTTCCCAGGCAAGAATACTGGAGTGGGTTGCCATGCCCTCCTCCAGGGGATCTTCCCAACCTAGGGGTCAAACCTGCATTTCTTACATCTCCTGCATTGGCAGGTAGGTTCTTTACCACTAGCGCCACCTGGGAAGCCCAATATCTATAGTTATCAGATATTTACAAGTAAAAATTTTAGAAAAATCTCTGGAATACATTAAAATTCCTTCCATGTTGGGTGAGCAATTACATCATTTTCTGACACTTTATTTTTTTTCTAGTTTTACTGAGGCACGACTGATAAGTAAAAATGTATATATATATATATATATAGTGATGCTTCGATACATGTATACACTGAGAAATGATCATAACAATTAAGTGAATTAACACATCTGTCACCTCATATAGTTATTTTGCAGTGAAATCAATTAAAAGCATTTCTTTTAGCAGAAAAAGAAAAAGAAACAAATATGTTCAAATTGTTTGCTTGAAAAGTTCAGTTTTTCAATTGTTTTAGCATGAAAGCCACACTGACATGGTACTGAATGTCCAAGGGTTAATACTGTGGTTCAGATACTCTTTCTAGAAATACAGTATCATTAGTAAAGTGACAGTTCTGACTCCCAAAGGATAGATATCACTTGACTTATAAAATGTTGCTGTTTTTAAGGCACTAAACATTAGATGGAACAGTATCAAGGCTATTGACAGCAGGCCTTGCTCCTCTACAGAAACAAAATAACTGGTGTGTATCAGAAAGGTAAACTATATCATCAAAATTCTCAATGACATTGAAAAAGCTTTTGAAGTGATGGATAGGGATTTACTATACACAGGTAATAACTTTTGTTCAAAGTACTTAAAAAATAAATAAGAAAGTCACATTTACATAGCACTTAAACTTCATCTAGTGATGTTCAAGCTGGCTTTAGAAAAGGCAAAGCAACCAGAGATCAAATTGCCAACATCCACTGGATCATATAAAAAGTTAGAGAATTCCAGAAAAAACATCTACTTCTGCTTTATTGACTATGCCAAAGCCTTTGACTGTGTGGATCACCACAAACTGTGGAAAATTCTTCAAGAGATGGGAATACCAGATCACCTGACCTGCCTCCTGAGAAATCTGTATGCAGGTCAAGAAGCAATAGTTAGAACTGGACATGGAACAACAGACTGGTTCCAAATTGGGAAAGGAGTATGTCAAGGCTGCATATTGTCATCCTGCTCTTTTAACTTATATACAGAATACATCATGAGAAATGCTGGACTGGCTGAAGCACAAGCTAGAATCAAGATTGCCAGGAGAAAAATCAATGACCTCAGATATGCAGATGACACCACCCTTACGGCAGAAAGTGAAAAAGAACTAAAGAGCCTCTTGATGAAAATGAAAGAGGAGAGTGAAAAAGTTGGCTTAAAGCTCAACCTTCAGAAAACTAAGATCATGGGACTGGTTCCATCACTTCATGGCAAATAGACGGGGAAACAATGGAAACAGTGGCTGACTTTATTTTGGGGGATTACAAATTCACTGCAAATTGTGACTGCAGCCATGAAATTAAGACACTTGCTCCTTGGAAGAAAGTTATGACCAACCTAAACAGCATATTAAAAAGCAGAGACATTATTTTGCCAACAAAGTTTCATCTAGTCAAAGCTATGGTTTTTCTAGTAGTCATATATGGATATGAAAGTTGGACTGTAAAGAAAACTGAGCACCAGAGTTTGGTTCACTATACAGTCAACAAAAACAAGACCAGGAGCTGACTGTGGCTCAGATCATGAACTCCTTATTACCAAATTCAGACTCATTGAAGAAAGTAGGGAAAACCACTAGATCATTCAGGTATGACAAATCAAATCCCTTATGATTATACAGTGGAAGTGAGAAATAGATTTAAGGGCCCAGATCTGATAGATAGAGTGCCTGATGAACTATGGACTGAGGTTCGTGACATTGTAAAGGAGACAGGGATCAAGACCATTCCCATAGAAAAGAAATGCAAAAAAGCAAAATGGCTGTCTGAGGAGGCCTTACAAGTAGCTGTGAAAAGAAGAGAGGCAAAAAGCAAAGGAGAAAAGGAAAGATATAAGCATCTTAAATGCAGAGTTCCAAAGAATAGCAAGAAGGGATAAGAAAGCCTTCTTCAGTGATCAATGCAAAGAAATTGAGGAAAACAACAGAATGGGAAAGACTAGAGATCTCTTCAAGAAAATTAGAGATACCAAGGGAACATTTCATGCAAAGTTGGGCTTGATAAAGGACAGAAATGGTATGGACCTAACAGAAGCAGAAGATATTAAGAAGAGGTGGCAAGAATACATGGAAGAACTGTACAAAAAAGATCTTCATGACCCAGATAATCATGATGATGTGATCACTAATCTAGAGCCAGACATCTTGGAATGTGAAGTCAAGTGGGCCTTAGAAAGCATCACTACAAACAAAGCTAGTGGAGGTGATGGAATTCCAGGTGAGCTGTTTCAAATCCTGAAAGATGATGCTGTGAAAGTACTGCACTCAATATGCCAGCAAATCTGGAAAACTCAACAGTGGCCACAGGACTGGAAAAGGTCAGTTTTCATTCCAATTCCAAAGAAAGGCAATGCCAAAGAATGCTCAAACTACTGCACAATTGCATTCATCTCACATGCTAGTAAAGTAATGCTCAAAATTCTCCAAGACAGACTTCAGCAATACGTGAACCGTGAACTCCCTGAT
Source organism: Oryx dammah (assembly GCF_014754425.2). Lineage (NCBI taxonomy): Eukaryota > Metazoa > Chordata > Mammalia > Artiodactyla > Bovidae > Oryx > Oryx dammah. The sequence continues at coordinate 62,718,358 of NW_024070205.1, read as the reverse complement.
GTTCAAGCTGGTTTTAGAAAACGCAGAGGAACCAGAGATCAAATTGCCAACATCTGCTGGATCATGGAAAAAGCAAGAGAGTTCCTGAAAAACATCTGTTTCTGCTTTATTGACTATGCCAAAGCCTTTGACTGTGTGGATCACAATAAATTGTGGAAAATTCTGAAAGAGATGGGAATACCAGACCACCTAACCTGCCTCTTGAGAAATCTGTATGCAGGTCAGGAAGCAACAGTTAGAACTGGACATGGAACAACAGACTGGTTCCAAATAGGAAAAGGAGTACATCAAGGCTGTATATTGTCACCCTGCTTATTTAACTTCTATGCAGAGTATATCATGAGAAACGCTGGACTGGGAGAAACACAAGCTGGAATCAAGATTGCCAGGAGAAATATCAAGAACTTCAGATATGCAGATGACACCACCCTTATGGCAGAAAGTGAAGAGGAACTAAAAAGCCTCTTGATGAAATTGAAAGAGGAGAGCGAAAAAGTTGGCTTAAAGCTCACCATTCAGAAAACGAAGATCATGGCATCGGTTCCATCACTTCATGGGAAATAGATGGGGAAACAGTGGAAACAGTGTCAGACTTTATTTTGGGGGGGGCTCCAAAATCACTGCAGATGGTGACTGCAGCCATGAAATTAAAAGAGGCTTACTTCTTGGAAGAAAATTTATGACCAACCTAGATAGCATATTCAGAAGAAAAACATTACTTTGCAAACTAACGTCCGTCTAGTCAAGGCTATGGTTTTTCCTGTGGTCATGTATGGATGTGAGAGTTGGACTGTGAAGAAGGCTGAGTGCCAAAGAATTGATGCTTTTGAACTGTGGTGTTGGAGAAGACTCTTGAGAATCCCTTGGACTGTAAGGAGATCCAACCAGTCCATTCTGAAGGAGATCAGCCCTGGGATTTCTTTGGAAGGAATGATGCTGAAGCTGAAGCTCCAGTACTTTGGCCACCTCATGCGAAGAGTTAACTCATTGGAAAAGACTCTGATGCTGGGAGGGATTGGGGGCAGGAGGAGAAGGGGATGACTGAGGATGAGATGACTGAATGGCATCCCTGACTCGATGGACGTGAGTCTGAGTGAACTATGGGAGATGGTGATCTATTTCTCAGGGAGGCCTGGCATGCTGTGATTCATGGGATCGCAAAGAGTCGGACATGACTGAGCGACTGAACTGAACTGAACTGAGCACCAAAGAATCGATACTTTTGAACTGTGTTGTTGGAGAAGACTCTTGAGAGACCCTTGGACTGCAAGGAGATCCAACCAGTCCATCCTAAAGGAAATCAGTCATGATTATTCATTGGAAGGACTGATGCTGAAGCTCCAATACTTTGGCCACCTGATGTGAAGAACTGACCCATTTGAAAAGACCCTGATGCTAGAAAAGATTGAAAGCGGAAGGAGAAGGAGACAACAGAGGATGAGATGGTTGAATGGCATCACTGACTCGATGAACATGACTTTGAGTAAGCTCCAGGATTTGCTGATGGACAAGGAAACTTTGCGTGCTGCAGTCCATGGGGTCACAAAGAGTTGGACATGACTGAGTGACTGAACTGAACTGAATGAAGCACATTTATAAAGTCAAGTAATTGTGAGAACAAATCTATGAAATAGCCACCATTTTTTTGTCCTGTTTTTGACTAAGGACCTAAGGCCAAGTGTCTCATACAGGATCATGAAGGTTGGGAATTTGAATGCACAATGTCTTCTGGTCGCAATGTAAAAATGATTAAGCTCCAACTCCATAGGTCCCTCTTCATTCCTAGAAACTTAAACTAAATTTTCTTGGAATGAAAATTAGAAAAATCATTAATTTTGGGAATATGGGTAATCATATCTTTGGTTCTTTTTCTACAATTCAGCTTTGAATTGTAGAATTCAAATTCAGTTTTGACCTTGCCATCTACAGATAGGTCATTTGACATTCTTTTATGTTTTCTTGAAGAACAGAATAGAAGCACTTTTTTTTTTTCTTGCTAATCTACCTGAAAAAATTACACTTTCACTTCATCCTACAGAAGAATTTTCAAAATGGAAAATAATAAATAATACTTCTCATGTATATTTAGGTTCATATGTGGACAGAAAAGCTAAGTCATCCTGAGTCATTCAATATACAGGTAAATAGCGTATATACCACTTCCCTTGTCAATTATGGCCCAATTGCCTGAAGAGTTAGTGAAAGCGGAGAAGTAGAATTTTAGTTGTATGAACTATGTGTCATATAAGTAGCCTTAGTATTTACATATAAGTAGCCTTAGTGTTGTGAGCATTTGATAGACCTAAGCACTGGTCAGTATTTTTGGAACAGAGGGTGAACCATCTGCCATTTGCCAAGGAGACTAAGTGGAGTTTGGATAATGGATGACAAATTAGATTAGGCCTAACGGGTATTTCCTCTCTTTTCCAACTGCATGAGCTCTATTTCTGTGTATGATACTAGCTGTGTGACTTAGGAAAAATTAATCTTTCTTGGTCTCAGTTTTGTCATCTGTAAAGTGGCATTAATAATAATGCTTTCCTGATTAATGGTAATGGGAGGATTAGAGTGTCCATGTTGAAGTGCATTATGTCTTACTCATGGAAAGTCCTTAATAAAGGTTAGCTTTCATTTCTTTTTTAAAAATAGAAATTTATTCATCATCTATTTCCCTTTATTTGACCTATTTCAGGGACAATGGACTATAGAAAAATTGTACAAATCATGTTTTCCAATCTAAAGCCTACTGATAACTGGATTTCTGACCTTTATCAAGTCACTCATTTCTCAGGCTTTCATTTTAATTACTGGCAATATGGCATCAGACTAAATGACTTTAATCTCTTCTAGTACTAAAATTTTATGATTTTTATTCACTGCATAAATCTTCACATAATTTAGTCACTCAAAATTTTGGACATTAAAATCTTAAACATTATTCAAATAAAGCAGTGCATTTTCCATAGGAAAAAAAAAAACCTTTTGTTATTTTAATAGTCCCATGGTCTCCAGTTTTATTTTTGCTTAAGTTACATATATTTTGTTACTATCCAAACATACTCTTTAATTGATCTAATTATATGAGAAATTATGTTTTTAGCATAAATAAATGGATGAATTCATCACATCAAATAATTAAAGGATAGATCAAAATAAAATTAAAACCAGTGAATTCTTAGTTCATCCTCACAATATAGATACAAAATGATAGATAGAATTAGCATCTATTGTTATTACTAATACTCTCAATTTCTCTATTACACACTAAAGATATAGTAAAATACTACTACTCATGATAACGTTATCAATGAAAATTCAAATTCTTTCTTTTCTGCTGAAAATTTCAAGTGAATTTCTAACACTTGGTATAATTGTTCTCAGTTCCTTAAAGTTCTACAATATTCATTACATAAAGATGAATATATTCATGACATAATAAGAATTTACTGTACTTAAAAAGGGGACTCAAAATACTAACAGATTGGACGTTGTGATGTGACTTTCAGTACATACTGCTTTAGAAACTTCTTCAGAGTTAAACACTAAAATAAGAAAGGGAGGGAGGTGGGAGGGGGGTTCAGGATTGGGAACTCATGTACACCCGTGGTGGATTCATGTTGATGTATGGGAAAACTAATATAGTATTGTAAAGTAAAATAAAATTTAAAAAAAGAAAGATAATTTCTAATATCTTCATTATGTCCATTTTCAAAAATAAAGTATCAGCTGAGTTGCTGACTTTCAGTATGAATGGTTAAGCACTTTGGTAAGGATACTGACCATTATAGTGTATTAACTTGTATAATATATCTTCTCGGTTCTTGCCCCTTTGTTAAACATTGATCACATTTTTAAAAACTCTAGCACTACGCTTCTTTGTCTATAAAATGGAAATCATAGTATTTAGAAAAATTTTGAGACTAAATTAAATAATGTATAAAAATTCTGAGAAGTGCCTTATATTCACTATCTTTGATTTGCATGCATTATTTTACAAGTAATATTTATCCTTTACTAGGAAATGGGTCTTGAAGAGAGGTTAAAATAAGATTATTAAACTACAATTAATGTTAATATGCAAAATATTTCTGCTTAAAGGGTTCAAGGGTTAGTGGTATTAAGCCAAGAAAGAAATCAAAATATATTAAAATACTTATAAAATTATAGAGGTGCTAGATATTACTTCCAATTATTGTCTTATCTTTCACATTGTCTTGCACATTTTAGTAATTTAATAAATACAGAACTGATTTAAAGTGAATAAAGGCATTATCAAAATTCATTACATAGTAGAATTACATGGAGTTAGTTAAAGGCAGAGTTCAGGGTTCCAAATACATAGATTCTAATTCAGTACTTTTGAGTAAATTCCAAATCAGGTGCTTTTTATCAGGAGTCCCATGACCCGTCATGATTTTGATACAATCTGCTCTAACAGTACACTTTTAAAACATAGCACACTTCTGTGATTCATTAAATAATTTTCTTGTACATGTTCTAGAAGGAAAAATATATAAAAGTTATATATAGTAGAATTTTTAAAAACTTTTATGGGGCAACTGTTTCATATAAGGGTTAGTACAACTGAAACATATTGGTATTGACTAAAATGTTAAGGAGCATCCTCCTTAATCAACATATCATCAAGACCTTTACTCAAAATAAGTCAACATAAAATATTACAAAGCAGTGCAAATTTGTAAGTAGATTACCTATAATTTGGTGGTGGTGTGTTCTTGAGTATATGGATATAAACATATTGTCTGATCCACGGATTCTCAACTCTGGCCATATCGTATGATCAACTTAGGGTGCATTTAATATATGAATTACATGTGATCATCACTGTATGCATATTATTCTTTAAGAAAATATTTTATAAAATACTGATCTATGCCAAGTCCAACACTGAGCTTGTAAATCAACTCTTTTAGAGCAGAGTGGATTTGAGGCATTGGTACTTCCTCTAAAGTTCCCAAGAGAATTCCAAGAGGCTAAAATGAGTAATATGCAAGAAGCATATGTATTCTGAGGTGTCCTCAGAAATTGGGTGGAAGTTGAGGACATATCTAAAGAATAGAAAAAAAAATACCTTTTTGAACCATCCCAGATAAAGATAAAGTCCTTTGACACCGGACTTGGAACCATCCATCAGGCAATGTGTCTTTCAAACAATTCATTCCGTTTGTTGCTTGTCAGGTTATTCGTGTCTCCTAACAGTATTGTCATGTTTTCTCTGACTTTGTACCTTTATTTTAAAGGTATAAAGGTACAAATCCATTTGGAGAATTTGTAGGAAGTACAGGTGTCTTTATTTAATTTATTTAACTTATATGCAGAGTACATCATGAGAAATGCTGGGCTGGAAGAAGCAAAAGCTGGAATCAAGATTGCCAGGAGAAATATCAAGAACCTCAGATATGCAGATGGCACGTCTCTTATGGCAGAAAGTGAAAAGGAACTAAAAAGCCTCTTGATGAAAGTGAAAGAGGAGAGTGAAAAAGTTGGCTTAAAGTTCAACATTCAGAAAACGAAGATCATGGCATCTGGTCCCAACACTTCATGGGAAATAGGTGGGGAAACAGTGGAAACAGTGGCAGACTTTATTTTTTGGGGCTCCAAAATCACTGCAGATGGTGACTGCAGCCATGAAATTAAAAGACGCTTACTACTTGGAAGAAAAGTCATGACCAACCTAGATAGCATATTAAAAAACAGAGACATAAATTTGCCAACAAAGGTCTGTCTAGTCAAGGCTATGGTTTTTCCAGCAGTCATGTATGGATGTGAGAGTTGGACTGTGAAGAAAGCTGAGCATCGAAGAACTGATGGTTTTGAACTGTGGTTTTGGAGAAGACTCTTGAGAGTCCCTTGGACTGCAAGGAGTTCCAACTAGTCCATTCTAAAGGAGATCAGCCCTGGGTGTTCTTTGGAAGGAATGATGCTGAAGATGAAACTCCAGTATTTTGGCCACCTCATGCGAAGAGTTGACTCATTGGAAAACACTCTGATGCTGGGAGGGATTGTGGGCAGGAGGAGAAGGGGACAGCAGAGGATGAGATGGCTGGATGGCATCACTGACTCGATGGACATGAGTCTGAGTGAATTCCGGGAGTTGGTGATAGACAGGGAGGCCTGGCGAGCTGCAATTCATGGGGTCACAAAGAATCAGACACGACTGAGTGACTGAACTGAACTGAACTGAAATGAACAAGTGTCTTTAAGAATGCCCAGTGTCACCAAGCTGTAAGTGGTAAAATTTCTACTTTGAGGTCTATCCAACTTTAAGTCTGTGCTTCTCTTCTGAAGACTATAGTGAAGAAATATACAAAGATTCCCCCAATAAGACAAATAAGTCAGAGGCTATTTATTCAGAGTTTTCTATGGCATGGGGATCAGCCCCCATAATTTATATCTGTCAGACATTCAAAGGCAGACAGTGGAGTAAGAAACTTTATAGTGGAAACTAAAAAGAAGGCTTCAGTGTTTTTATAGTTGGAGATTGTTGGCATGGGGAAGATGGAGACAGGTTGCCTATAGGTGGAACATGTTATTTTGTTGATTTGTGGAGCTTATTTGACTTTCTCTAGTTAGTCCTGTATTGGAAGAAGAGGACGAAAAATAAGGAAGCTGGTCATCATTGACCAAGTTCTGACCTTTCTGAGCTATTTACAGAAAGTCCATGCTCTGGCTTCCCAGGTTCGGTTGCTACAGGGGTTGCAGGCCATAGTGCTATCACCCTGTAATGTCTGCTATTGTCCCTGTATATATTCTATCAGTAAACTAATATAAATCACCTTTATCAGCATCTTAATAGAATCTATCATTTGGGGGAGCTAAATGAACTCTTTAAGGTATTCATTATTTGCTCTAGAATGATTACCTGTGCTTAAATCCTCTAAATTATTGCCTAGAAATATACAGTGCACTGAGAAAACCTGCTTTACTTAGAAATTATATGCATTGCAGAACAGTCATACTGAAGTATCTACCTGTTTTTTTTAACTAATATTTCCTATTATGAAAAGCCATTTGAGAATAGATCCAACATATGCAATGCAGAATACATTAAAATTCTGTACATATAATTTTATTAGAACCTTTTATCTTTTATGTTGAACAGAGTGGGGTGGATGAGTAGAAGATAAAATTATTTCAAGGCATTAGACATTTTAGTTACATAAGCAGCTTCTGCTGCTGCTAAGTCGCTTCAGTCATGTCTGACTCTGTGCGACCCCATAGACGGCAGCCCACCAGGCTCCCCTGTCCCTGGGATTCTCCAGACAAGAACACTGGAGTGGGTTGCCATTTCCTTCTCCAAAGCATGAAAGTGAAAAGTGAAAGTGAAGTCGCTCAGTCGTATCCAACTCATAGCAACCCCATGGACTGCAGCCAACCAGGCTCCTCCATCCGTGGGATTTTCCAGGCAAGAGTACTGGAGTGGGTTGCAATTGCCTAAGCAGTTCAGTTCAGTTCAGTTCAGTTGCTCAGTCGGGTCCGACTCTTTGCGACCCCATGAATCGCAGCACACCAGGCCTCCCTGTCCATCACCAACTCCAGGAGTTCACTCAGACTCACATCCATCGAGTCAGTGATGCCATCCAGCCATCTCATCCTCGGTCGTCCCCTTCTCCTCCTGCCCCCAATCCCTCTCAGGATCAGTCTTTTCCAGAGTCACCTCTTTGCATGAGGTGGCCAAAGTACTGGAGTTTCAGCTTTAGCATCATTCCTTCCAAAGAAATCCCAGGGCTGATCTCCTTCAGAATGGATTGGTTGGATCTCCTTGCAGTCCAAGGCTCTCGAGACATGCTTTAACCTGGGAAGTTTTCACTTAACGGCTTGTAAGCAAGTTTCTTGTTTTGTAAATAAAGTTTTGTTGGAACATGTTTAGTCCATTTCTTTAGGTAGTGTCTATGACTGCTATCCATACACCTGCAAAGTTGAACAGCTGTGTCAGAAACCATGCAGTCTGGAGCCTACATTTTTACTATGTGAACGTTTTACAAAAATAATGGCCTAATTCCTTCTACAGGGCATGTCTAAACATGTGAAGGTACAATATCTAGGTCCATATCAATAAACTGAGGCTGTAGAATCAACCCTTCCAGACAGATATAATTTATTAAGCTCTACTGAGCAAATTAGGAAATTATAAAGAAGGTGAAAGTTCTTTATTTTCCCTTTTGTCACCATAGAATTCCATTAGCTCTTTGGAGGAAAGACTTCTTTAGAACTGGTTTAGTCTTGTATTTATAGGATACCTCTGGATCAATTAAATCTTGCTGTACATGAATAATTTCATCCCCTTAGGTAATTAAAACATTCTTTATGTCTCACAATTAACTATGATATTAAAAAGGTTACTTTTATTTTCCTTAAATCCACTAAATTGGGGTCCAAGTATTCACATTTTCCTATTAATGGCAAGATGAGTGAATAAGAATGGAATGATTCAGTTTAATATATCAGTTAGCAGTATTTTTCTAAATGTTTGTATATCTGGTAAAATATTTTAGGGTCCTCATTTTTATATTTTAATCTCTCATGTAAGAACCATTTTTATTAAAAAGATTCTTAATTTCATGAAACCTATTCTGAGTTTTCTTTCAATTTATAAACATTTACTAATGACTATTCTTTTTTAATCTACATATTCAGAAAAGACTACTGAGTATTTCCACACATGTATATAGGCACATACACACACTCATACACACACATACACAAATACACGATCGTGCATACCTCTCCATTTCTTAAGGCCATATAAGTCCTTTTACAAAGTAATTGAATCCTTCTTTATAAGCTCCCAAGCTAAAAACTGAAAATAAATAATAATATAGGGGTTTCCAAGGTGGCTAGGTGGGTAAAGAAGCTGCCTGTAATGCAGGAGATGCTGAAAATTTGGATTTGATCCTTGGGTTGGGAAGATCCCCTGGAGAAGGAAATAGCAACCCACTCCAATACTCTTGCTTGGAAAATTCCGTGGACACAGGAACCTGACATGTACAGTCCATAGAGTTGCAAAGAGTTGGACATGACTAAAGCACCTGAGCACACGTGCATGTACACAAACTACAACTGGAAATGAATAATAACATATAGTTAAATTTAAAATATAAGCCATATTGATAAAAGTCACTCTGCTGCTGCTAAGTCTCTTCAATCGTGTCCGACTCTGTGCGATCCCATAGACGGCAGCCCACCAGGCTCTGCTGTCCCTGGGATTCTCCAAGCAAGAAAATAATATGTGTTTGCAGTACTTTAATGATGAACATATATTTTAATAATATGCTTTTTTTTTTAGCAAATTTAAACAAATTTGCTTTACTTTGCAGAACTGAGTGAAATCTAAGCCTTGTCACTTTCTGAGTTGGGGGATACCAGAAAAAGAAATACACTTGGACACATTGGACAGCTTTTTCACTTCTGCAAGCATCACTGTAAAAGTGAAACAGTAAATCAGCTTCAACATTAGTCCTTCCAATGAACACTCAGGACTGATCTCAGTTAGGATGGACTGGTTGGAACTCCATGAAGTCCAAGGGTCTCTCAAGAGTCTCTCCAATACCATAGTTCAAAAGTATCAGTTCTTTGACACTCAGCTTCCTTTATAGTCCAACTCTCACATCCATACATGACTACTGGAAAAAACATAATCTTGACTAGAGGTACTTTTTTTGGCAATGTCTCTTCTTTATAATATGCTGTCTAGGTTGGTCATAACTTGTTCAAGGAGTAAGCGTCTTTTAATTTCATGGCTGCAATCACCATCTGCAGTGATCTTGGAGCCCCCCAAATTAAAGTCTGCCACTGTTTCCACTGTGTCCCCATCTACTTGCCATGAAGTGATGGGACCAGATGTCATGATCCTAGTTTTCTGAATGTTGAGCTTTAAGCCAACTTTTTCACTCTCTTCTTTCACTTTCATCAAGAGTCTCTTTTGTTCTTCTTCACTTTCTGCCATAAGGGTGGTAATAATATACTTTTAAGAATTTGTATTTCAATACACCCTTTACTATCTGTATAAAATAATTTTTGAGACAATTTGCAGCTTTCTCATTTTGCAGTCATTAAAATCTAACATGACTTATTATATTGTCTTATAAATTAGAAACATTTGGGGGAGCAAAAGACATACGCCCATAGGGCTCTAAGGGAACTAGTACTAAATTGCTGTTCTTTTATGATTCTTTTTATCTATTTATCAGTTTTGCTGTTTCCTATATTGGAATTTCCTAATTTCTAATGCCAAATGTGTTTAATTCCATATTAATTCTGTGTTCTACTTCTATATGTAATTTCACAGCATACAAATATATTTAAAGTACCTAAGCACCTAACAAATGAGGCAGCTTCTGGTGATCCAAAAAAAAATTGCTTCACTGCTTCACTGCTCTTAAAGAATCCAATCTATAAGTAAAGGTTATATACATACACAATTATATTCCTCTGATTAATTCATGTGTAACAAAAACAAAGAGGAGAGAGAGCAATTCTTCCAAAGCACATTAGAAATATATCATAAAAGAGTTAATGCATAATCATCAAAGTTAAAGGTACATGTATAAAATAGCTACTGATTTTTTAAAATAACCTATTATAGGTATTTTCTGTATTTTTACAGAAGTAAAATTACCATGTCTTAGTGTATCTCTTTGATAGCTTTATTTTCCAAGACATAAACCCTTCTAACATGCCTGAATTAGAGATTAATAGAATATTATTACAAATAAAGCATGTGGTTATTTACTATTTATCTACCTGTCTACCTACATTGCAACCTCATATATGATTAAGAAGAGGATTGCCATTTTTATTTCTGTTTCTAAACATAATGAGAACATGTTTATAACTACTCTGTCCACATTGATAACTCCCTCTCCTCCAGAAATCAGTCTTGTGTTTTTTTTTTATGATAAATACTGGTTGCTATGCTCATGAATTGTATGAATAGAATGGTGTATGCTGCACTGTGACTTATCATCATATAAAAAAATGCTAGTGTATCCATTACTATGTATAGAAATGCACATGAGAATATGTGATGCATTTCCAATAGCTGAAGATTGACCGAAAAAAAGTACGATGAGTTATTTGGAATTTTGTCCCAGTGACCATCAAAAAGTTATACCATGACTAACAATTCTGCTTGCATTTTTATTGTAATAACTCCCTCTTGCATAGAGTTATATAGTTCTTCAAGGCATTTTTATCTATATCAGCATCTTTGGTGTTGTAACAACCATTGAGATAGAACAGGCTGGTGATTATTATCATTTTTTAAAGAAGGGGAAGCAGAAGTTCAGAGAGTTTAAATGATTTTCTCATGGTCACAGAGTGCTCTTAAAAAGAAGGGTCACGGTAGATGTACTTTTTTTTATAGGAAATATTCAAGGGCAGCAATCTGTTTGGAATTTAATTTGATGTGTAAACAAAATGCTAATCCTTCATTCTAATGAGTATTTATGTGAGCAAATTTGAGACTCAAAATAGGAAAATTTGTATATTCTTTTCTTGAATATGAGTATTATGTAAAATAGTCATAAAAATGACAGTGCAATTTTTCATAATTTAATCAAATGTGATTACCTTAAAGGTCTTTCAGTATACAGTCTTCTTTTCAAATATCTTACTTTATGTTAGAAATACGATAATGATAATATGGGACTTGTCACATAGAGGAATGTGTACATATAAATTATTTTTCTTGAAAAATATACATCTATACAATTTTTCCTCTTTCAGCTGGTCTGTCAATCAATAAAACTGAATTGTGAGAAAACAATATCTTCATGGCCCCCAAAGTTTTGCCTAATAGTCATGGCTTATGGACAAGAACTTTAACTCCTGTGAACCTCGAGTTCCTCAATACTTAAACTGAATTTTGTTGTTTGGATTGGAACCGGTGTAACATTTCCTAACACAGTTCCTTAGACATACTAGCAGCCCAGTATGAAGTATCAGTTAGTATTAGAATGATTAAGATTCATTCAGTCTTTCTTTAACAATAATTGGCTATAGGTTCAATTATAAAGGATGGAAGAAAATACTGTCCAGTCCTGGAATGTGTACACTAATTACTTCTTTCCAAAAACCTGTTAAAATGCTTGCAAGGATTTCTGTTGTCTATGCTTTCTCATCAGAAATAGTTTGAAATGCATCTGCCTGCCTCAATAGATGTACAGTTTACAATACATATCTCTTGGATGGAAGAGAATTCAGGTTAAGATTGTATTCTAAGTGCAAGAGTCAATCACCATTTATATTTAGTAAGTGACGCTTGCAGGACCAAAATGATGATTTTGGAAGGGATGGGGAGGTAACTGGAGCAAGGGTGCTGATGCTAAATCATGAGTCATCTGAAGTCCATGACTCATAGCTCACACTTCCTTCACAGGTAAATATACAGCATACGGGAGAATGGTCAACAACAAGGATAGTCTTCCTTTGGAGAAAGCAAATGTAGAAGTGAGGAGAAAGAGGCAAGAGAGAATAAGGGAGATATGACAAAAAAAAAAAAAGACAAAGAGGAAGAAATGAAAAAATAAGAAAAGTCAAAGGCGTGAGTGATTAAGTGGGCAAGTGAGAATAGGGGAAAACATGATTTGATTAATTCATTTAACATCTTAAGTCTCTGTTTGCTCTTAAAAAGAGTGTTTTGGTTGATGGGTTATTTTTACTAGATTTGACTTTACAGTTCCTTCCAGCAAAAGCAACTCCAAGAGACTGGATGATAGTATGGATTTGACTAAACTATCAGTCAGTTCAGTCGCTCAGTCATGTCCAACTCTTTGAGACCCCATGGACTGGAGCATGCCAGGCCTCCTTGTCCATCACCAACTCCCAGAGCTTGCTCAAACTCATGTCCATCAAGCTGGTGATGCCATCCAACCATTTCATCCTCTGTTGTCCCTTTCTCCTCCTGCTTTCAATCTTTCCCAGCATCTGGGTCTGTTCTAATGAGTCACTTCTTAGCATCAGGTGGGCAAAGTATTCAACTTCAACACCAGTCCTTCCAATGAATATTCAGGACTGATTTCCTTTAGGATTGACTTGTTTGATCTCCTTGAAATCCAGGAGACTCTCAAGAGTCTTCTCCAACACCACAGTTCAAAAGCATCAGTTCTTCAGCACTCAGCTTTCTTTATAGTCCAACTCTCACATCTGTACATGACTACTGGAAAAACCATAGCTTTGACTAGATGGCCGTTTGTTGGCAAAGTAATGTCTCTGCTTTTTAATATGCTGTCTAGGTGAGTCATTGTTTTTCTTCCAAGGAGCAAGCATCTTTTAATATCATGGCTGCAGTCACCATCTGCAGTGATTTCAGAGCCCCCCAAAATAAGTCTCTCAGTTTCCATTGTTTTCCCGTCTATTTGCCATGAAGTGATGGGACTGGATGCCATGATCTTAGTTTTTTGAATATTGAGTTTTAAGCCAACTTCTCACTCTCCTGTTTCACTTTCATCAAGAGGCTCTATAGTCATTAGAAAAAAAATTCTCTTTTGCTCTATCAAAATTTTAGGAGTGTTTCTCATGGAAACATAAATAAGCTTCCATGCCAATCAAAATATGAAAGGCAAGAGTGTACAATGCTTGCCGGAGGTAAAGTTCTATTTGCCTCAAGGCACCGTCAATACATATAGATGGAACAAATATACTGACACACCCCCCCCCGAAACATTCTGTTTACTTAGTATGTGACAGTGGACAAGCCTCCTTACAGCACAGCCAAGCATCACATATAAGTTGTAACTTATGAGATACCAGACTCTTTAAGCACAAAATCAATCTCTTCAATAACCTCATTACCCCCATGGGTCCAACACTCTGCCCAATGCTCCAGTTTCAGAAACTGCTTTGAGTTATGACAGCTTTCAGAAAAATCTTTGGTAAATCAGGTATATGACTGAGAGATTTAACAACCCAGTGTCTTATCAGTTTGAATTAGATAATTAGCTGTCAAAAAGATCCCCTGGAGAGAGAAACAGAGGTTAAGTATATTTAATTGAGCAGAAGAAAGGATAGAGTAGGCAAGATTTTCCTCTATCAGCCGTGAGAACGTGCAAGAAGACTGCAGAGAAAGCAGGGGCCATAGAAGGATTTAGGATGGCTACTGAAGGGAAACCTAAAAGAGAGGAAAGCCAGCAGCAAACAGGCCAGATTTGGCACAGAGGAAAGATAAAGAATAAATAAAACTGGCCAACTGTCTGATTTTGCTCTTAGACTGCCGCAGCCTGGAGGGAACTTATTCATTTCTACCCCCAATCGGATGGTGGGATATGAAAGTGCGGAGACCAGTGAGGAGTCCTAGATCAGCAGCAGTAACACAGCTCTAGAAAGGAGACAGCTTCCTGTGTAATTTCCAAGGATATTTCTCTTGCAGATCCTTAGGGAAAAAAATAAAAATTTCTGAGTGTTATTGAAAAATGTTTTCTCATATGTCCTCTCAAACTTAAAAAAATGGCTTATGTTTCTTTTGAAAACAGGGTAATTCCAATTTCTAGATATATTTTCCTACTTCTCTCACTAATTACAACTAAAGCCTGCAGATTTCTTATAGTAAACAGATGTAAAAAGGATCTGAGAGGTGGAGAGAAGAAGCCAAGTTAGCAAGAGATCTCAACACCTGAAGAATGGGCTGGTGTGGAGTTTCTGAGGTGCTGTATCTCTCTTGTGTATCCAGATAGGGACCGGGAGAAGTCGGACACCTAGAAATGCTCACAGGTACAGACAAAAAAGACCCCCGACAAAGTCTGGCCTCTGGTCAAAAATCCAGGAAAGAAATAACCCATGAGAACAATAACTTTTAGAGAATAACCACTCCAAACAAACACACAAAACAAACAAATTCTCCGGCCAGTTCCAGCTCTGCCAGCATAGTTGAGTGGAGAGCTTAGACTTCCCTCCTTGCCCGTCTGTTAAGATGCTGCACCACACCTCTGAAGGCAGGGTGTGGAGCCAAGACTTTCTTCACGCGAACAAGTCATGCCCTTCCTCCAGCAGTGTCACGGGGGAACCTGGATGTCCCCACCCTCCTGGCAGTATTCAGAGGACATCCCCTCCACCCACAAGAATGATGCTAAGGCCTCTTGAAACATGAGGTTTGCATATGATCCTGAGTCTTTACACCATACTACTCAAAATGCCTGTGTTCCAGTGGAAAATCACTTATACCAGGCATCAGGGAGCACTCAAGCAATGTGAAAGACAATCAATAGAGCAAACATGGAGATGATACAAATTTTAGAATAGTGTGACTTTAAAGCACTCACCATAAAATGTAACAGTTATGAAACTCTTGAAACAAATGAAAATAAATGGAAAAAAAGGCAAAGATAAAGAGATAAAGAAGTACCCAGTAGAAATTGTAGAACAAAAGTACTGTAACTGGGAAAAAATGATGGACGTTAAAAGCATTGTTAAGAATCACTGCACTTAGTCCTGTCATCTGTCTTTAGTTTTGTAATTCTGTTATTATTATTATTATTATATGAGGATTAACATTTAGGAAGAGAATATTTGCCACCTCTCTTCCTGCCTTTCTCTGTCTCTCTTTCTTATTTCAAATTACCTCATTTGAAAGTGGTTTCACCTTATCTTTACTCGAATATACTTAGAGAAAGACTATTTCTTGATAGTGTGTTTATTTGTTTGTTACCAACATCATAAATTTATATGGTTCAATAAAAAAATTAATATTACATTTTCTTTTTTTGGTGTGTGTGTGTGTGAATATTTTTTTTATTTCTAAATTCAGCATTTTGATACAAATAACACATGGTTTTCTTCTGTGTTCATATGCAACCAGGAGCTATGGGCAAAGACGAGGTAAATTTTTTTAATGAGATCTTTTGCTTGCCAAATTGTGAGTAAATATGAGTGTGTGTATG
The DNA here is from genome assembly GCF_014754425.2 of Oryx dammah. Taxonomy (NCBI): domain Eukaryota; kingdom Metazoa; phylum Chordata; class Mammalia; order Artiodactyla; family Bovidae; genus Oryx; species Oryx dammah. Next base: position 62,702,462 of record NW_024070205.1, on the reverse strand, counting down.
TTTATACTCGTGTGTGTAAAACAATAATTATGGTGTGGTATGATGTTCTAGCTTAATTATTTTAGTGAAATAATTCTCTTATTCTTTTGTTATAATTATTTTATTTTTTATTTTTAATTTAAATTTATTAATTTTAATTGGAGGCTAATTACTTTACAATATTGTATTGGTTTTGCCATACATCAACATGAATCCACCATGGGTGTACATATGTTCCCAATCCTGAACCCCCCTCCCACCTCCTTCCACATACTAAATCATAAATTATTTGTCTATAAGAATAGGATATAGATTTCTAGCTACAGTGGATTTAAGAACTTACTCTTTTGCTCTGACTGGGAATTATCTGATTGTAAGTTATCTTCTCAAGTACTATATAATTTGTTTAATTAAAATGTATCTTTAAAAATTTGTGACAATTGTTTGACCTCTGACTTCTGAATCTTTCAAAAACAAATAATTAGAAGCTGCTGGTTTTATTGCTGTTCAAAGAATAATAAACCCTTGCTATACAAAAGACATTTATTTCTGCTTCATTGAATACACTAAAGCCTTTAACTGTGGGGATCACAACAAACTGTTGGAAATTCTTAAAGAGATGGGATTACCAGAACACCTTACTTGCCTCATGCAAAATCTGTATGCAGGTCAAGAAGCAATAGTTAGAATTGGACATGGAAAAACAGACTGGTTCCAAATTGGGAAAGGAGTACATCAAGGCTGCATATTGTTATCCTGCTTACTTAACTTATAGGGAGAGTATATCATGCAAAATGCTGGGCTGGATGAAGCACAAGCTGCAATCAAGATTCCCAGGAGAAATAGCAATAACCTCAGAGACACAGATGACACCACCCTTATGGCAGAAAGTGAAGAGGAACTAAAAAGACTCTTGATGAAAGTGAAACAGGAGAGTGGAAAAGCTGACTTAAAACTCAGCATTTAAAAAACAAAGATCATGGCAAGGAAACGGTAATAGACTTAATTTTCTTGAGCTCCAAAATCACTGCAGACGGTGACTGCAGCCATGAAATTGTAAAGACGCCTGCTCCTTTGAAGAAAAGCTATGACCAACCTAGACAACATATTAAAGAGCAGAGACATTACTTTGCCAACAAATGTCCACATAGTCAAAGCTATGGTTTTCCAGTAGTCATGTATAGATGTGAGAGTTGGACCATAAAGAAGGCTGAACGCAGAAGAATTGATGCTTTTGAACTCTGGTGTTGGAGAAGATTCTTGAGAATCCCTTGGACTGCAAGGAGATCAAACCAGTCAATCTTAAAGGAAAACAATCCTGAATATTCATTGGAGGGACTGATGCTAAAGCTGAAACTCCAATACTTTGGCCACCTAGTGCAAAGGGCCGAGTCAATGGAAAAGACCCTGATGCTGAGAAAGATAGAATACAGAAAAAGAAGGGGATGACAGAGGATGAGATGGTTGGATGGCATCACCGACTTATTGGACATGAGTTTGAGCAAGTTCCAGGAGATGGTGCAGGACAGGAAATCCTGGTGGGCTGCAGTCCGTGAGGTCACAAAGAGTCCGACAAGACTGAGTGACTGAACAACAAAACAACATACCAGTATTTTCAAAGCAAGTTTGAAGAATATTTATAGAAAAAAAATGTAAGGCTCTTAATTTCCCTCATCATTATAGTGTGCATTCGAAAATTGCACAACTCATTTAGTATGAGTCATTCCATGGAGATGTGTACATAATTACAGAATCTGAACCACAGTTGTGGAATACAGAAAGACTTCTCAGAAGCACCAGCAACTAAATGCATATAGAGATGTAAAAATGTTACTATGATGGTCTGAGTTTTGTAAGCTTTTTTGAAAACAAACTATACTTTAAAATAATACTATATATATAATTTATTTTTGTAATAGCTTACAAGAATCAAACTATATTATAAAAAACAAACTATATTACAGATACACAAAAAACAGGATTATTTATATAAAATATCATTTTAATGTAGAGTTTGTTTTCACAAAATCTTACAAAAACCCAACCAGATCAGGTTATAGCAACTTTTTTCTATCTATGTTTTCTCATTGAAAAATGCTTGATTTAACTCTAACCATGTCATTCGTCTATATGTATAATTATTCTTTGTAAGGTTTGTATCATATTTAGGATATGAATACACCAGAATATTTTCAATTATTTCTTTATATGTGTGTTCTTATTTCTCTTCATTTTTGGTACAAATATGGACACTCCTACAATAAAATCTTTATAAATGTACATAGATGAGATTGTCTGCTAAGGCTACGACAAAAAAATACACACACTGAGTGATTTAAACAGTAGACATTTACTTCTCATAGTCCTGTAGGTTAAAGTCCAAGATCAAGGTGTTTGAGTGTTTGGTTTCTTCTGAGGCCTCTCTCCCTGGTTTACAGATGGCTGCCTTCTTGCTGTCATTCCACGGGCTTCCTCTGTGTGGAAATTCCTGTGTCTCTTATTTTTCTAAAATGAAAAATTGAGTGTTAGTCACTCAGTTGTGTCTGACTCTTTGGGACCCCATGGACTGTAGCCCCCCAGTCCTCTGTCCATGGGATTCTCCAGGCAAGAACACTGGAGTGGGTTGCTATTTGCTTCTCCAGGGAATCTTTCCAACCCAAGGATCAAACCCAGGTCTCCTGCCTTACAGGCAGTTTCTTTACCATCTGAGTTACCAGGGAAGTGCTTTCTTATAAAAACACTAGTTATATTGGAATAGTGGTTCACCTTTAGGTCCTCTCTTAACCTTAACTACCCTATAAAGTTAATTAATATCCAGTTCCTTTCAGTTCAGTTGCTCAGTCGTGTCTGACTCTTTGCGACCCCATGAACCACAGCATGGCAGGCCTCCCTGTCCATCAACAGCTCCCGGAGTCCACCCAAACCCATGTCCATTGAGTTGGTGATGCCATCCAATTAATATCGAAGGTATCTCCAAATATAATCACATTCTACGGTACTGGGAATAGAACGTGAACATGAATTTTGAAGAGACAAAATTCAGTTCATAGTGACAGGCCTTTTTAAATCAGTGCTTTAAGTTCTGTGGAATAGATTTCTGGAAGTAACATTCCTCTTTTACATGTAATATGTTATACTTAATTTTAACAGATGTTGCTTCCGAATAAGGTGGTAATATTTCACTCTTTTGTCAGAAATTTTTAATTCATGTTGCCACCAGATACAATCTTTTTATTTATTTATCTTATCCAGATGGGATAATGTGCCTTATTAATTTAGTATCCATTGTCTTATTGAGAGTAAATTTGAGTTTATTTACATTTATTTATGGGATGTTTGTGTTAGGTCACTGTAGATTCTGTTTATCACCCTTAGTCTAATTTTAATGGGACTGTGAACATTTGTATTTTTTGTCATAGTTTTTTAAATTTTTATTGCAGTGTAGTTGCTTTACAATGTTGTATCAGTTTCTGCTGTATAGCAAAGTGAATCAGCTATACATATACATGTATCACCTCCTTTTTGGTTTTCCTTCCCATTTAGGTCATCACAGAGCATTGAGTAGGATTCTCTGTGCTATAGAGTAGATTCTTATTAGTTATCTATTTTATACATCATATTGTATATATGTCAGTCCCATGTTCCAATTCATCCCATCCTCTTCCTTTCCCCACTTGGTGTCATACATTAATTCTCTATGTCTGTGTCTCTATTTCTACTTTGCAAATAGGTTCATCTGCACCATTTTTCTAGATTCCACATTATGCATTAATATATGATATATGTTTTTCTCTTTCTGACCTTACCCTGTATGACAGTCTCTGAGTCCATCCACATCTCTGCAAATCGCACAATTTTGTTCTTTTTTATGAGTGAGTAATATTCCATTGTGTATTTGTGCCACATATTCTTTATCGATTCCTCTGTCAATGGATGTTTAGGTTGCTTCCATGTCCTGGTTATTGTAAATAGTTCTGCAAAAAATGTTAAGGTGCATGTATCTTTTGGAAGTATGGTCTTCTCTGGATATATGCCCAGGAGTGGAATTGCCAGGTCATATGATAGTTGGACAGGACTCAGTGATTTCACTTTCACTTTTCACTTTCATGCATTGGAGAAGGAAATGGCAACCCACTTCAGTGTTCTTGCCTGGAGAATCCCAGTGACGGCGGAGCCTGGTGGGCTGCCGTCTATGGGGTTGCAGAGTCGGACATGACTGAAGCAACTTAGCAGCAGCAGCATGATAGTTCTATTTTTAGTTTGAGGAAATCTCCACACTGTTCTCCATAGTGGCTGGACCAATTCACATCCCCACCAACAGCCTAAGAGAGTTCGCTTTTTCCACATCCTCTCCAGCATTCATTGTTTGTAGATTTTTTTTATGATAGCAAGTCTGACCAGTGTGAGGTGACACCTCATTGTACTTTTGACGTGCATTTCTCTAATAATTAGTGAAGCTGAGCATCTTTTCATGTGCCTCTTAGTCATATGTGTATCATTTTTGGAGAAATTTCTATTTAGGTCTTCCAACCATTTATTAATTTTTTTTTCATGTTGAGTTTCATGAATAGTTTATATATTTTGGATATTAATCCCTTGTCCATTGCTCTGATTGCAAGTATTTTCTCCCATTCTGAGAACTGTCTTTTCATATCGTTTATGGTTTCCTTTGCTGTGCAAAATCATTTACATTTAAGTAGCTCCCATTTTGGAGAAGGAAATGGGAACCCACAGTACTCTTGCCTGGAAAATCCCATGGATGGAGGAGTCTGGTAGGCTGCAGTCCATGCGGTCATGAAGAGTCAGATATGACTGAACAACTTCACTTTCACTTTTCACTTTCATGCATTGGAGAAGGAAATGACAGCCCACTCCAGTGTTCTTGCCTGGAGAATCCCAGGGACGGCCCAGCCTGGTGGGCTGCTGTCTATGGGGTCGCACAGAGTTGGACATGAATGAAGCGACTTAGCAGCAGCAGCAGCAGCTCCCATTTGGCTTTTTTGCATGCTTATTTTTATTCTCATTACTCTAAGAGATGGGTCAGAAAAAGACCTTGCTGCAATTTATGTCATAGTGTTCTGCCTATGTTTTCCTCCAAGAGTTTTACAGTGTCCAGCCTTATCATTTAGATCTTTAATCCATTTTGAGGTTGTTTTTGTGTGCATGATGTTAAGGAGAGTTCTAATTTCATTCTTTTACGTGTAGTTGCCCAGTTTTCCCAGCACCACTTATTGAAGAAACTATCTTTTCTCCCTTGTCTCCTTTGCCATAGAATGGGTCATCATAGGTGCATGGATTTACCTCCGGGCTTTCTATTTTGTTCCATTGATCTATATTTCTGTTTTTGTGTCAGTTCCATGCTGTCTTGATGACTGTAGCTTTGTTGTATAGATTGAAGTCAGGGAACATGATTCCTCTAGCTCTGTTTTTCTTTAAGATTGCTTTAGATATTTGAGGTCTCTTGTTTTCCTTTACAAATTTTAAAATTATTTGTTCTAGTTCTGTGAAAAATGACACATAATTTTTTAAGGATTTCATTGAATCTATAGATTGCTTTGGGTACTTATTATTTTTAAACATTAGAGGTAATAATAATACATTATCTGTTTTATACTTTTTTATATCCTTCATTGTGTAGTGAGTTTGTTAAGATTATGAATGGTAACACAAATATGTGTGTGTGTAATTTCTAGTCAATAATATATTTATTTTCTTTCATAAATTTGGGTTTCCAATTTGTTTCTGAGATATTCATTAGAAGCATTGAACAAATATTTCCAATTCCTTTCTTGGTATATATTAGAACTTTGCTTTTTTTTCTTTTAGAGTTAGGTATTGGTACTTGCTTTGGCCAGTGAAATGTGAGCAGAAAAGCCAAGTCCCACTTCAAGTAGAGTTTTTTGAGCTAGCTGGTGATTTTTACATAAGCTCCAGTGTCAGAGTGGTGAAATATGGCAGAGAGCCTAACAAGCCATGATGAGATATAGGTCTTGATTTTTATAAGCCACTAAGATTTAGGGATAGTTCTAGTAGAAAATATAGGCTATCTAAACTAATAGAGTTAGCAAAAATTCATCCAGCTTCTAGTTTATGTTAGGTATTATATTTTTTGAAAGATTTTCTGTAATTTTAAAGAAAGTAAGCCTTTATGGCATTTTAAATTTACACTTAAGTTAGGGATAGAAGTCTAATTTCATTTTACTTAGTTTCTATAAACATTTGTACCAAAAATAAACAATCTATTCTTTACCATTATAGACTGATGTTTCTATCAACTGTCAAGTTCTCATAAATATTGTCATCTTGTTGTGGATTCCATTTCCAATTAAAAACAATGATACATTAGCCTGGTTCTTCATTAATGCAAACCTTATCTGTGGTCTTAGGTTCTCACATATTCTTACCAATTTTAATGAAACCTGGTGTCCAACAGTTTTTTATAAATCTGTCATTTATTCATTCATTGATCATTGTTTCTTGTTTTGAGCATTTATTCTTTTTTATGAAGCTGAGCTAATTCTATGAAAATCCAGAAAATAATATAATGTAAAAGAATAATTTTGGATTGAACTTCTAACCTTGATATGGTAATAGGAACTAGACATCTCTTCCTATCATAAGCAATTAGAAAATTGGTCAATATATATTAAGTAGTTATTGCATTAAACATTAATAATGCAGAATCATAAAAAATTTCAAGTAATCCAAAAGAAGACAAAAAAACAGGAGAAACAAGAAAGGGACAAGAACTTGGAAAAAAGAGAAAGCAAAGACCAAAATAGACCTAAATCCAACCCGACTAATAGTTTTCACTAAAAATAAATGACCAAACATCTCACTTAAATGCACAGATATCACATGTACACCCATGGCTGATTCATGTCAATGTATGGCAAAAAAAACACTATAATATTGTAAAGTAATTAGCCTCCAGTTAAAATAAATAAATAAAATTTTAAAAGGCATAGATGAATAGACTGTAAAAATTTTTGGAAAGAAATAAACTATGTTGTCTATAGGAAAAAAGCATGTTAGATAAGACACATAGATTAAAGATAAAAGAGGAAAAAATAATAGCCATTGTATACTAAAGTACAGTGAAGAAAAAGACATTATAGATTATTTGAACAGGGAAAATTTAATATAAGGAATGATTAATTGTAACATGGAATTGGAGTCATGAGGGATTGGCTAGTAAGAGGTACATGGAACTCTGGAGAATATAGAAAGAGCAGGTACCAACCTTAGGGTCTGATCTAGACTCATGAGGATGAAGCCCTCCCTCACAGAGGTTAGATTCAGATGTTATTGGAGAGAGAATGGCCAACAGAACTTTTTTTGGAAACCTGACCTATGGTCTTGATAGAATCCATCTTCTGGGACAAGGGTTGGGAAACTTTTCTGTAAAAGCCATATAGTAAATGTTTTAGGTTTTGTCAAACATTACAGTCTCTGTCACAATTATTCAGTTCCTCAGTAGGAATGCAAGAGTTCCTAAATCTGACTGGAGGAATGGTTATAGCCAGGTTCTAGTAAAACTTTATTTACAAAAACACCTGCTGACTATTTAGCATGAAGGAAAAGATGCTCAACATCACTCATTATTAGAGAAATGCAAATCAAAACTACAATGAAGTATAATCTCATACTGGTCAGAGTGGTCATCAAAACGTCTACAAACAGTAAATGTTAGAGAGGATATGGAGAAAAAGGAAGCCTCTTACACTGTTGGTGGGAATGCAAACTGGTACAACCAGTGGAGAAAAGTGTGGAGACTCCTTAAAATCTGGGAATAGAATTGCTATACGACCCAGCAATCCCACTGCTGGGCATACACACCAAGGAAACCAGAACTGAAACAGACACGTGTACCCCAATGTTCATTACAGGACTGTTTACAATAGCTAGCATATGGAACCCAATATCCATCAGCAGATTAATGGTAAGGAAGTTGTGGTACATATGCACAATGGAATATTACTCAGCTATAAAAAGGAACACATTTGAGTCAGTTCTAATGAGGTGGATGAAACTGGAGCCTATTATATGAGTGAAGTGAGTCAGAGAAATACAAATACTGTATATTAACACATATATATGGAATTTAGAAAGTCAGGAATGATGATCTTGCATGTAGGGCAGCAAAGGAGACACAGATGTAAAGAACGGACTTTTGGACTCAGTGGGAGAAGGCGAGTGTGGGATGATTTGAGAGAATAGCATTGAAACATGTACATTACCATATGTAAAATAGATGACCAGAGCAAGTTCCATGCATGAAGCAGGGCACCCAAAGCTGGTGCTCTGAGACAAGGCAGAAAGATAGGGTGAGCAGGGGGTGGGAGGGGGGCTCAGGATGGGGGGACACATGGCCAATTCATGTTGATGTATGGCAAAAACCATCACAATATTATAAAGTAATTATCCTCCAGTTTAAATAAATTTATTTAAAAATAAATTAATGCATTATTTTTTGTTGTTACGACTCTAAATATGATTCCATTTAAATACAGTTTTATCTAGTTATTGCCAGAATATGCACAATAAATGCTAGATACAAATGATTATTTTGCCTTCTCCATTCAATTTTACTTCATAATTTTATGGTTTTTTTTTTTTTTTCATTGCTAAGACTTCAAATTCTAGCATTGCCATCCCTTTAATAACTGATTAATACACAGAATTTGACACCATAGCTAAACAAAATAACATTCTAATTTGAATTAACTAAGATTTTAAAATCAATAATGAATATTGACTTTTAGAAACATTCTTTTGCAATAACTAAAGTGATTAATTTTTCTCCTTCAAACTGTATATGCAGTTTTAAAAGGAAATGATTATTCAGTGATAAATATATAAATCATTACTTATTTAAGCTGTAATTTTGGTTGATAACTGTTTTGTTTTAAAAAATACAGTTTTACAAAATGCAGTATATACATGCAATGGGATACTATTCAGCCTGAACAATGAGTGAAATTCTGACATTTACACCCAGTATGAATGAACCTTGAGGACATTGTACTAAATGAAATAAGCCAGTCATGAAAAGACAAATCCTATATGAGATTACTTACATGAAGTATTTAAAGTAGACAGAAATATAATGGCACTTGCCAGTGGCTGGGGAAAGAGAGATGGGGATTTACTGGTTTATGGATATAGAGTTTCAGTTTTATAAGATGAAAAGAATTTTGGAGATGGGTGGTGGTGATGGTTATACAACAATATTAATACATTAAATACCTTTGAACTGCACAGTTAAAAATGGTGAACATGGTAAAAAAAAATACTGTTTTAAAATCATTATTTACACTCTGGTATATAAATAATGTGGATATACACTTATAGTTTATTATCTCAAAATTAAATACTTTTGAATTTGTTCTGAAATTATTATTTGAATAGTAAGTTAGCATAAGTAAATGTATAATTTTAATATTTAGAATTCCACTGAATTTCTTTTGATCTTATTTTTAATACTTTTTCAGTTCATAAGGTATACTTCAGATCTCAATAAAGAAAAAATTGAAATGATTAATTACTCTATCAGTAGTGAACAAAAGTCACAGCATCTACATTCTGCATCTATCATGTTTTCTATTAGTTAGCCTTTCAGAGCTAGTTTCCTTAAGATTTATATTCTGCTTCTATGCAATCATAATCATCAAAGAGAGTATAATGAGACATCATCAATTTAATTTAAATTTTCAAAAGTGTCAAGTTGATTGATCTTTTAAAGGGCCACAGGGATCTTGAAGGTAAACAGCTTTTTTAGCATTATCAGTTTAATTTCAGTGGTACAGTGGATCCTATGAGAGCATTACGAACATACACTCTTACATAAAATTTTATATGCCATTGCACTAAATTATAACATATGCTTGAAAGACTGTAATTTAATTAGCACAACCCATGCAGAAAAATCCAGAGTCAATACAATAATTTCACAAGAGGTCTTTAAACTGTTTTGAATTATATGATTTTTTAAAAAATCATATCTTGGTGGCTCAGATGGTAAACAATTTGCTTTAATGCAGTAGATATAGGTTTGATCCTTGGTTTGGGGATATCCCCTGCAGAAGAGAATGGCAACCTACACCAGTATTCTTGCCTGGAAAAGAGAATCCCATGGACAGAGGAACTTGGCAGGCTACAGTCCATGGGTTCACAAAGAATTGGACAAGACTAAGTGACTAACACTTTCACTATCTTTTCACAAATTAATTTTAAAAAATACAAGTTGCAAAAGTCCAGAATGACTAACATCCAATTTAAATACACTAGATAATACATTAGTAATACATTGGAGACATTCAGCTATGTGATCAAGACATTGGCAAACTCACATTGGCACCAAAATTAAACTATTTTTGGGTTCATAAACTTCCTCTTTGATGAAAGCTTCAGTTGAAAAATATATTCAGTATAATTATAGATGTTTATTTATATAATATATGAAAGTCTTCCTTGTATTTGGTTCATTTTTTTTAGGTTGCTGGGGTAAAAATGGAAACAGGCATCTTATGTTTTAATTTTCTAGAAATAGATAACAGAAAAAAAAATTAGTGTAAGAAAAATTTTCTTAAAATGCCAAAGCAAATGTCAACATTTTTCTTCAATCAGTAAAGTTGCAGAAAGGAAAAACAACTCCAGTTATTTTTATTATTCAATAATGATTTAATATATGTTAACAAAGAATTATTGACCTGGGACTTTCCTAAATGTCCAGTGGCTAAGACTCTGTACTTATGCTGGGGCCATGGGTTCAATCCCTGGTGGAGGAACTAAGATTCCACAAGTGTGGCAAGACCAAATTAAAAATAAATAAATAAAAATAAGAATCATTGACTAGATGTAGAATAATTAAAAAAAGGCAAAAATGAAACACAGAAATATCATACACATAGAAAAAATGGGAAGCAATGACCAAAGAGAAGTGTGAGAATTTCTGATGTGTAAAGGTTGGGAAAGAGGCCCCCTGGGACTAGAGACTCAGACCTCACAGAAGGGGCTCCAGCTGGCTGATGCTGTCATCTCGGGACCACCCACAAGGCTGGTTCTGCACTTGTTGGCAAACTGAAAATTGGAACAAACTATTGCTAGAAGGGTGGAGAGAAAAAAAAATTAAAATAAAAAAAAAAGGCATGTTCCAAAATGTATATTGACAGGAAGAGAAAGAGAAAACAGAAAAAGGAAGCAAAGAGGAAAGTGATGTGATTTTTCTTCCTTCTCCAGACTTCTAGCCTCATAGAACCCAGTATTGTTAGAATAAGAGGGAGTCAACTGGCAAAGAAAAAACGTGCTTTGCAGACTCATATCCTCCTTATCACCAAGCCAATCATACAGAAAAGTGGATTTGAAATGGGGACAATATTTAACAATTGTGTAAGAAAATTCAATATTCTAAAGTCAAGCCAAAAGTTTAAAGCATCACTCTCAAAAGTCATTCCTGTGAAAGGTTGCTATATTTTCTTTTCTAACTCAATATGAGCACATCTGGGAAATTCTAGTTGAGTGGATAGTTTTAGTTTTCATTCCAATGTTTCCTTTCACTACAGGTAAAAAAGTCTTCTTGTTTTGTGTGCTGGAATTTTCTGTGATCAAGGCAATTCTTATTTTAAATTTATTTTACAGTTTTTATATCCATGATGCTACATTTGAGTATTAATTTACCTGAAATTTAATTTCAGTTTGATGTGATGTGAAGGCATACTTTTACTTTTGTACTATCCCCTGCACCCTCCAATGTTCAGTTCAGTCACTCAGTCATGTCCAACTCTTTGCAACCCCATGAACCGAAGCACGCCAGGCCTCCCTGTCCATCACCAACTTCCAGAGTTTACCCAAACTCATGTCCATTGAGTCGGTGAGGCCATCTAACTATCTCATCCTCTGTTGTCCCCTTCTCCTCCTGCCGTCAATCTCTCACAACATCAGGGTCTTTTCCAATGAGTCAGCTCTTCCCATCAGTTAGCCAAAGTATTAGAGTTTCAGCTTCAACATCAGTCCTTCCAATGAACACCCAGAACTGATTTCCTTTAGGATGGGCTGGTTGGATCTCTTTGCTAACCCTCCAGTGTGGATGGGCAATTATCTCCAACAATGCACTGAATAATAAACAATTTCCTTCCTGTTTCATAATGCCATTCTGACAAACTGTTTATATCAAATCCCAAATAGCTGTGGGGATGTTGGAAGCAGTTTATTCTGTCAACCTCTATTCTTGGTTGGAACTTTAGGAAACTTACCAGTTCTTTCAATAAAATGTAATTGTTTCAATAAAATGTAATTGTAATTTTGCATGTAACAGATTAACTTGAGAAATATCTGTTTTTACAAGTTTAAGTCTTCCTATGAATATACTTATTAATTCTTGTTTTACCTTCTTTTTCTTTAGTGATCTTAGTAAAATATCAACATATTTATTATTTTTGTTCCTTAGTAAATTGTATCCTTTCATATTAAAAGAAGCTTCTCATTTTATAATAGTTTTAGATGTAGAGTAGGAAAGGTAATAGAATTGTCATATATCCCAAACCTGGTTTCCGCTATAATTACTATCTTACAGCATTTATGGTATACATGGGGCTTTCCCCGGTGGCTCAGTGGTAAAGACTCTGCCTACAAAGCAAGAACTGCAGAAGATGTGGGTTCAATTCCTAGGCTACCCACTCTAGTATTCTTGCCTGTCCCATGGACAGAGGAGCCTGACCGGCTACAAGTCCATAGTGTCACAAAGAGTCAGACATGACTGAAGCAACTTATCATGTACAGGTGGTATATTTATCATGATTAACTAACCCATACTTAATATATTGTCATTAACTGAAGGCAATGGCACCCCACTCCAGTACTCTTTCCTGGAAAATCCCATGGATGGAGGAGCTTGATAGGCTGCAATCCATGGGGTTGCTAAGAGTCGGGCATGACTAAATGACTTCAATTTCATTTTTCACTTTCATACATTGGAGAAGAAAATGACAACCCACTCCAGTGTTCTAGCCTGGAGAATCTCAGGGACGGGGGAGCCTGGTGGGCTGCCGTCTATGGGGTCACACAGAGTCGGACACGACTGAAGCTACTTAGCAGCAGCAGCAGCAAGCTGCACACATTTTTGAATTTTGTTTGTTTACACTAACATCCATCACTAATATCACAGTGCATTTAGTCCTTAAAACTTCTTGTCCTTCTCTGATTAGTTTCCCAGACTTTCCTTGTTTTGATCATCTAAAAAGTTTTGAAGAGTACTAGTCAGATATTTTTAGGATATCTCTAAGTTGGAATTTGTTTGATGTTTTTCTAAAAATGAAACGAGAGTTGTGGATTTCAGGGAGAGAGACAAAGATCTGAATGCTGTTTTCATCCATCATGTCTGAAGAAGGTGCTATCAACATGACTATCATTATTGCTGTTGACCTTGATCACTTGGCTTGAGGTAGTGTTTGTCAAATTTCCCCACTGCAAAGCTGTCCCCCCTGCCCCTGGCTTTTTAACTCTTTCTACTATATACTGTTTGGAAGGAAGTCACTTAGCTCAGCATATGCTGAAAGGATAAGGAGTTATATATTAAAGATGTGGATGTTTTAAAAAATGTACAATTTAAAGGTTACTCTCCATTTACAGTTATTACAAAATATTGGCTTTATTCCCCTTGTTATACAGTACACCCTTTAGTCTTACACCCCAAAGTTTGTAACTTCCAGTTTGTAACCCCCCAGCCCTATATTGCCCTTCCCCTCCTGTAATTACTAATTTGTCCTCTGTATCTTTGAGTCTGTTTCTTGTTATATTCACTAGCTTACTGTATTTTTAAGATTCCAAATATAAGTAATAACATGCAATTTTTTTCTTTCACTTTATAAATGATTTTGTTTAAAATTAGATTTTATTCCTCTTTGTAGTAGATGAGAATATGTTTCATCTCTTATTCGAATAGTTCAGGGATTTTCTTTTACCTTCTCTGTAGACAACCATGTCCTCTAAAATGTGTCCAAGCTTATTTATGTTTATTTCCAGTCATTATGCTTTTATTTTTTCACTCATTTCCTGCTTTGCTGACTCAGCCCCTTAGTAAAATAATGAATTTCTTCTCTCTCTTTTTTTTTTACTTTAAATGGAATAATTCTACTGTTTCATGAGAAAGTATAACATTTTCTATGTGTTTTAATATTTTCATTAGCATATGGAAGATTTTTGTCCTAATTTTCTAAACATGAATTTTCATCCTGTTGAATTTTTAAAAGAAATATGTCTTCTAGGTTTTAAAAAAAAAGTTTTCTGCCATAGTTGAAGTAACCACATTTGCTTTCTCCTTTAATCTGCTAATAGAGTAATATAAAGCAAAATGTTCCCGATATATACTTTTTGTATTGATCATGCAGTGTGTATAAACATCACAGTGTATGTGTGTTTTCCTGGCTTCATTAATAATATTTTCTTTAGAATCATGGCATCTTTTTCATAACTGAGATTGATAATTTTGATTTCACAGTTTCTTTCTGGGCTTTGTAATGAATATTTTCATAGCTCTGTAAAATATTCAGCAAGCTTCCTTTCCTTTTCTAATCTCTAAAACTATTCATACAATGTAGAGAATATCAGTTCCTTTAAAGATGGTAAAAATGTATATCACTTTAAAATATTGAAAAGTTGATAAAAGTCTACATCAACATAAGACTGCCCTGGTGCTTTTTTGTAGCTATAATTTAAAGTTTAAATTCATCTTAAGTGTTTTCAATCTTTTAAGAATTTTCATTTTTCTTATTTATTATGTTAGTCTATATTTAAGGGAAATTGTCCCACCAATATTTTCAGATACTGTCATGAACTTTTCATGCTATTATGATATTACCATGTATATTTTTATATACTCATTTATTGTTTGAATTATTTCATCCTATTTCCTGTAATATTACATCAGTGATAGTATAGATTTTCTCTTATTCACTGATACATCCCAGTATCTTATAATATCTGACAGATATAGTAAAATTTCCTCCTAGTTGTTGAATGAATGAAGAAATTGTGTAATAGTATAAAGTTTAAGATGATGAGCTATACAATAAAAAATTTCTGGGTTTAAAGGAGATCCTCTATTTTCTGGTGGTGTGATGTCAGGCAAATTGCTTAATCTCTTTAAAAGAGGACTTAACATAATTACTTTATAGGCTTTTAAAGGATTACTGAACATAGTACCTGCTTAGTAAACTTAAAACCTAACCTCAGTTATTATTACTATTATCTTATTAATATTTAGTTGTTACATATGTAATGATGAATAAGGTACGATCCTCACTATAAAGAATTGACAATCTCCTATTAAAGTGAGGAATAGCATCCACATAAATGCAAAATAAGTGCTACAAATTGTAACGTTTGAATGTATGCAGTTGTTAATTATTTTAACAAGTAATATTTGGGAATGCTTTTGTCACACAAGTGTATGTTCCTCGGTTCTTTGTCTCGTCATGACAAAGATTTGGAGTGACAGACATCAAAGCCCCCTCGGCGTGTCACAGCTCTCAGGTCTTGCACAGACCGTGTTATAGTTCTCAGGTCTCGAATGGACCATGTTATAGCTCTTAGACAAATCAGTGTTATAGCTCAGTGTTACAGCTCTATTTTATTTAGAAGATAGCAGGAAAATCCATCTTCAAGGCATGAGGGCATGTCAATAAAGACAGGAGGAGAAGAGTGCCCCAGAGAGTGGGAGAGAGAGAGAGAGAGAGTTAGCTTTGGCTCTTCTATTTATGTGTTTATCTCTCCCTGGGCCTGTCCTATGTAAATTGGGCCAGTCAGGAGTGTTGTTTGTTTTACCTGAGGTCCTCACTCTGGTCCTCGGACCTTCTTTAGTTCTATTTTCATGGGCATTTCCCTTCCTTGTCTTTTAGCCACCGCCATTTAGGACTCTTTTTCCTATTCTACCTACCTAACATTTTTATTATTTTTACTATTTATAATGCTGAGAATTTTTAAAATATTATGGCTTTATCATGCTTTCTAACATGAGACGAACTGTAGCTCTCTGGATTTTTAAAGGTATAGTTAATCTCAAGACCAATTTTAGCATTTCTGTAATATCATAATAAATGAATAGCAACTATTTGGCCCAGGAAAGGATATGTAAATCACCATCAGACAAAACACCTTTCCAAAAGTATCAGTGTACTGATGGGATTTTAACTTCACTTTTGTTTCCTCATACTCTAAATCTCATTCCCACTCTTCAAATTTGATATATAGATAAACTGTGGATTAAAAACGTTGAAGATCACATTCAGTTCAAGCAAAAATGCTCTATTTGAATGCACTTCTAGATTTGAGAAAATAGAGTGGATTCTGATCAAGAGAAAAAAATGTTGCCACATGAACCAGAGTAGAGATAAGTGCAATGCAAACTTAGTCCCCATACCCCCTACACACACATAAATTGTCAATAGACTGTATGAAATAAAGGTGGCTGAAATCTTGGGCATTTGGAAATTTATTTTCAATAAGAATTTTTCTTAAATCAGTATAAGAAAGTTAAAGATTTAAATTTATATTAATGGTCACAATGTTTTTAACAGCCCATTTGTAACCCAAAGAAGGAAGATAAGAGTTTCTTCTGTAAATAGGAAAGAGAAATTTGCAATTTAGTCCTAAGGGTTTCTTGGTCATAGTGACTATTTTACAACCTACTTTTTAAACAACTTAGCACTTTCTGAACCCTTTGATCTCAAAGTCTGGATTCGTAAAAGACAGACTAGACTTTGTATAGTTGCACTCAAAAGCAAATGTATAAATGTTTGAGAACTACCATATGTTTATGTCAGAGCTGGTATAGTTTTTCACATACACCATACATTAGTCTTGTCATGTGAATAGGAAGTATCCAGACTAGGAAAATGGAAAGAGTATTCCTGGAACAGGCAATAGCATATGTGTATTCTATGAGGTACAATACAATTTCAAGGAAAAATCAGTTTTACAGGGCCTATTGAAGTAATTGCTGATGAAGTTAAAAGGGTATTTGTGACCATATTATAAAAGGATACTCTGCCAAAATAAAATATCTTACATACATCAATGTCATTCTTAGTAACTTTGTAATTATGCTTAGCAACTAAGGTTAGCATTGAGTCTGACCCATGAATGATGAAAAGTGTGTTATTCTCTCAGTCATGTCCAACTCTGAGACCCCCATGAACTGTAGCCTGCCAGGCTTCTCTGTCCATGGGATTTCCCAGGCAAGAATACCAGGATGGATTGCAATTTCCTTCTCCAGGGGATCTTCCAAACCCAGGGCCTGACTGGGTCTCCTGCATTTGAAGGCTGATTCTTTACCATCCAAGCCACTAAGGGACAATGAAAAATATTCATAAATTAGAGATCACAGAGATACTTCTACTGCTAAAGATTATTAATACTTTGAAGCCATGTAATCTGACTCACTATAGAAATTTGGAATTTGGACTCAATATGCCAGCAAATTTGGAAAACTCACCAGTGGCCAAAGGACTGAAAAAGGTCAGTTTTCATTCCAATCCCAAAGGGAGGCAGTCTCAAAGAATATTCAAACTACCACACAATTCCACTTTTTTTACATGCTAGCAAAGTAATGCTAAAAATTCTTCAAGCTAGATTTCAACAGTATATGAATTGAGAATTTCCAGATGGCCCAGCTGGATTTAGAAAAAGCAGAGGAATCACAAATCAAATTGTGGACATCTGTTGGATCATAGGAAAAGCAAGAGAATTCCAGAAAAATATCTACTTCTGTTTCATTGACTACGCTAAAGCCTTTGACTGTGCAGATCACAACTAACTGTGGAAAAATTCTTCAGTTCAGTTCATTTCAGTCGCTCAGTCGTGTCTGACTCTTTGCGACCCCATGAATCGCAGCACGGCAGACCTCCCTGTCCATCACCAGCTCCCGGAGTTCACTCAGACTCACGTCCATCAAGTCAGTGATGCCATCCAGCCATCTCATCCTCTGTCGTCCCCTTCTTCTCCTGCCCCCAATCCCTCCCAGCATCAGAATCTTTTCCAGTGAGTCAACTCTTCGCATGAGGTGGCCAAAGTACTGGAGTTTCAGCTTTAGCATCATTCCTTCCAAAGAAATCCCAGGGTTGATCTCCTTCAGAATGGACTGGTTGGATCTCCTTGCAGTCCAAGGGACTCTCAAGAGTCTTCTCCAACACCACAGTTCAAAAGCATCAATTCTTTGGCACTCAGCCTTCTTCACAGTCCAACTCTCAATGTCTCTGCTTTTCAATATGCTATTTAGGTTGGTCATAACTTTTCTTCCAAGGAGTAAGTGTCTTTTAATTTCATGGCTGCAGTCACCATCTGCAGTGATTTTGGAGCCCCAAAAAATAAAGTCTGACACTGTTTCCACTGTTTTCCCATCTATTTCCCGTGAAGTGATGGGACCAGATGCCATGATCTTTGTTTTTTGAATGTTGAGCTTTAAGCCAACTTTTTCACTCTCCTCTTTCACTTTCATTAAGAGGCTTTTTAGTTCCTTTTCACTTTCTGCCATAAGGGCGGTGTCATCTGCATATCTGAGCTTATTGATATTTCTCCCGGCAATCTTGATTCCAGCTTGTGCTTCTTCCAGTCCAGCGTTTTATCATGATGTACTCTGCATATAAGTTAAATAAGCAGGGTGACAATATGTAGCCTTGATGTACTCCTTTTCCTATTTGGAACCAGTCTGTTGTTCCGTGTCCAGTTCTCACTGTTGCTTCCTGACCTGCATACAAATTTCTCAAGAGGCAGGTCAGGTGGTCTGGTATTCCCATCTCTTTCAGAATTTTCCACAATTTATTGAGATCCACACAGTCAAAGGCTTTACCATAGTCAATAAAACAGAAATATATGTTTTTCTGGAATTCTCTTGCTTTTTCCATGATCCAGAAGATGTTGGCAATTTGATCTCTGGTTTCTCTGCCTTTTCTAAAACGAGCTTGAACATCAGGAAGTTCACGGTTCACGTATTGCTGAAGCCTGGCTTGGAGAATTTTGAGTATTACTTTACTAGCATGTGAGATGAGTGCAATTGTGCGGTAGTTTGAGAATACCAGACCACCTCACCTGGCTCAGTACATCATGCAAAATGCTGGGCAGGATGAGCTCAACTTGGAATTAAGGTTGCTGTGAGAAATATCAATAACCTCAGATATGCAGATGACACCACACTTATGGCAGAAAGTGAAGAGGGACTAAAGAGTCTGTTGACGAAAGTGAAAGGGGAGAGTGAAAAGTTGGCTTAAAACTCAACATTCAGAAAACTAAGATCATGGCATCCGGTCCCATCACTTCAAGGCAAATACATGGGGAAACAATGGAAACAATGACAGACTTCACTTTCTTCGGCTCCAAAATCACTGCAGATGGTGACTGCAGCCATAAAAGATGCTTGCTCCTTGGAAGAAAAGTAATATCAAACCTAGACAGCATATTAAAAAACAGAGACATTACTTTGCCAACAAGGGTCTGTATAGTCAAAGCTATGATTTTTCCAATAGTCATGTATGGATATGAGAGTAGGACCAAAAGGAAGGCTGAGCACTGAAGAACTGATGCTTTTGAACTGTGGTGTTGGAGAAGACTCTTGAGAGTCCCTTGGACCGCAAGGATGTCAAACTGGTCAGTTCTTAAGAAATCAATTCTGAATATTTATTGGAAGGACTGATGCTGAAGCTCCAATACTTTGGCCACCTGATGCAAAGAGTTGACTCATCAGAAAAGACCCTGATGCTGGAAAAGATGGAAGGCAAGAGGAGAAGGGGATGACTGAAAATGAAATGGTTGGATGGCATCACCAATCCAATGTAGATGAGTTTGATCATATTCCGGGAGATGGTGAAGGACAGGGAGGCCTGGAGTGCTGCAGTCCATGGGGTTGCAAAGAGTCAGATGTGACTGAGAGTTAGAACAAAATAGCAATTTAATACATTTTGCTGAAAGACAAAATATCTTTGATTTCCATAAGTATATTTGAATTTAAGACATGATGTATATGTTTGTTCATTTATTTATATATGTTTGTAGGCATTGAACATGTTTCAGTTTTCTCATAGTGTAGGCACCATGCTAAAGCCTGCAGACATAAGATGTGTGGATTTCATTAATTCCCTATAGTAGTAAAGTAGACAAGAAGAGATAGGAAATCTAACTACATATCATTAGTGAGGTTATAGGTTTTTAATAGATCTATATGCAAAGAATTATGGATTTAGCAGGGAAGAAGCACAAACGTGTCTGAACAGCAAAGAAAAGAATCTAAACTTAAGCCAGGTCCCTGGTATTAGAAATATTCCTACAGAAAAGGGCCAACCATTTTACTTTACTTAATCTCATTATTGTTTATAAAAGATATGTACCATTTACTCTTCTTTAAACTTTTGCTTTACACAATTTAAGATTTGCATAAAAATTGCAAAAGTAATATAGAGAGTTCTTATATATTCCACACCCAATTTCTGCCATTACTGTTATCTTATTTTAGGGTGATACACTTATTACAATTAAGGGACCAGTATCAGTATTTTTTTCCTAATCACATAAGATCCATTCAAATTTTCTTATTTTTAATCTAATGAATTTTTTCTGTTTCCATACAGGATACCACCTGACATTTAGTTATCCCATCGCTTTACCTTCTTCTTCTTGTGACACTTTGTCAGAATTATCTTATTATTGACAACTGTGACATTTTTTGAAGTAGTGGTCAAGCAGTCTCTAGAATATTCCTCAATGGAAATTAGTCTGATGTTTTTCTCATGACCAGATTGGAAAAGAAAATCATAGAGGTAAAGTGCCATTCTCATCACACAGCATCAAGGGTACATATTATCAATGTGACTTATGTTGATTGTTTATGTTGACAGTAATCACCTTAGCTGAGGTAGTATCTGTCAAATATCTCCACTATAAATCTACCTTTGCTTGTTTCTTTTCATCTGTACCCTTTGGAAGGAAGTCACTATGCACAGCCCATAAAGAGTAAGGAACATGTACACATATTATTTGAAATTTTCCTGCACAAAATACTCATTTTTTACTTGTTTATTTATTCAAGCATTTCTTATATCAATGTGAAGCCATGACTATTTATTTTGTGCTTTAGATTATAACCTAGTACTACTTATTTTAGGTTCCTGTGCTAATTTTCCCAGCTTTGGAAACTGAGAGCTTAATGGTTGGCTTCTGTGTCACAAGGGTATATCCAACTTTGAAGTTTATGTCTGTCTGTTTTAAAATACTTTCCTACTTTCTGGCACTGCTTATGGGATGCCCTGACTCATTTGGTACATTCCCTAGCCCTAAAATCAGCCATTTCTCTGAGGTTCCTTTTATTGGAGAATGGTATTAACAATCTAACATCCAGGCACTAGGTGCTCTTTATTACTGGAATCTCACAAATTCCAGGCCATCTCAGCTGACAAAGCAAGGAAATTCATGTGTACTTATGCAATATGTTGTTACACACATATGCTGATTGTTCTCTATTGTATTGTAACTAAAGTGAACATTATTTCAACAAAAGTCAGGAACATCTATTTGCTTAATGAATCTTTTAATAAATATCTTTTATTTTTCTCTTTTCCTTGAAATAAAACTCATCAAAAAGTAAGAGGAATTAGAAAATAAATGAATATAAATATGCTTAAAGGCATAGTCTTGCATTCACTTAAAATAATTGAGTCAAGATTGTATTTTCTCTAAAATGTAGTATTAGGGTTACTGAACATAGGTAATTAAAAATATATTAAATTACAACAATTTAAATATATTAAATTACAATATCTAAAAGATATTCATTTTGTTAGGGTCTTCCATGAATATGTGTCCTTCCAAGCTTCTATCCATAGACAATGACGTGATTACCTATACTCAGAAAAGAATGTTGCTGTTGTTCAGTCTAAGTCATGTCTGACTCTTTGTGACCTCATGGACTGCAGGACTCCAGACTTTCCTGTCCTTCACTACCTCCCAGGGTTTGCTCAGACTTGTGTCTATTGAGTCGGTGAACCATCCAACCATCTCATCCTCTGTTGCCTTCTTCTACTCCTGCCCTCAATCTTTCCCAGCATCAGGGTCTTTTCCTATGAGTTGGCTCTTTGCATCAGGTGGCCAAAGTATTGGAACTTCAGCGTCATTCCATCAGAATTTAAAAGTGTCTATTCTTCAACACTCAGCCTCCTTTATGAGCCAAATCTCAAATCTGTACAGATGACTACTGGAAAAACTACAGCTTTGACTATATGGATCTTGGTCAGCAATGTGATGTCTCTGGTTTTTAATATGCTATATAGATTGGTACTACCTTTTTTTCCCAAGGAACAGTGTCTTTTAATTTCATGGCTGCAGTAAAAAATACATAGAATTTAAAGTTTTCTTTAAATTCTAGACCATTCAGGTATGACCTAAATCAAATCCCTTATGATTATACAGTGGAAGTGAGAAATAGATTTAAGGGACTAGATATGATAGATAGAGTGCCTGATGAACTATGGACTGAGGTTCCTGGTATTGTACAAGAGACAGGGATCAAGACCAACCCCATGGAAAAGAAATGCAAAAAAGAAAAATGGCTGTCTGGGGAGGCCTTACAAATAACTGTGAAAAGAAGAGAGGTGAAAAGCAAAGGAGAAAAGGAAAGATATAAGCATCTGAATGCAGAGTTCCAAGGAATAGCAAGAAGAGATAAGAAAGCCTTCCTCAGCAATCAGTGCAAAGAAATAGAGGAAAACAACACAATGGGAAAAACTAGAGATCTCTTCAAGAAAATTAGAGATACCAAGGGAACATTTCATTCAAAGATGGGCTCAATAAAGGACAGAAATGGTATGGAACTAACAGAAGCAGAATATATTAAGAAGAGGTGGCAAGAATACATGGAAGAACTGTACAAAAAAATATCTTCAAGACCAAGATAATCACAATGGTATGATCACTCACCTAGAGCCAGACATCCTGGAATGTGAAGTCAAGTGGGCCTTAGAAAGCATCACTATGAACAAAGCTAGTGGAGGTGATGGAATTCCAGTTGAGCTGTTTCAAATCCTGAAAGATGATGCTGTGAAAGTGCTGCACTCAATATGCCAGCAAATGTGGAAAACTCAGCAGTGGCCACAGGACTGGAAAAGGTCAGTTTTCATTCCAATCCCAAAGAAAGGCAATGCCAAAGAATGCTCAAACTACCACACAATTGCACTCATCTCACAGGCTAGTAAAGTAATGCTCAAAATTCTCCAAGCCAGGCTTCAGTAATACGTAAAACATGAACTTACAGATGTTCAAGCTGGTTTTAGAAAAGGCAGAAGAACCAGAGATCAAATTGCCAACATCCACTGGCTCAATGAAAAAGCAAGAGAGTTCCAGAAAAACATCTATTTCTGCTTTGTTGACTATGTCAAAGCCTTTGACTGTGTGGATCACAATAAACTGTGGAAAATTCTGAAAGAGATGGGAATTCCAGACTACATGACCTGCCTCTTGAGAAACCTATATGCAGGTCAGGAAGCAACAGTTAGAACTGGACGTGGAACAATAGACTGGTTCCAAATAGAAAAAGGAGTACGTCAAGGCTGTATACTGTCACCCTGCTTATTTAACTTATATGCAGAGTACATAATGAGAAATGCTGGACTGGAAGAAGCACAAGCTGGTATCAAGGATGCAGGGAGAAATATCAGTAACCTCAGATATGCAGATGACACCACCCTTATGGCAGAAAGTGAAGAGGAACTGAAAAGCCTCTTGATGAAAGTGAAAGTCGAGAGTGAAAAAGCTGGCTTAAAGCTCAACATTCAGAAAACAAAAATCATGGCATCCGGTCCCATCGCTTCATGGGAAATGGATGGGGAAACAGTGGAAACGGTGTCAGACTTTATTTTGGGGGGCTCCAAAATTGCTGCAGATGGTGATTGCAGCCATGAAATTAAAAGATGCTTACTCCTTGGAAGAAAAGTTATGACCAACCTAGATAGCATATTGAAAAGCAGAGACATTACTTTGCCAACTAAGGTCCATCTAGTCAAGGCTATGGTTTTTCCTGTGGTCATGTATGGATGTGAGAGTTGGACTGTGAAGAAGGCTGAGCGCTGAACAATTGATGCATTTGAACTGTGGTGTTGGAGAAGACTCTTGAGAGTCCCTTGGACTGCAAGGAGATCCAACCAGTCCATTCTGAAAGAGATCAGCCCTGAGATTTCTTTGGAAGGAATGATGCTAAAGCTGAAACTCCAGTACTTTGGCCACCTCATGCGAAGAGTTGACTCATTGGAAAAGACCCTGATGCTGGGGGGAGGAGGAGAAGGGGACGACAGAGGATGAGATGGCTGGATGGCATCACTGACTTGATGGACGTGAGTCTGAGTGAACTCCGGAGATGCTGATGGACAGGGAGGCCTGGTGTGCTGTGGTTCATGGGGTCACAAAGAGTTGGACACGACTGAGTGACTGAATTGAACTGAACTGAAAGTTTTCTTATTAGTCTGTGTAAGCCGCTTATATTTGCAGTTAATGTCAACAATGTCAACTGAATTAAGTTTTTCAATAAGATCACCTTCCAAGATAACGAGAGTGTAGGATCCAGCTTGCAGAGAGCTCCCAATGGAACCCTAGAGTCTTTAACTGAAAATAATTGATTTCTGTAAAATGCAAACTCATTAGACAATCACTGGGTGAACACACTGTTTTTCTGGGGTGTAGAACTGCCATCATGCTGGCCTGCCTTGTTTGCACATTGAACTCATTGTGTTTTGATGTTTAAATCTAACAGCTGAAGATTGTAAAGCCCCTTAAGGAAAACAAAGCTGGCTAAAGTCTGAAATTCTTCTCTAAGAAATGATCAAATTTAAAATAACATTTTTTAGATTTGGGGGAGGAGTGGGAATTATAGATATTCAAACATTGAAAACAGCAGAAAAATGAGGGTGTTCTTTCATTATAAGGACATTTGAATTCTTATTACTTAATGTTCTGTGCAAGAGGGAATGACTACACCCATTTTTTAAAGAAAAATTTTAAGCTTCTCTGAATCTCTCTTTATTTCCCCCAATTCTCCTTTTAATCCACTTAATAAATGTATTCTGATAACTGATCAGATACCAAGTTTATACTGAAAACACGAACTTTTCCAATTTTAGAATTGGTTGTTAGAGAAAATACATTTGATGTATTTATAGGCACTAAATATCACTTTAATATATCATCATGCTAAATATATGTTTTTAATTTTCCCAATAGAGGTTAGTTAATTATTAGAAATTCAGTTTAAAGTAGTTGGTAAATGTGATGAAGATGGAATAGTTATTTTGAAAGATAAAGCCTTAATGTTCTGGCCCATAGAAAAATCTATTATTAAAAAGTATTATTTACAATGGATATAGTGACACTGGAAACCTACTTCTTACAACTAGACTCTCTGCCTTTCAGATGTAACCTTATCTCCTTAATCAAGTACTCTGTACAGGGTTCATGATTGAATAAGAAACTCTAAAACTGAAAATTCTTCCTTACTTTCTTGAGACATTTTGGTCAAGGTTTCATAATATTGAACCATAAAAATGAATTTCTTTTTTCAATTTTATATGCTCTACTTTTGCAAATCTTGTTGTATAGTCACAGACTTCATGACAGATAACTGTCAAAAATATTGGCTGACTTGAAATATGTTATTGAACAGCATGTGCAAGATAATATCCAGTGGCACATATTCAAAATTCTAAAATATTCTATGGCCACTGATTTTACTTGTGTGTGTTCAGTTGATCAAAATTTGGTCTTAGTTGCACAAAGTTGAGTTTCCAAGTACCTAAAAGTTGTTCTTTTTTTTTAATATTAAGTATAGATTTTATTTTGAGATAAAATAAGACAGTTTTGAATTCACATAGCCAAATACTTAGCCCACTAAGGGCTCAATACATATTAATAATCATTATTTTACTATTTAATACAGCTTTCCAAAATAATGACACTTAACAACTCTATTTAATAGATTAAAGAACTGAAGCCCAGAAGAACTGCTACTCTTCCACAGCTATTAAGTAACCAAAGGTATCTTTGAGCATAAGTGTCTCTGATATCCATGTTCTGTAAAATGTGCATGCTCTACATACACACACATAGGTATACATGTACATTTAGTTAGTCTAAATAAAATCTAATTTTTAAATTATAAAAATGGAACTAAAAACATTTTTATCTTCTAAATGGTTGACTTTTTCATAGAGAGAATGTAATATACATGGTACATCATTATCTGGGCTTCCCTTGTGGTTTAGTGCTAAAGAAACTGCCTGCTAATTCAATGCAGGTTCAATTGCTATACTGGGAAGATCCCTTGGAGAAGGAAATGGCAACCCACTCTAGTATTCTAGCCTGGGAAATCTCATGGACAGAGAAGCCTGGCAAACTACAGTCCATGGGGTCACAAAAGAGATGGACACAACTTAGAGACTAAACAGCAACAACAATAACATCATTGTGTACCAGCTATAGAAGAAAAGTGGTCAAGCAGAAGGCTGCAGAGAAAATTATGCTTAACAACTGGATACCAACTTAGTCAGAATATGGTTCACACTGTTGGCAGAAGAGTAAGGGACATGTAACCCTTCTACAGCTTATGTGTCCTTGACTGCCTGGGTGTACCTCAGGTAGGCAGCACAGGGAAGGCAGTAGGAATAGCTTGGGCAGAGCCACCAAGGGAACACTATCTTCTCTTAGGCTAACTGGAAGTTGTAAGGATGTTTACAAAGGCTGCGTTGTCCATGCAAAAATAATCCATTGATACATGACACCTAATTTAAAGTTGTTCACAATTTTTCACTCCAATATATAGTATTTATGCCTAAATTCAAGTGAGCTATTGTTTACCTGCTTTTAATAAAAAGCCTCCTGGCTTCAACTAACTGAAGACCTGGCATAGTGGCTGGTGGAAGAAAACCTCCCTTATAACGTGTCAGATATAAAGAAGCCTCAGGATACAATAACCAAAAGCAATAACCTTAGAGAACTCTGCCAACAGACACATGCACAGACAAACATAGCATAATTTGAAGTAATTTTGTTAGGGCATGCTAGCATTGACAAAATTAACTGGATCAGTTTGTTTTCACAGTGTTTACATAGCATTGTAGAGGATGAGCTTGCTTTCACATTTTATTCATGGTTTTGAAAGACTAGGCAATTGTTCTCTTCCTTCATTTTCATTTCACCTGTGTGCAAAGAGCTGGCCTTACTCCACAGCTATTGACCTCTTATTTGGTGCTTCCGCTGATACACAGACAGTGCATCCTCCAGCTGAATGTTTTGAGGTCAACTAACATAAAAGGTGATTCTAGCATAATGATTACAGAACATTCTAACAATGCTGCTAATTTATTGAAATAAGAAGAATTTACCTGTCTCATTTGCCTTATATTTAGCTGAGACTATAAATATAATTCATAGATTTCATTTTTTATTACTGTGAAAATAGTAGAACTAAGGCCCTAGGATCCTATTTAAGGCAACTTGAATATCATGATGTCTACTTTCTCTGCCCAGTAGATGAAACATATCTTGAAAAAAAATCAATATTTTATATTACTATCTGAGTTCATTTTAGAAATTCTTCCCCTCCCTAATTTTGATATCTCCCTTAACTCTGACAAATTCAGAGGAAAAAAATGGCAAATTTTTGGATAAATTCTGAGCAAGGAAAAACATGGTAAATTAAAATTTATAAGTATGATAGCTTTAATGCTTTCAGATCTTTGGACGAGTCTGAAAGCACATTTAACATATAGTATAACATAAGTAGCCCAATGTCTACCAGAAAAAAATAATGATTTAACTAACAGTATAAGAAGTAACTCTATAGGAAAATCCAATGCTCTTTCTTATGATGGAAGAAATGTATGTTCCTTTTGGATGTAAGTGTTCACTCTGAAAAGTAGCATCACTTGTTTAAAGCCTCATAATCTACCTGGATGAGGTAATATGACTCATTGAAGGTCAATTTTCTATAACAGCTCTGCTGCCAAAAACTGAAATGACAGCTGTTGACACAGAATGTAGTTAAGGAGCAAAGGCTGAAGAAGCTTCTTCTGAATAAAACACGAAACTATCCTTGAACTGAGTAAGTAGGGCTACTGGCAACTGTTAGTCTTATGAAAGATAAGATTATGTCAGAATTTATTTTTCAATTGGTTTCAATTTTCCAGAAGATAACTTGCTACATGGGGTGGTTTGTCAAAATTCTACACATCACAACTCAAATGTGCCCCCCTCAAAAAAAAAAAAAAGAAAGAAAGAAAAGCTACTTTCTTTGCTTTCTAAAACTGACTGCACCTCACACTGGAGTCCCATTCTCACCGATGGGCATGGAGGTTGGAGAGATACTTAAATATGTTTCTTCAAGGTCACTTAAGTCTTTCTGTTGAAACTGTCTCTCTCTCCTCCTCCACCTCTGGCCATCCCCACCTTCTTGTTTATTTAGTCCTATTTTTGTACCTCTTGGTTTTGTAGCTACTCTCTCCTCCAGCATTTCTTCTCAAAACACTCTCCTTCATCCTCACGTACTTAGCTTTCTGATACCCTCTTTGCTCACACCTGCCGGCATCTCCCTACCTCTTTGGCAATAGCAGATGTCTATCCTTGCTGCTTCCTCTGCCCAAGAAATTCATGTTCATTAGTTGCTCCCAGGGAAGTTCAGCAATCCTCTGATGACCAGGATCCCCAGTGAAATTGTGCTGAGATTCTCACCCCGGGAAAATCAGCCACACATCCCTTGGGGATGCCCACCCTGCTGCTTCTGCTCCATGGTACTTGCCTCTCACCAATGCACATTTCTGGAAGGCAGGCTGACTCTTAGTTGTACGATGCTTTACTTCTGCCTGCAAGAGACAGGTGGAAATCTCCACGTTTATTACACTACTTACAGGGCCACTGGAGATAAAACAGGGGTTTCTGTCCTGGGTCATATAGTGGCCCAATCCTATGATTTGCCAATTAAAATTTACCACACCCACTCTACTCCACTGTGCCAAGAGAGTCTCTAATAGATTTGACTTTTTTCCCCATTTTTCTTTCTTTTTTGTAAGGAAATAAGCTCCATTATACCCTAGCTGCGAAAATAAGTTTAAGGAGATGTGTTTGTTGTTGTTGTTGTTGTTCAGTCTCTATGTTTGACTCTGAGATCCCATGGGTTGCAGCACGCTAGGCTCCTCTCTCCTCCACTATCTCCCAGAGTCTGCTTAAATTCATGTCCACTGAATCAGTGATGCTTTCTAACCACTCATCCTCTGCCACCCCCTTCACCTTTTGCCTTCAATCTTTCCCAGATTCAGAATCTTTTCCACTTAGTCAGCTCTTTGAATCAGATAGCCAAAGTATTGGCCTGAAAATACAAAGTATGGGCAGAGTGTTGTTGCCTGGAGAACCCCAAGGAAATAGATGCAGATAGATGCAGAGGGTAAAACAAGAAATTCACTAATCATTTGTTTTTCCATTTCTCATCCTTTCTCCAGGGATAGTATTATATATATATATATATATATATACTTCCCTGGTGGCTCAGACAGTAAAGAATCTGCCTGCAATGCAGGAGACATGGGTTTGATCCATGGGTTGGGAAGACCCCCTGGAGAGGGGAATGGCAACCCACTCCACATTCTTGCCTGGAGAATTCCATAAACAGAGGAGCCTGGCGAGCTACAGTCCATGGTGTTGCAAAGAGTCAGACATGACTGAGCAACTAATACACTATATATATATATATATATATATATATATATATAGAGAGAGAGAGAGAGAGAGAGAGAGAGAGTCATTCAAGTCACTGAAGTATAATATCTGTTTCTTTTTATCTCTGCAAAGAGTGAAAAAGTTGGCTTAAAGCTCAACATTCAGAAAATGAAGATCATGGCATCTGGTCCCATCACTTCATGGGAAATAGATGGGGAAACAGTGGAAACAGTGTCAGACTTTATTTTGGGGGCTCCAAAATCACTGCAGATGGTGACTGCAGCCATGAGATTAAAAGACGCTTACTCCTTGGAAGAAAAGTTATGACCAACCTAGATAATATATTCAAAAGCAGAGACATTACT
Organism: Oryx dammah; assembly: GCF_014754425.2. NCBI lineage: Eukaryota > Metazoa > Chordata > Mammalia > Artiodactyla > Bovidae > Oryx > Oryx dammah. Next base: position 62,672,388 of record NW_024070205.1, on the reverse strand, counting down.
TTGCCGACTAAGGTCCATCTAGTCAAGGCTATGGTTTTTCCAGTGGTCTTGTATGGATGTGAGAGTTGGACTGTGAAGAAAGCTGAGCGCCGAAGAATTGATGCTTTTGCGGTGTTGGAGAAGACTCTTGAGAGTCCCTTGGACTGCAAGAAGATCCAACCAGTCCATTCTGAAGGAGATCAGCCCTGGGATTTCTTTGGAAGAAATGATGCTAAAGCTGAAACTCCAGTACTTTGGCCACCTCATGTGAAGAGTTGACTCATTGGAAAAGACTCTGATGCTGGGAGGGATTGGGGGCAGGAGGAGAAGGGGATGACAGAGGATGAGATGGCTGGATGGCATCACTGACTTGATGGATGTGAGTCTGAGTGAACTCCGGGGGTTCGTGATGGACAGGGAGGCTGGCATGCTGCGATTCATGGGGTCACAAAGGGTTGGGCATGACTGAGAGACTGAACTGAACTGAAAGTGTAGAGAGTGACCTCTTGGTGCTATCCTTGTTCAGCATTCCAATTTCTATGTATCACTGTCAATATATTTAATGATGTTATTCCATAAAATTATACATTGCAATTTTAGTTATTTGAATGAAGTTCACTAGGCAACACATAAATCAGAATTTTACATGTTCTAATCCCTTGGCATTACTTACAAGTAGCTGAATCTGTGATGTATGTGCTCCTCTCTTCAGTCACATCCAACTCTGTGATCCCATGGACTGTAGCCTTGCCAAGGGCCTCTGTCCATGAAATTCTACAGGCAAGAATATTGGAGTGCATTGCCATGCCTTTCTCCAGGGCTGAACCTATGATAGTCATTATCCACTGTATTTAAGATTTTTCTAAATTGTGTTTCTCCTATCTAACACCCCCAAAGCAGCTCCTTATTATCTTAGGAATGGCTCCACTTCCAGACTGCAGAGTAGTAAACATCTGCTCCGATTCCTGCTAATTGGAGAGCTTCATGTTCCAGTTCTAGCATGGTGAAGGGAGAGGGACTGGAATCTACTTAACTGTCTGATTTGATATTGAGACTGTGTCCCAACTGAAAGCAATTTTTTGGTAACTAAATTTATATTAATTATATCTGATGTGCAACATACTTACATGTACTCTGGCCCTATGTTTTACTAATCAATTTAACCCTTAATTAAAAAAAATTGTTGATACTCAGATATATTTATCATATAACCATTTCACTAATTTATGTCAAGTGTTTAAGTCAAAGATAAAGCATTCTATCTGAGGAAAGAAAAAGTGGTTTAAAGAGAGGACGATAGAGGGAAAAACCCATATAAATTAAAATATATAGCAATATGATCATTGTAAATTTAAATTTCTAAAAGCTATTAGGAATCTAAATTTCTTTCACAAAATAATGGACTGTATGACTCAGGATCTCTTTTACTCCACATTTTTATTAACTTGTAAAATGGTACTATCAATCTAGTGGCAATATTCGCTTTTTATATTACTTTTTAACTAATATATTTTTACAAAGCAGTTTGCCTTTGTTTCTAAGGTTGCTTCTTTCCTCTAAAAGATATAACCAGCAAAAATACACATTTTTCTAAAAACTGTAGCAAATTATATAATTTCTTTTCTACCTTGATGATAAGCTATTTTTGACTTTTCAAAGGATGATTTTTCATTTTTTAAATTATGCTTTTGTGATTTTCATCATTAGCTTTTAGAAATGTTTCTAATGAGAAAATCACAAGGAAAATTAACTTTATATATTAACATGAAAAGAAATCATACTGAGATGTTTTGAAATTATTTTAGTGAAACATTGAATGAAAACAGAGAAAAACCAGAAGCTCAAGAATAACTTACCTCTAAGCACATTGTTTATGAAAACTGGAATCAATATACTTTACGCATTTTAAGGTGCTCTCTGTGATGCTCTAAAAGATGACATGAAGTACGTGTTAGATGAGTGGAAAGATACAAGAAGAGAGAGATGGGGCCCTTCACAGTGTTTCATGCACTCTGGGTAGAGGAGAACAAAGAAGGAAATCCAAGTGGGTCCTTAGACACCCTATCCTTTTATAATAGCTTCTGTTTTGTTCAAGTGACAAATTTTACTTCAGATGAAAAATCATACTCGATTTTGCAATGAGTTCAAAGTATCTAAGTACAAAGTACTGAGAAAAATTTAAAGATCGTCTCCTATTCAGGGAAAGGAAGGAAACGGAGGAAGACAAAATAGGGAGGAAGGGAGGAAAGAGATGATTTTAATAACTCCTAATCTCCAAAACAATATCCTTGACTTAACTGCAAGATTTCCATGAATATGGCTATACATAGATGGTATACCTTCTACTTCCCATTTTTTGATCCATGTTTTTCTAATTTGTGTGAGGTGTGTCCTTGCTTACAATTTACATTTTTAGTGGGGCCAAAACATTTTCCATCCACTGGTCTTCCTTTCTTGATAAATGGAAACTATGCTTGTAATTTCTCAGGATTAAAAATCTGGGAGACAATGTGGCTTGTCTTTTATAACCCAGACTCTGTCTGTCAAAATTTCCCATCAGATCTATCTATGAAAATAGACATAGACTTCAATTTTTGTTCTTTTTTGTATCATCACTGGTACCACCCTGGTCCAATCCACCACCTTCTCTTCCAGATTATTGCAATAGCTTCCGTTATGCTTGCCTCTTTCCTATTCTTTGTAGAGCAGTCAGTGTGATCTGTTTACAATACATTATATCATGTCATATTCTGCCAAAACTTCTCTACTGTTCCCACATCAATGCCAATAAAAGCCAAGCTCCTAAAATGGCCTACAGGTCTTTGTACTTGTGCCTCTGCCTGGACACTCTCTATCCAAAGGTCAGCAAGCATTGCGTCATCATCATCTTTAGATCTTGCTCGTTTCCTATAGTCAGAGACCTTCTCTGACCATCCTCTATCAAATACCAACACCCCCTCCCCTATAAGTGCTGAATTTACCCAAGAGCTCTTCTATCCATATGATAAATGATATTAATAATAATGATAGCAGGTATTTCTATGACTTTATGTTCCATCCACTGTCCAAATAACCTTACTTATATGGATTCATTTAATCCTCATAACAACACTAGGAGACAGTTTTATTATCCTCATTTTGCATGTGGGGAACTTGAGGCAACTGAGAGTTAGTCAGTCTTAGACTCAGAGTTATAAAGTGGCAGAGCAGAGATTCAAAGCCTTGCAGTGTGTCTCCAGCATCTGGGCTCCTGTCCAGTCTGAGTGATAGCTCCTCATAGTATAGGTAATTCTGTTATTTGTTTCTTGTTTGTGGTCTCCTGCAGGAACAGAAACTTCGGGAAGATAGAGACTTATTATTTTACTTACAACTATATTTCAGTTCTTAAAACAGTCCTGACTTACAGGAGATTCTCAATACATATTTGTTGATGAAGATTCTACATCATCACTCACACTCTTCCTCTGTCTAAACTGCTGTGGCATCTACTTAATTCTGACTTGAACTATGGTTACATCCTCTGCTATACAGGCAGTTCTTTGAAACTGAAGCCATCCCTAAAAGTTCTGTGTTAATTATCACAAATCTTTTCACATGATATATGATAAAGCAGTCTTATACTCATCCTAAATGGATACATTTGTCTAGAAGAAGATATTTCTCAGGACAAGGAAACCTCATAAGTAGTAGCTAGCAAAGGGATATCTGCATGTATTTGTAAGAATATGTGCTAGTTAAAACTTAGAATTGGCTCTGTGCTTGCTACCTCTGAAAAATTCTGATTCTGGATGTACAACTGTATTATATTTCACTCAAGTGGAGTATTAAAAGAAGCTTTTCAGACCACATTCAATTAATAGATTTTTTTTTGTCATTACTTTGTTTTCACTATATAAAATTATTTTGTAATCCCCAAAGGAAATCTGAGGAACTTTATTCTTTTTGAAGTGTCTTTATATTCACTCTGTGTGTGTAAACACACACACACACACACATTAGAAGCATACAGTCAATACTTTTATTCATGGCACGCTTTGAGTGTACCAGTGAAAAATTATTGGAATGCGAAACTTAGTAACTGTAATTGTAAAGAATAATAACCTAAGAATCTAACCAGATTAAAAATCAATTCAGTGTGACTTTGTTACATTTCCTTCATTTCCTAATGGTTTGTAGGTGTACACTTTAGTTAATGGATAGGTGTGCTAAGTAATAATTTCTCATGCAATGGTTATTTTGTTGACAGTATGAAAATGCTTCCATATCGCATGTGGAACAATTCCATAAAGAAACTGCACTGACTTTCATGAGTTATGCAGACAAAATGAACTTCTTTGACAAGTGATTTTATAACTGCTTGCCTTTTAAATTACTTTTACAAATCATTCGGCACACCTTAGTGACAGAGAACAAGACATAATATTTCATTAATACCTCTTTTACTAGAAATAAGCTAAACTTGATTATCTAAAGAAGAGAATAATCTTTCAAAATTTTGAAAATATACTCTTTTTTAGATTTAAAATCATAAGTGTATTACCACTGTTACTCCCTGTAGGTGCTGGACATTAGTGTTGGACTATTTACATGCATTATTATGTTTATTCCTTATGACAAATATGAGATTTGGATACTTATGATTTTATGGTTAAGAAAACATGATTCAGAGGCATTAGTTGTCTTGCTTATATATACTATATATGTGGCATCTAGGATTCAAACTCTGCTCAGTCTTCAAAATCTTACCTAGTTAATGGTGACAACTAATATACTGACATTTTTAGATGAATATTTTAACATATTTTATAAGCCTGATTAAAAATAAATTACTCAGCTCACAATCTGTGTTGATCATGAGAACTCCCCATTAAGAATGTAACTGAGCAGAGGACCCAGTGCTGCCATTTTGAGCCCAGTATCCTTTGTGTTGAAGTCAACTCCTCATGGATGGCTCCCAGCCAATTACTGAGCACAGCAGCTTGCTCCTGGGAGAGACAAGATGATTCTGAGGTTGACATTGCCCATTGGTTGACACTGGTGACCTTTCTCCCCTCTCTCCATCACTCAGATTTGCCCTCCCTGACTTCTCCAGACTGCTCCATATTTTTCTCATTTGGGTGTTCCTAATAAAACCCTTTTCATACTGTTCATGGGGTTCTCAAGGCCTGAATACTGAAGTGGTTTGCCATTCCCTTCTCCAGTTTTTTTGGGACTCCAAAATCACTGCAGATGGTGATTGCAGCCATGAAATTAAAAGACGCTTACTCTTTGGAAGAAAAGTTATGACCAACCTAGACAGCATATTAAAAAGCAGAGACATTACTTTGCCAACAAACGTCCGTCTAGTCAAGGCTATGGTTTTTCCAGTGGTCATGTATGGATGTGAGAGTTGGACTGTGAGGAAAGCTGAGTGCCAAAGAATCGATGCTTTTGAACTGTGGTGTTGGAGAAGACTCTTGAGAGTCCCTTGGACTGCAAGGAGATCCAACCAGTCCATCGTGAAGGAGATCAGTCCTGGGTGTTCATTGGAAGGACTGATGTTGAAGCTGAAACTCCATTATTTTGGCCAGGTGATGCGAAGAGCTGACTCATTGGAAAAGACCATGATGCTGGGAAAGACTGAGGACAGGAGGAGAAGGGGACAACAGAGGATGAGATGGTTGGATGGCATCACCGACTCAATGGGCATGAGTTTGGGTAAACTCTGGGAGTTGGTGATGGACAGGGAGGCCTGGCATGCTGTGTTTCATGGTGTCGCAAAGAGTCAGACATGACTGAGCGACTGAACTGAACTGAATAAAACCCTTATATGCTTAATTCTTTCCTGATATTTGCTTCTAGGAGTACCCAGGCTAACTTGTAAACATTTATTTATTAAACACAATAATTTTTGGCCACTGCATATCTTTCTCAACTTATGATGGGATTACTTCTTGATAAACCTGTTAGTTAGTTAAAATACCATAAATCAAAAATACATTTAATATATACAACGTACCAAACATCACAGCTTCATGTCGCTACCTTAAATGTGCTCAGAACACTTATATTATTTCACAGTTAGTCAGAATCATCTAACACAAAGCTATTTTATGATACAGTGTTCAACAAATCATGTAATTTACTGAATACTGTACTGAAAGGGAAAAACAGAATAGTTGTGTGAGTTTGGAATGGTTGTAAGTGTATCAGTTGTTCACCTTCATAAGTGTGAGTAGCCCAGGAAAATATCAAAATTCACCATTCAAAGTATAGTTTCCTCTGAATACATATCACTCTCATACCATAGTGAATTTGAAAACTCATTTTGTGGAACCACAAGTATGGGACCATCTACAGTCTGTTCATTTTTTGCTGACATTCCATGAGATGGCTGACTTCTATTTCTACATGTCCAATTTGTATCCTTTCTTTAAGCTTCAGTATTAACTTAAAAGAGAACCTACCCTGGTTTCCTTCAATCAAAAGTTATGGCATCTTGCTCTAGACTCCTCTGGTAATTATGTGTTCCATTCTATAAAAGTTTTACTTAAATACCTTGTTCTAGAAAAAACTAAGTTCATAGTTTGTTATTTTATAGCATTTATAGATATATGCACATATATTAGAATGTGGGCCTCCCAGGTGGCGCTAGTGGTAAAGAATCCACTGCAAACGGCAGGAGACACAAGAGACGTGGGTTTAATCCTTTGTTGGGGAAGAAATGGAGCAGGGCATGGCAACTCCAGTATTTTTGCCTGAAAAATGCCTTGAGCAGAGGATCCTGGCGGGCTACAGTCCATGTGGCCACAACAGGTCAGACACAACTGAGCAACTGAGCACGTATAAATATATATTTAAATGTTATAAAACTCACTGTGCCTAGTATAGTTAGCACTTAGGAATTCCTTGTATCATTCAGCCACACCCATTTATTTATCATCTGTCACTGCTTTCCCATTACAGCAGCTGAGTTAAATGCAGTCAGTTCTCTTTATCTTTGGACATTATATTCTATGAAGTCACAACAAACACCAAATTAGCCAACACTGAACCATTTCACTGGGAAGAAACACAGGGTCAGTTTCCTGTGAACCGCTGGTCACACATTTTTTTTTAATCAATCAATACATAGCCTTGTTTTGAGTGTGTTATTTTTTTAAAGTATCTTACTGAGTATAAGCTGTTGATTCATTAACATTGAACTCATGGCCAATAGCACCACAACTCATGCCTGAAAGATTACCTGACACCTGTGCTCTCTCCCTGATACATCACAGTCTTACCTAGGAGCACCAGACAAGCCCTCATTTTAGGGGCCATTTCAAAGAGCAAACCCATCCAAAAAAGGGCACAAAAATGCAGGAACTGTAGCATTAAATGTACCTTTAACGGCCACTTATTTACAGCATGAGAGCTGAAGCAAGAAGACAAAGCATGACTTTGTTCAACTGTTGAGAATGTGTGTTGAGAACTCAAATTTTACACTGTTAATTTTATTCTCCTGTGTACATATGATATATACTATAAGGAAGTGCAGTCGTTAATTACCAATTGAAATGTTAAAGAGTGGCTTCCTTATATCCTATAACATAGTCCTATCTTCTAACCTTGGCAAGCTTTTTATTTAGAGTGATTTTCCCAGGAGTACTAGTAAGTATAGCAATGCATGAGCATAACTTATTTAATTCAGAAAACTGTCAAAGCTATGAGGCACTTGATACTGTTTAAGTGATATGACATGATTTTTATTCTCCATTCTGATTCTAGAGAACGAAAACCTCTTTTATATATTGTGGATAAACTAAAAAAAACTTATATATATATATATATATATATATATCAGGAGATTCTGGATTTAGATTTGAAGTCATTTTAATCATGTAGTCATAATGATTTAAGTAGAAAGATTTGACTATTTCACTAAATGTCTGTTCTCAATAGTTGGTACTTTATTCATCAAGTAATTAGATGAGCAAACCAAATAATATGAAGTATAAAGTAACTAAAAATTCATCATACTTGTTCCTTGGTCAAGGTAATCTTTTTTCCCTCAGTATAATTCAAATTCAGACACACTTTTGGAAGTCTGGAAATATTTTTAAATGATTAAAAATTTATTGGTTCATCAAAAACAGGGTGTGCATTCTCAGACTTTAAAAATGTTACTGAGAAAAGGTCTCATTTTGGAAACAAATCTTTAACTTTTCAACTTTTCCTTTTCTTATCTGTGCCTACAATCAGCAATTAAAATGCATTTTTATTTCCTCATTATTTTTTTCTTTCATAGTATAGACAAAATTAAATTTTTAATAAAATTTTAAATCTCTAATGATAATCCAAGATGAGTATTAATTAAAACATGTGGTAGAAAAATTCATATATTTATTAGGAAAGTAGAAAGCACTATTCATTACATTATATGGCCTTCTGTGTCCTAAGAAAATACATGCCAAATGGTTCTGCAGCTTTAACTATTGGCTTTAATAGCTGCTCCTATTAGAACATGGCAGCCTTTCCTGAATGCTTGCTTACCTGTATTTTTGTTTTAGGTGTTCAGCAGTGCTTGTTGGCCAGCTTTCCATCAGCTAAACATTTATCTGAATGTTTCAGCTATTCCCAAAGACCTTCAATGAGACAGGTCGCATCATTCTGCAATTATAAGCATCTGTTTAGATGTGCTCTTCACCATTAATTCACTATTGTTTATGATGATTTTGTGTAATTGAGACTAAAATGTCAATCAGATCCCCTCTTTTTCAACTCCATAAAGAACTCACTACATCTTTTATTCTATCATTTTACGTATGAAACAACTTGCTTTTGTTGTTCAAACTACTGTATAGCAATTATTCATGTGCTTTCTTTTATATAACATGCTGCTTTACCTGCCATCTGTGTATACACAAACTTACATTTGCAAGGAAATTAAAAGCATTTGGTCCAGTATAAATTTTGACTTATTGCTGCTAGTTTTGTTGTGGGTATAAAATTCACTCAAGTATTTCTTCAGAATTGCTCTGAATGATTTTCAAGTATTTTATTCACCTTTCCCCCAAACTGATGAAATGCTATTAAACTCAAAAAGAGAAAAACTGCAAAAAAAAATTGTAGGAATTCAAGACTTTTACTTCTGTTAAACTAATAAAAAGACTAGAAATTAAAAAAACAATATAGTTGAGAGCTGCATATAGAGAGTATGCATAGAGAAAAAAATAAAGGAAAACATAATTTCTGAAATGGGAACGCACTGTAAAGAAATCTGACAAATACTGTACTTCAGCACCTCTAGAAATAAAAAATCAGTGCTGCTCTTGCATTGTTCAACAGCTCTCATCATTCTAATGCTTTAAACTAATTTATAAAATAATTAGTGCAGCTGAAGCTCATTTTGTCTTTCCTGCTAATTCCATAATAATAATGATTGTGAAGACATGTTTAAACTGATGTGTATCATCCACTCAACTATGAATGTTTCAGGCTGAGTTTATCTCTTCAGTAAATTCACAGCTTTTGAATATCAAGTGGCTTCATTAATTCTTTTAAATTAGAAACCTAGAAACATGGATTTATCTTGCCTTGGGTATACTATATGTGTAGTATTGAGAAATACACCATTGTGTAATATTGGGAAATTATATTGGTCTTCTATTTTCAAGGTCCTTTCCAATTCTCAAGCTTCACTATTTTATGATTTTCTATACTGTGCATATAATCTATAGAAATACATGATTCTACCTGGAAATACCTCTCAAATGTCCCAGTATAGCACTCATTGTATATTGGTTTCACTCTTACTATTTTTTGAGAGTTTATCATTAGAGATGTATAATACTGGGATTTGGGGATTCTTCATCTGCAAGCCCATCCCAAACATCTGAAAGACACATTCATTCATTTATTTCATGCTTATTAAGGATGACATCAGGCTCTTGGGCAGTAATTATTAAAATGAAAATGATCCCTGAGTAGATTTTGTATTGTGAGATATATAAGTATATAAAGAGCTAATGCTTGTCAGAGTTCAGAGCCTGGCAAAAACAGTGGCTTGAAGTCAGATTAAATTAAAGTAAAGTAAATAAGGTTAAAAGAAACTAGCAGAAAACAAAATTTAAATGGATTTGTGATATAAGAAGTCAATTAAAACTGTGCAAACAGCTCCCAGTATTTCTCTAGTTACTTTAGTTAATCTACTCAATCAAAGTTGAATGGGCCAAGAAACCTATGGACTCAATCCCTTTAAACCATTAGACTCTAGGAAATAACACATAAATCATCAAATATCTATATCTACTATATAAATAAATTCATTGTGATACTACAGGCACATACATACATGGACCAATTTTAGCAAGAGCCTTAGACAAACAGCAGACCAGGACATGCTCACTGTAATTCACTCTTATGTTTCTGAGCCCACTTTCTACTTCTAATAAATATTCAACAATTTTGGACAATATGAAGAAATGTAAACTTCTATACCTTGCATATAGTCACAACCATGAATAACTGACACAACTCACTATGTAAACTTCCACCTTAAATAGTCAATCAGTTATAAAATTCTCCAGGTGACAATTTCAAGTCTTTAGGATATCAGATTTTTTTTTCCTGTATGGTTCTTTTGGTTGTCATTTTCCATTTTTATTCTGTGGGGGAGTTGTTATGCACCTCAATGTGGTTATAAATGATAGATTGGGAGGCTCATGAACAACAGAAATGTATTTATCAGTTTTGGAACCTGGAAAGTCCAAGACCAAGGTGTAGGGAGGTGCAGTGTTTATGGAGAACCCAAACCCTGGATCACAAATGCCTGTATTTCTTTTCTCTGCGTTTTTACATGTCATGAATAAGCACTAATCCTATTCATGGGAGCTCCACCCTTATGACTTAATCACCTTCTAGATGCTCACCTCAAATACTACCAATTGTGATTTCAACATACAGATTTTAGGGGGTACACACACATTCTATAGCAAGCCCCAAATGGCCAGTGCCATCCTTCAGTCCTCGGTATTTGCTCATCTATAACAACGTGTAGCAGTTAATGACAAATAAAATTTACCCTGTAACAAGTTTGTACAGAGGAAGCCACTCACATTAACCTTACCTTATATCTCTTTTACTTTATATTAATCAAGATGGGTTGCAGTCATATCCAATAGCTTGTACCATAAACAACAATGAACTTTTCCATCTGTAACCCAACACATCATAGAGAATTAACTAAGGTTACTCTGTTCTTCTCTCCCATGTGGATACTGCCTGAGGATCATCCTTATTATTCTTATTATAGCCTTACAATATAATTCATTTTTCATGGAAACTCATTTATTGAATAAATGACTGATTCCAGTCTGGGTCAGGCATCAGAATATCTATCTATATATAAACATAGAAAATAATAAAAAGTAAACATGATAAAAATACAGCCTACTTGAAGAAGTCCCTACAGGTCAAAATGGGATAGTTTGAGCTTAAGCAAAGGATAATAATTACAATGTATTAAAATAAAAAACATGTTTATATCTATGAATTCATAATAATGGTAAAAATAACCTTTTTATTTTGGAAGGTTATGGTAAGCCTATTCATTAGAATAGGAACTGGTCAATATAAGAAATGACTCAATAACTTATTTTGCCTTTTCTTTGTGTGGCTTTTTAAAAAAATTTATTTAATTTTAATTGAAGGGTAATTGCTTTACAGTATTATGTTGGTTTCTGCCTATACGAACTCTGTAACCAGGAAATCTAGTGGTAGATGAAGGAACGGTGTCTCTTTATAAAAGTATTCCCATTAAGTATGAAAAATAAATGAAAAACCAAGAGTATCAACAACGTGCAATTCTCAGAGAACTGAATCTAAGCACTGAGGAACAACGAGATCTAATGTGACACACAAAAAAGAGAAAATTCATTGAATTGGGTTCCCTGACATGAGGGAACAACATCATATTCTGTCCTGCTGAGGAGCTCAAACCTGGGTCTGATGGAGCCTCCAGATCCAGCTACCAAATTGCAGGGGACACAGAGGTTACCAGAGCAAGTTAAGCTGCACCAAGAGTGTACAGTGTGCTGAGTACACAAGACAAAGTGCCTAGGTCCTTCAACAAAAAAAGAGGTAAAGGGAAAGCCAATAGACTAAAAAGATTTAACATATATATCAATTACATGTTTTAAATGACCAAGACTAAACTCTACTGTCTAGGGACACACACTTAGGTGACGTCACTTAAAAAAGAAAAGAAAAGAAAACACCAGAGAGGTTATTAGGAAATGGAGATGGTGGGTCCTTTTGGAAGAAGAGAGGGGCTTGTAATTGGGAAGAGGCCACATGGGAGGTGAGAAAATTTCTGTCCTACTTGAGCTATGGTAATAAAGGCTTTCACTATATAATAATTTGCTCAGCTTGTATGTTAGTTTTGTTATTGATTTCTATACATGTGTTTTATTGTATAACGCTTTTTTAAAAAAATGAAGCCACACAAGTGAGGACAGTTGCGGTCCCTCACTTCACCAGGTAAGCAGGCTAGTGTTTTTACAGGATCTGATCCAGGCTGCCCCCTGGCTCAGCTGCTTTCCTTAAGAGTTGGCCCCAAACTTGGATGTCCAGCGATACTAACTTGAATGGAAGTCTGAGGAAAGAAGCCATTTGGTGAGCCTGAGGGAATGTCAGATACCCGGAAGGCCAGAACATTGCTTTTAGGGCAGTTAGTATCAACACTTCCAGCCTTTTACCTGGCTGCTATATGGTTTGCTCCTCTGTGAATCGGTGCTGTATTTTGTGTCTGAGTGGTATGGGGCAGATAACAATGATGAATCACTCATCTAACACCGTGGTGCTCCATCACCTCTTGGAGTCAAGCTCAGGCAGGCAGTTTTTCTCCTGACCAGGTACCAACATACAATCTGGGAGATATAAAATAATCCCCCCACTCTCTGTGTCTTAGAGCTTTTACTTTTCAGACTCATTGTATGTGTGTGTATGTGTGTGAGTGAGTGTGTATGTATGTGAGTGTGTATATATATGTGAGTGTGGGTGTGTCTGTGTGTATGGGTATGTATGTATGTGAGTGTGTGTATATATGTAAGTGTGGGTTTGTGAGCGTGGGTGTGTTTGTGTGTATGGGTGTGTATGTATATGAGTGCGGGTGTGTTTATGTGTGGTGTGTGCATGTATGTGTGTGTATCCAAGTGTATATGTGTGTGTGTGTGTGTGTGTGTGTCAGTATGAATGTGTGTGTCCACATGTTATTTCTCATCTTGATCTCAGTTTCTCACATTTCCCTACACAGAACCCTCCCTTACCTTTTACTGACGTGATAATAAATCATCTAGACCAGACCAAAAAAGTCCAATTTAATGATTCTTAAGAATGGTGACTCAGATATTCTTTAAATTGCCTTCTCCTGAGTTTTCCAATATAACAGCACAAGAAATGTGAAAAACTAATGAATAAAGATGCAGATGAAAGAGCACAGGGTTCCTTGATGCCTCCCTAGTTTCTCATCAGAGGTCTTCCTCTGTTCATTGTTAACTGAAATCTCTTGAGACAGAGATTCACCCAGATGGGGGCAGAGGAAGGACCTTGGTTCCTTGGTTTCTACACCATTAAGCACTCATAATACACTGACCTAGTATCATAAGTCAATTTTATGATGTGGCCCAAGTGTATTTGTCTGTATTCTCAATCTTTCCAAATGGTTGCCCCATGGTACAAGCACCATTTGATAATACCATGCAGTGTTATTATCCACCTGCCATTATAATGAAACAGGCTTTAATTACTTCCTGAGATATTGCAGCTATTAAATGGATGAGGCAAAGGAAGGCACAGCCAATTCCACTCTGACTCCAAAGTCCTTGACCTTTCTTTTCTGCATCCTCATTTCAGAATAACTTTATTTTCCATCCCACCTACTTAGATTGCATTTACTCTCTAAGTCTTAACTCAGGAAGCTTTTTCCAGTCCTTGCTGTGCACTCACCATTCTTCTTTCTCTGAGCTCCTGTTGTATATTTAGAAAGCCCCTTGCAGTGTATCACTCATTTCTTTCATGTAGTGTTGGCTGAATTCTCAACTACTTGCTTACTTCTTTATGGACAGGCAGTATTCTTAAAGGCAGAAATATGGTTTCCTTCTGTTTTCTAGAGTCTAGCACTGTGTAACACAATTAGATTTTAAAATAATTTTTATGAGTGATGACATCATACTCTTTTCATGTCCATTGTGGAGACTAATCAGATACCTAAATGGTTAAATCAATCATTAATTGGTTGTTTCAACCAATTAAAATAAAATATCCTCTGATTCCTGTCACTGTCACTTACTTGGTGTCTGTAATAGCAAATTACAACTCTCAACACCTTGTAAATATTATCTCAACTAATATTCAAAGCAACCTTGAGAGGTATCATTATCTTCATTTATAGAGAAAGAAACAGATGCTCAGAGACAGTAAGAGATATTTAACTTGTATAATGTGAAGATTTGATATACATACACAATACCTTCTGAAGGTATTTCCCACATTGAGCTAATACATCCATCATTATTTCATGTATTTAGCATTGTACGTGTGTGCGCACAGTTTCCTAGCAAAGTTCAATTATACAAGACACTATTACCAACTACTGTCACCATGTTATGCTTTAGATCTTCAGACTCTATTCATTTTGTAACTGAAAGTTTATTCCCGTCTACCAGTCTCTCCCTATTTCCCTGACCACCCAGCCTGTGGCAACTCCCGCTCTGCTCTGTTTCTGAGTTTAGCTTCGTATACTTATTTTTGGATTTCACATATAAATGATAGGTACCATGCCATATTTTTCTTTCTGTCTGGCTTGTTTCATTTTAGCATAATACTTTCCAGATTCATCCATGTCATTGCAAATGGGAGGATATCCTTCCTTTGTAAGTAAAGCTGAATAATATTTTGTTATACATATAAGCCATAATATTTTATCCATTCATCTGTCAATACACATTTAAGGTTTTTCCATATTTTGGCTATTGTGAATAATGCTGCTGTGAATATGAGAGTAGAGATATCTTTTTGAGATAGATTTTTATTTCCTTGGCCATTTACCCAGAAATAGGGCTGCTGGATTATTTGGTCATTTTAATATTCTTTTTAGTAATCTTCATACTGTTTTCCACAGTGGCTGCACCAGTTTGCATTTCCATCAATAGTGCACAGAGTTGCTTCTTTTCCATATCCTTTCCAATATTTCTTATCTTTTATCTTTTTGAGAAAAGATATCCTAACAGGTATGAGGTGATATCTCTTTGTGGTTTTAAATTGCACTTCCCTGATGATGAATGATGTTGAGCACTTTTTCACATACTTGGCCATTCTTATGTATTTTCTCTGAAAAGTGTTTATTCAATTTTTCTGTCCATTTTTAAATTGGAAATTTTTTGCTATTGAATTGTATGAATTATTATACTTATACATTGAATATTAACTTCATCAAATATATGATTTGTAAATATTTTCCCCTACAGCATAAGTTGCCTTTTGATTTTGTAGATGGTTTCCTTTGCTGGGCAAATGCTTTTTAGTTTGATGTGGTCCCATTTTATTTTTTCATTGGTTGCTTTTGCTTTTGGTGTCAAATCTAAAATACAGTTTATCCTTCCTATGTGTATTGACTGGAGATTTTGATTCATTTATATTTAAAGTAATTATTAACAGGTGTGATCTTATTATTGTCATTTTGTTAATTCTTTTCTGGATTTTCATACTTCCTTTGTTCCATTTTTCATCTCTTGTTCTCTTCCTTTATAATATGATAATTTTTCTATAATATTTTGCTTTGGTTCCATTCTCTTTTTATTTTTTTATCTATTATATGGTTTTTTGCTTTCTGGTAGATATGAGGCTATGTAAATCATCTTTTAACAATTTGTTGTAAGCTGATTATAACTTAACTTTGTGCACAAAAGTTCTAAATTATTTTTATTCTTTCCCCTTAAATGTTAAGGTTTTTAATGTCACAAATTACATCTTCTTATATTGATATCCACTAATAAAAGGGATTCTCAGGTGGCTCAAGGGGAAGACTCCACCTGCCAAGCAGGACACATGGGTTTGATCCCTGGGTGAGAAGATCCCCTAGAGAGGAAATGGCAACCCACTCCAGTGTTCTTGCCTGGAAAATTCCATGGGTGGAGGAGCCTGGCAGGCTATAGTCCATGGAAGTCACAAAGAATCGAACACAATTTAGTGACTAAATAACAACAATTTGTTAATGAATAATTATAGTTAAAGTTCTCTTGTTAATAATACATTTGCTCTTTAACCTTCATGCTGGAGTTATAGGTGATTTACTCATCAAAATTATATTGAATTTAACTATGTATTTACTTTTACCAGTGAGTTTTATACTTTCTTATGTTTTCATGTTAGTAATTCATTCCAATTTGAATAACTTTTGTCATTTTTTAAAAGGCAGGTTTAGTGTTACTGGGCTACTATAGATTTTGCTTGTCTTAAAAACTGTTTTTCTCTCTTTTAAATCTGAAGGACCACTTTGTCAGGTAAAGTATCATTGGTGGAAAGTTTTTATCCTTCAACCCCTTCCGTATGTCTTCCTACTCCCTTTTGGCCTGCAGAATTTCTTCAGAAAAAATCTGCTAATTGACTTATGGCGTTTTTCTCACATTAACAAGTTGTTTTTCTCTTTCTAATTTTAAGTTTCTCTCTTTGTCTTTAACACTTAACAATTGATTAATGTGTCTTAGTGTGGATCTCTTTGGATTCATTTTGTTTGAACTCTCTGGGCTTCAGGGATCTAGATGTCTGTTTCTTTCTTTAGATTTGGAGGTTTTCAGCCATTATTTCTTTAAATATGCTTTTTCTTTTCTGCTTCTCAAACCTCTATAATTCATACATTTGTCTGTTTGATGGTGAATCACAAGTTCCTTAAGTTGTCTTCACTCTTTTCCAATTCTTTTCAGTGTTTGGTCCTCTTGTTGGATGAATTCCACTGCCCTGGGTACCTTAACTGACCCATTCTTCTAATTGATCTGATTTGCCATTGGCCCCCTCTATTTCAATTTTTCACTTTAGTTATTATATTCTTTAGCTCTGATTTATGTTTGGTACATTATTACATGTTGTATCTCTTTGTTGAAATTCTCACTTTCAACAAAGGCTATCCTGACCTCAATGAGCATCATTATATCATTAAACTCTCTATGAAGTAAATCATTGATCTCCATTTCATTATGATCAGTTTCTTGAGAGTAACCTTTTTCCTTTGTTTGGAACATAGTCCCTTTCTTCATTTTCCTTAACTCTCTGTGATGTTGTCTGCATGTTAAATAAAATAGCCTCCTCTTCCAGTCTTAACAGACGGGCCTTTTGTAGGAAATGAACTTCTGTAATTATCCTTGTCCAAGCTGTTGTTTCTCTACATTGTCAATGAGAATGAGTTCAGCTCTTCAACCATTTGCTGAATAGAAATACATTTTGATAATTAAGTATCACTGGGCTAAATATTGAAACAATATAAATCATGAGAAGTCAGATATGATATAGATATTATTTTAATAGAAATATGCATTATAGACAGACTATTTTAGGGGTCCAGATTATTATATTCAGAAATAACTACTAAATGCCAGACTCTTCAAAATTACAAGTCCCTCTATTCACACAAAATGTAATAAGAAACAATTGAAATATGATAATTTAAAGTGATAGGATTCTGAAATTCTAAATGTTAATAATTACATTAAAGCTTTTGGTCATTATTTTAAATATTCAAGATATATTAAAGAATTTGAGAAAATATTTACATTTCAAGTACACTTGATTATTTTAAAGGAAGTATCAAGGTTTGCTCCTTAAAATATTTTTTTAATGCACATTTGAGTTACTTTGCCTTCCAGCACTTAACACTTATATTACTAGAAAATTGCATTCAAAATTACATTTTGGTATGATTTTCTTAATGTAACTTTGCAAAAATTGTGCATCTATACAAAAGTATATAGATATGCCTATAGCATATTGATAGAAATTTTTAATAATCAAATTGTATCATGAACTTAAAGCCAAGCTTGTATTTTTCTCATGAACAGGGAAACAAACAGTAATTTTTAGAACTGCTTTGCCCATTGACATCTAATAGCAAATATATATATTTATAATGAATATTTACAAAATTCTGTTTATATAAAAGCTATTTATATGCTTTTTTACCTTAAAATATAAGGGTCTTAAATCTCAGATAAAGAAGTGCTTCCCTGGTGGCTCAGACAGTAATGAATCCATCTGCAGTCTCTGGGTCAGAAAGATCCCCTGGCGAAGGGAATGGCTGCCCACTCCAGTATTCTTGCCTGGAGAATTCCATGAACAGAGGAGCCTGGCAGGCTGCAGTCCATGGGGCCACAAAGAGTCAGACACGACTGAGTGACTAACATTAAATCTCAGATAAAGAGGTATGGTTAGCAAAACCAGACAGCTTTCACAATATTTCATTGTAAAGCCACAAAGCATATTTTCTGTGATAGAAGAAAATATATAATATTTTCTATATGTTATTATTTCTATAAATATAAGAAAATATTTGCCAAATAAGACTTGATATTAGTAGTTGATTAGCTATCAGTAACTGCCAGCAGGAAAAGTATAGCTTTTGTTTTCTTAATCAAAACTCTGTTTCATTTTGTATTTACCTCTGTGGCCTTCAGTAGCTTGTTAAACATGATTATGTCATTCTGTCAAAAAGTCTGACAACATATTCTAGACCATTTTTCAAATATTTTTGTACTGAAATTTTAATAGAGCTTATTTAACAACTCCTTATTAAGTTTTCTTTTTCCTTTGAGAAAGAAATGGAATGAACTACCATTTCAATCATTTCCCTTAATGATTTCAAGATCATTGAGAGTATAAAATAAGCTAAAACATTTTTCTAAAGAATTGTGGATGTTTTAGCAGCTGGACACACTGAATATTGAAAAGCAAAGAAACTATTGTCACCCTCAAATACAGAGTGCACAATCTGTGTTATCTAATTTGAGCCTAAAGAAATAAAATGCATACTCAATTCAGTAATCTTGCCTACATTACCACTTGTCATAGAAATACCTAAATCTAATGATAGTCATCTTAATACTTTAATATAATTTATACTTCTCATAGCATGAGGATAATAACACCATCAAAAATAATCATTGGAACATTGCAAAGGGAAACATATGAACATCACTAAACAGGAGCAAGAAATAAATATTTAATAGAGACATTTTTAAAAGTTAACTGAAAATGGAGAAAGAGCAAGATATAGAGCAAGCATGAAGAAAGGCCACAAGTAATAGAAATAATATAGAAATTATAAGGGATAAATCTGATAGCTAGCAAGGTAAAACTATATTACAGCCAGCATCAAATTTATGAATTAGTTGAAATAGATATGGTTTCAAGGATACTCAGGCAAGGAAAGAATACCAATGTAAAAATTAGCACACCCGTCTTTCTAAGGGATATATGAAAAACAAATGTAAAGGCTTCATTTTTTCCAAGCAAGATAACTCCACAGTGCACTGATCAAATTATATTATAGATTCATTTTTTACCAACAAGCTGTAAGCTACCTGAGTGATTACAGATTTGCTGTTTAGTTGCCAAGTCACGCCTGACTCTTTTTGCAACCATAGACTGTGGCCTGCCAGGCTCCTCTGTCCATGGGATTTTCCAGGTAAGAATAATGGGATGGGCTAGCATTTTCTTTTCCAGGAGATCTTTCCAACCCAAGGATCAAACGTGTGTTTCCTGCATTGCACGAGGATTCTTTATCACTAAGCCACCAGCAAAGCCTGATGACATATATAGCCAGTGTCTTAATTACATTTGCTTCCCCAATGCCTATTACAGACCTAGGTACCTAGTAGGCACTCAATATATTTGGTTGAAATTAATGGGAAAATCCTTAAGAGGAATGCTATACTTGTAAATTTTTGTGATACCAGATCTTATTAGTATTCCTACTATGCAGAAGTATTTTTCACACAATGGGAAACAGCAGATGATTTAGTAATTTATATATTTGGTAACTATTTCTATGGGGCTTTTATTATCTCTCCTGGTTAGCTTGAGGTTAATAACTTAATTGGGCTTCAAAGAATTTAAGATATAGTGCCGTCTTATGTTTTCCACAATCCAAAAAAAGACTGTTAGCATTTTCATTTTTCCTTTTACTTACAAATGCCTGGGTTTCTGTGATAGAACAAAAAATCTTAAGAATAAACATAGAGTTTTGTATTTTCTATAAATATTAGCTCCACTTTTTCAACTGAAACCAGTAAATAAATTCAAATTGCAGTAATATTAAGAAAGGGCAAAAAATCTAATAAGCAATTCCTAAGTGCCCATTCATAAGTCATTTGTGTCTGGCCTAGGAGGTACCAAACACCACCCCACATACCACGACCCTGTGGTTTGTGCTCCTGTGATGCAATTATTTTGTAATCACCAAAAGATCCCAAGCCTGCTGCCAACAGAAATGACAAGGCTTGAAGAGCTGCAGGTGACCAATAAAAGAGCCAAGTAGAGCAAACAAATGACAGTTGGGTCATCCATGCATTGATAACTGTTGTCGTTTATCTAAAAACCGAGAACTCTGCTTGAGAAATGAAATTCTCCAACACACTCTGTGCCCTCTGATGCTTGCAAACCCCTCAAGAGAGTTCCAGGTCCACACATCTCTCCCACCACTTTGTTTTTCACCATCATTACAGGGATCAGAGACTACTCTGGATCCACATCAAGCCTATTGGGCTACAGAAGTGAACGTTTAAAAAGTGTCAGGAGAAAGAATTGTAACATTCAACCCAAGTTTACAGAATCTCTCCTTTCATTTGTGTCTCTTTTTCTAAAACCAGCTGGTGACTACTTTTTTAAAAAATTATATTTGTTTATCAATTTTTGGCTGTGCTGGGTCTTTGTTAATGAGCAGATTTTTGTCTAATTGCAGAGAGTGGGGGTTACTCTCTATTTGTGGTGTGAGGGCTTTTTATAGTGGTGACTTCTCTTGTTGCAGAACATGGGCTTCAGGATATGCAGGCTTGGTAGCTGCAGCTCCCAGGGTCTAGGGCACAGGCTCGATAGTTGTGGCACAGGGGCTTAGTTGCTCCACGGCATGTGGGAACTTCCCAGACCAGGGATAGAACCCATGTCTCCTGCACTGGCAGGTGGATTCTTCACCAGGAAAGCTCTGGTGAATGCTTTTGACCTGGGTTTTGAAAGGTTGCTACTGTGAGCTGTGTGTTATGCCAGGATGCGTGACCTCAGGAAGAGAAGATTTTGATCCGGGGTCAGAGACGAGGCTTGACTACTTGGAGCTTTTTGTGTAGCCACGTTTTATTAAAGTATAATAGAAGGAGAGAAAGATTCTGAGATAGACATCAGAAGGGGATGAAAGGAATGCCCCCTTGTTTGTTTTTAACAAGGCATTTTATGTCTGTTAGAAAGAGAGACACCTCGGAGCTGAGGGAGTTTCACCAGGCCCCTCTCCCACAGTATGCATTTTTGAGATACGATGGCAGAAGGTGTGTCATCCCCTGGCCTTAAAACAATTGACATGAATACTGTTTTGCTGAGCCATTATCAGCCCAAGGTTTGAGAAAAGAAAAATGTTAGTCTTCAGCTCAGTTCAGTCGCTCAGTCGTGTCTGACTCTTTGCGACCCCATGAATTGCAGCATGCCAGGCCTCCCTGTCCATCACCAACTCCTGGAGTTCACTAAAACTTACATCCATCGAGTCAGTGATGCCATCCAGCCATCTCATCCTCTGTTGCCCCCTTTTCCTCCTGCCCCCAATCCCTCCCAGCATCAGAGTCTTTTCCAGTGAGTCAACTCTTCACATGAGGTGGCCAAAGTACCGGAGTTTCAGCTTTAGCATCATTCCTTCCAAAGAACACCCAGGGTTGATCTCCTTTAGAATGGACTGGTTGGATCTCCTTGCAGTCCAAGGGACTCTCAAGAGTCTTTTCCAACACCACAGTTCAAAAGCATCAATTCTTTGGCACTCAGCTTTCTTCACAGTCCAACTCTCACATCCATACATGACCACAGGAAAAACCATAGCCTTGACTAGACAGACCTTTGTTGGCAAAGTAATGTCTCTGCTTTTCAATATGCTATCTAGGTTGGTCATAACTTTCCTTCCAAAGAGTAAGAGTCTTTTAATTTCATGGCTGCCTTCACCATCTGCAGTGATTTTGGAGCCCCCCCAAAATAAAGTCTGACACTGTTTCCACTGTTTCCCCATCTATTTCCCATAAAGTGATGGGACCAGATGCCATGATCTTTGTTTTCTCAATGTTGAGCTTTAAGCCAACCTTTTCACTCTCCTCTTTAAATTTCATCAAGAGGTTTTTTAGTTCCTCTTCACTTTCTGCCATAAAGGTTGTGTCATCTGCATATCTGAGGCAGAACCATTTTGAAAAAAGGCAAATTCCAAAGAAAACACTTAGTTTCATTAACATAGCTTGAGAAAAACATTTCCATAAGAAAAATGCATTGGTTAGATCAAGGCAGAACCTGGTGTCCTCAACACAGAATTAAAAGAAGTCTCTTTTAATTTTGTGTAGAGAAGGAAAAAAACATTGCAATTTATTTCCTCCTGTCACTTGGGACCTCTGGCTTTCCTACGTGTTACCCTCCCAGTTTGACAGTAAGGTAAGACCTAGGGACTAAGATTTATAGGTATATTCCTTTCTAGAGACGGCTAATGAATTGTAGGGATCCTCTAGTACAATTAGACTCCACAAGTTCCCCCATGGAATTATCATCATCCTATACTATTGAGAATAATTTTACTAGTGGGAGCAAGGAAACACACAGAGCCATGAAACTATGTGAATACAATAGTATTTCATTTTAACCTACTGATCATTTTTGGGGGTACTATTTTACATTATGCTCTTAATGGTTGTCCTGGAGATTAAAATTACCATCTTAATTTTAACAATCTAGTTTGGATCAATACCATTTTAGTGTCAGTTGTGTATGAAAACTTTGTTATTCCATTCATCATCTTTTGTTCTATTGTTCTCAAACAAATTATGTCAATATCCATTGTGTGCCCATCAGCACACATTTATAATTTTTAGATGATGCATTTTACTTTTAAGTCTGATAGAAAAAAATAAGAATTATAAACAAAGTTATATTTATATTACATTTTGTATGTACCTATATTTTTTATCTCTAATGGTGCTACTTATTACTTTATCTGTGTTTTCTTGGGGAAAATGTTTTCCATACTGGGTTAGGTGTTCAAGAATGTCTTTGGGAGTCTTCCAGGGACCATGAGAGAAGTCAAATAATGACAGTTTTTGGGGAATAAGACTCTCAAGAAAGCTCCAACCCCATTCTGTCTCCCCTGGTGGCTGTCAGGCTAAGGATGACTTTCATTGTGATTATAGACTACAGATTACAGAGCTGGAGACTGGAAATAGGTATTAGGCACATCAAAATATCACAAAGCTTGCCGTTGCTACCAAGATTTAGCCATTTTTCTTGAATAACTCCTTCTTGGATCCTTGTTAATCTCTGGTTAACTTACAGAGTTGTTAAAAATTGATTCTAACATTTTCTTTCTGCCAATTTTATACTGTTTTTATGGAGAAAAGAATTTTTGGAGGCTCTTACTCTGCCATTTTTTGCTGACATCTGGTTGAGTGTTTTAAATATTTATTTTTAGAGTGGGAGAAAATCTGACGCATTTTATATTATTGATGTTTGTTTATTCCTTCCTCATTTACTTGATTTATTCTGTGCTAGTAAACTTGAACAGACAACAAAGTAGGTTAAACAAAAATTAAAACATGAAAAAGAAAATTGAGAATATTTTGGACTTTGAATTTGGCATATGTTTTGGGTAAACATCATTGAAATATTGTTTTGATTATTTCAAAGGTTTGGAGGGATTGTAGCCAGTATTTATTCTTACTGACAATGGGTGATTTACACCTGGTCTCATTCGTCCTGGATGGTTGTATAATATTGGTACAGCTTGTGAAGTGGCCACCTGTTTTCTGGTCAATATCTCTCTGATCTCTTTCAAGGAAAGTAACAGCTCTGCTGATTAACAGGAGTCAAGTTCATTGTGTCTTCAGCGATGATCAGCTTTCCCTAACAGGGTAGCTCTTCAAAAAGAACAGTGCCAGATCCCAGCACACAGCGATCATAATTCATTTAGTTTCAGGTGGAGCCTTGATGTTGTTATTTTCACAGTTCTCACAAGCAGCTATATTGTCAGAAGTTGTGTTAAAGAAATAAAAAGTTTCCTCCAAGGACTTCTCCCATCCACCCCCAAATACAAACAGTTAAATGAGTGTTAATGATCTTAGATCAAGATCTTGACTATTTCTTAAGTTCTGATGTTGAGGACAAGTTGTCAGCAATTTTTAGAAGGTTCAGCATGAATAGATTGAACCATATTATCATAGATTTTAGGAAGAACCTGTCACATTTTTTTGGCCTGTTCTCATTCCTTTCCTTGAAGTTCAAAAAATAAGATCCAAAAAATTAATATGTGGATCTCAGTTTAGGAGAAGATGCAGCAATGGAGGCTACTTGACATGTTTTAGGTCTGATTCTTAGATTTATCTCTGCCTTGGCAAGACAAATTTTTGTCACTTCGTATGGTTCAACCAAGATCATCAGGGCTAAAATGTTTTCAGTGGCACCTCAGCAAGTAAGTGCTAAGTGTCTTTGGTCAGCCACATGATCTGTCCATTTCCATGCCTCAGTGATCTTGTGAGACCTTGAGCTCTGCTATTCGCTGCAGCATTGGCTTACTCCGGATCCTGGGCACTGGCTCTCTCTCAAGTTCTCTTGCTGAAGGTTTCCACTAAAATGAACAAGAAAAAGCTGAGCTTTCTTTGAAAATTCTAGACTGAACATAATGATAGTACTCTCTGAGTGACTGTTCTATGAGGAAATGACCTCTAATATAGCTGTCAGTTCTCTGGCGCCAAAGACCATAAGGAACACACCTGTGTCAAAGTTATGTTTACTGATTCCTTGTCACAAGGCACACTGCACACCCTGGGGAACTGAAGGATGTTTCAATAGAAGGAAGCTAGAAAAACGTTTTAGAATTCAGGTTTGGGTTAGGTGATTTTCAAGAGCATATAAAGAAGTAGGACTTTAGACTTCCCTGGTGGTCCAGTGGTTATGCCTCTGCTTTCCAATGCAGGGCATACAGGTTTGATCCCTGGCTGGAGAACTAAGATCCTACATGCCACATGGTGTGGGCAAAAAAAAAAAAGTTTTTAATTTAAAAAAAGAAGTAGGACTTTGCTCTGAACTGGATGTTGTCTGGAAGCAGAGATAATTCTATGGTTGAGTCTTTTAATAATTCTTATTTAGAAGATGTGGTGGGGAGCAGAGTGAAACGAATGCTTCTGTTGATTTTTGTAAAGCTGCAGTCATTTATATTAGCCAGAGTAAGGGGTTCGTTTGGTCATTTTAGGAGTTTTACACTGTTCTTTCTTTACTTTGTGTTTAGATCTGATGGTCTTAAGTTTGCCTTGATTCTTCTCAATTGCTTGTTATCCTTATCTGATGTTGGTGCTCTGTGAACATGTTCATATTGTACAGGAGAAAAACTAAGATCATCTTCAGGGAGCTGAACATCTGCAGGTCAGGCCAGCTGGTAGCAACACCTAGATCTGAGAGTGCCAGGCTAGCTCCCAGATGTCACCAGCTGCTTTGCTCTTTCTCCTGGAATTTATATCCAAATATGCCACCAAGACTAAATTTATCTTTGTCAGGTGTTGATATACCTTTTTAGCATCTTGTTTACCCTTGACATTTATTATGTCCAAATACCTCTTTGAGGCAAGACTTCCTACTATTAACAGATAAATCTTTTCTCTCATTATTGGCACTTTATATTCTGATTGATGAGTTTTCTATGTTCACAATGTTGAATCCTAATCTTGATAAAGACTTCCTCATGCCAGACACATTACCACATATTTTTCATCTGTCTCATTCTTACTATCTAGCCAAATATAAACTTTTCCAGTTGTAGGTTGTTTTCTTAATTTATTTTTATGTTGTCCAGATACTTTACTTTCTCTTCTATGCTTTTCCTCAAAGACTTCTTAATAATATTCTTTCATAAGTTTAAGTTCATCTCTAGGTGTTCCTGCAAACTTAAACATATCTTGACAGATTTAGGGCTCTCCTATGTGGAATATTGATTCTTCCTGGTTCCCTTTGGAAGGGAAAAGTATTTTTGTCCCCATTTCTCAAATCTTTCCATGTTATTTAATA
Organism: Oryx dammah; assembly: GCF_014754425.2. NCBI lineage: Eukaryota > Metazoa > Chordata > Mammalia > Artiodactyla > Bovidae > Oryx > Oryx dammah. The sequence goes on along the minus strand of NW_024070205.1, from coordinate 62,646,123 downwards.
CCCTCATCCACAAAACATTTGCTTGGTTTCATATGAAATTTCAGTCTTTTAAACAGCATATCTCTATTATAGATATCCTTTTTGTATTTGATTATGTGTGTTACGGCACTGAGGTACAGTCTTAACAAATTGATATAAGTTAAAATGATCACTGAACTAGCTTGTGGGGAACTAATACATATTTCTTTTTGTTTGAGAAAAAGAGAAATTATCACTAATTAGGAAGAAGAGGAGGATATCAGGAAAAAGAGAGATCTAATAATGACATCAAAGATTTTAGAGCACAGGTTAGAAAGTTGGTCCTCCTTTATAGGAAGAGTAGAGGAATTTTAAGAGTAGTCAGGTTCAGAATTCACTCGTGTGTGTGTGTATGCTATAACTCTTTCCCTAGTCTATAACTTTGGTAAATCATTTATACAGTCTGAAATAGATATAATTTAAAGCAAAGGAATTGAGGTTGACAAGTATAATGTTTATAAAGTTAAAAGTTACTTTGACATGAATATTTAGTTACTGGGAGTCAATGATTTCCTTAATTTAGTAAGAGGGTAACTGTAAAATAGTTAAGCTGGTTCTATAAAAGTTTGACAAATGGAGCTTTTAGTAGTCTTTTAGGCAAAATGATATTGAAAATAACTTATCAATGGATACAAAAATGGGTACTGTTCTACAGGAAATAAAAATATAATAGTTGAAGTACTATTTTATACTGGTCAGAAATCTACAGGTTCTGATCTGAGCCTTAATAATAAACATTTAATCAAACATTGATATACTCCTCTAGAAAATTAAACTTTGGTAGTTCTTTTAGAATATGCTTCAGAAATACATTGACAAGCGATATACCATTATCCTTTTGCTCTATTTGCAAATTTTGGATAATTTTTCTTAATAGCAAAGTGTCAGTTTGTTCAAGGTGACATAGTAAACAAGTACACAGCTCACATAGGACTTGTTCCAATATTATTTTCATCTCTGTTGGTTCTCAGTAGCAGATTACCAAACAGAATGATGCTAAATAGAAAGACAGGTTTTTAAATGAAAATTTTAATTAAATGTAAAGAAAAGTATTTTTAAAAATTGCAAGATAAAAATATCATTAAATTGCAGGTAGCAATAAAGTATAGAATTAGATGAAGTCCAGATAGCAATGTACATAGACTTTCTATTGTACTCTTCAGTAAGTTTAATTCTCTCCAAATTTCCTTAATCTTTTTTAAGTGGCTGCTGCACGTATGCTCTTCTTTGCTTCTAACTGCCAGCACTCTGAGCGTGCAGCAGTTTAGACTTGGATAACATAATGCCATGACCTCCTGATGGACACTCTTTCTTATCGCCACCTGCCAGTTCATCCTGAATTGCGAGTCATAAAGGCAGATTTCAGGATGCTATTTCCATGCTCCCGGCTGCCTGTGGCTTCTTGTTTCATATCGAGTGCTGTCCAAGCTTCTCATCCAAAAACTCAAGCCTTGTCCCCCCAGCACTCTCTTAAAACCCAGCAGTTACTACCTAGATTGTATGTACCTTTTTTTTTTTTTTTGCCCCCAGAGAGGCAGGTCCCCTCCCCATCTAGTGTTTCCTTCTGACTGATTTCCTTTTCTGCTGATCCAGCCTTCAACAGAAATGCCTCTTCCCTCCTCTTTGCTTAACCAGATCACTTATAACAATTATGTCACATAAAGCCATACCTCTTTTATGAAGCCTCTCCTGACAATTTCAAATCATAATGCTTCTTTTCATTTACCAAATCACAGGATATTAAAACCAAAGTAGTCACAGAATTCTTGTCACCCCTCTTGATATTTTAGTATGAAAACGAAGAACCACAGTGGTTGTAATTAGTCATCTAACTTGTTAGAGGTTAAAATTAGCCTTAGGTTCTTATATCTCCAGTTCATGGGTTTCCCTAATATCCTCCTTCTCTATTCATTGTTATATGATTTTTTTTTCATTTATTTTTAATACAATGTTGTTACAATTGCTTTCTCTCCAAAACATCTGCAAACTACTTGAAATTGGTATTATAGCACGTGCATTCTTTAAGAATATCTTTAGAGTACCCATTTATTTATAAACATAGCGCCCTGACTTTTTGAGCTGATAATTTACCTGAAATAATTTTACAAACATTGATATTAGACTTACACTGAACAAAACAAGAGAAATCGTCAGATGGCAAAAGTTGTAAATATACCCACAGATACTAATTTCATCAAACAACTCCCTTGAAAAGGATGTACCTAACTTTGGAACATTGTTTTTATAAGAGCATTTTTTTTTTCTAAGAATCATGTTTAAGGGACACATGAATATAACTGAAGATAATTTTTAAAATATATAAATATTTGTGTAACTTGTATTTTGTTTATTTCATGGTATAACTTGAAGTATAAAAGTAAGAACATAATATTATTAAATGTTCATTGGAATACTTATGCACTGATAGATTTTATGTTGATAGATATGCAGTTTTTATTTAAAAATATCTATATATAAACATATTTACATATATTACTTTAAAACTATATTAATCTGTGAATTAAAATCTAATAAACAAAAAGGGAAACATTTTACAGTATAAGACATTCTTTTAAGAGATGATTTATCATAGACAAACAATCCAACAGTTATATTCATAATTTAGGTATTTGTTTTTGCAGGAATGTTAAAGTCCCTCCACATGATTTCTCATTTTACTGAGTTCCTATAAAATTGAAGCAAGAAAATACTCATATTTCACTGATTTGCATCTTGTTTTTCCCAAGAATTACTGAATCAGGTTGAATGAATAATTTAAAATCTACACATTGCAGTATAACACATAAGATTCTTGTATGAATTTCACTGTTGACCATGCATTAAAAAGCACTATTTTAAGGCTATTGAAGATGCTCACATAGTATCCCTAAGCACCTATTTTTAGAAGGATTTGCAGCCTTCTGTGCCACTGATGATAAGGAATTTCATTGTTCTGGCTTCCATACCCTACTTGACCTATTCATCCTGAATAAGCTAACCCTGGAGAGAGTTTTGCTTAAGGCATAAAATGATCAACACAGGGATGGAAAGCAAATCTACCACCGCACATGCAGAAACTGATATAAGAGCCATGATGGAGTGTTATATTCATGTCAATACAGTTTCAGATCATACCTCCTACTAAAGTCAAGACACCCAATTTAAGGACTTTGGTCATCATCTACAATAATTTGACCACCAGAAACTGATGTTACACAGAACAACATAGTTACCTTTATGCAACTGTTGTCAAAGTTCTGATTCACTGATAAAATCACCCAGGAGAATACAGTATTACAAAGAAGTCAAGAGGATGGTGCAAAATTGTAAATATGATATTAAAGATTCCCACTTTCCTTAGGGCTTGCTTTCATAATTGATATCAAATGTGAATTCAGAGTATAAAAATATTTTGTTTGATAAAAGAAGTTTGGACCAAAAGTCAAAAGCTTTTCTCCTAACTCAGTATATCTCCCTGAATGCATTAGTTTCACCTACAATCTAGGGTAAAGCTTCCACTGATGACTTGCCTCATTAATATCAGCAACAAAAACCTACAGTCCTAAAGCCACCAAGCTGCAATGATTTCTGTTCTAAAAATCATCAGGGCTTTTGATGACAACTACATCTAAGGGCTTCAAGTCAAGGCAACTTAATTGAATCTAAGAATGGCCAAGATAAGAGATGTTTTGCATGAATATAAATATGTTGGTATGGATTAAACTGGAGGTACCCTTGTCATGCAGAAATATTGATTTGCCTCATTAGCACATCTTTTCTTTAATGAAAGCAAGATTTCTTGAAGGACATCTTTTCTTTGCTGGATTGAAAAATTACATTGAAAATTAAAAACATTTGCAGTAAAACATATATATATATATATATATATATATATGTATATCGCTCAAATTCTTAAGCTTGAGTTGAGTCATTAGAGGGGCTTCCCTGGCAGCTCAGAAAGTAAAGAATCTGCCTGCAGTGTGGGAGACATGGGCTCAGTCTCTGGGTTGGGAAGATCCCCTGGAGAAGGAAATGGCAAACACTTCAATTTTCTTGCCTGGAGAATTCCATGCACAGAGGAGCCATTAGAACAGAAATGCAAAAAGTATATGGTTGTTACTACATCCAGATGTTGTCAATTTCTCATTCAAGTGTTATAATGGTAACAAGTGGCTTAATAGTTTAAACAGCATTTGAAAGCCAACAATTGATTTTTTTATTCAACATAGACTATAAATGATCAGAAATGGCTACTTTCCCCCAAGATAGTGAAGAAGTCATAAAGTTAGAGTATATATCCACAAAGGGGCATGTTAGAAGTCATAACAGAATATTGAGTGGTGCTCCGTCAGATGTTAAACCTATACTTTCTATTCTTGTGTAAAAAATACTTAAAATTTTGCCTAAATCTCTGTTCATTTTATTGAAACTATCCTGGAGGACATTATGATAGGAAATTGAGAAAGTAATACCTATTCCTTTGGACAAAGATCATTGAGTTAAGTATTTCAAATCTGACCTTACATAATTAGTAACCAGTTTCATACCATTGCCCTTAGATTCATCTATTGTTCCACCTCTTTCAGTATCTAATCAGTGGAAGAATTGTAGGAATTTGTGGTACTACAGACAAATACACATAGGTTTTGAGGAATAACATTCCAGTTTTTAAACTAATTAATCCTGATTATCTCCTGCTTGTATCATAGCTAAATCTTTTAGTCCAACTATAAATAAGTAGCATTTGCAACACACACACACATTATAAAGATAGTGGTAACCAGTAGCTTTAGAAATAATTTTGCCTGTGTGCCTGCATCCCTAAGTCTAGTCCTCAAGAAGTGAACATGAAGCTTCTCTCCAGTGACACCCTAGCTCCAGATTTCTGTATATGACTGTATTCTTACTCTCATGAAGACATGGTCTTATAGACCTTGAGTTTGTTTCAAGAGCATACAGGACACAGAGATTAAGTTGAGTGGTTCTTAAATGGGGATGTAATTCTTAATATGAAAAGCCTGTGGCACAGAATGTATAAAACCTCTTGCAATTACAGAAGACTCCCATACAAGCAATATTAGTGGTACATCTGTGACACACACACTACCCCAGAAGTAGGGAACATGGGTATAAAAGAAGTATTATGTGCTAGGTCAGGCTTCCCTGGTAGCTCAGCTGGTTAAGAATCTACCTGCAATGCAGCAGATCTGCGTTCAATCCCTGGGTCAGGAAAATGTGCAGGAGGAGGGCATGGCAGCCCACTCCAGTATTCTTACCTAAGAATCTTAATAGACAGTGGAGCCTGGTGAGGTATAGTCCATGGGGCTGCAAAGTGATGTGAAGTAAAGTGAAGTCGATCAGTCGTGTCCGACTCTTTGCGACCCCATGGACTGTAGCCTACCAGGCTCCTCCGTCCGTGGGATTTTCCTGGCAAGAATACTGGAGTGGGTTGCCATTTCCTTATCCAGGGGAACTTCCCGACCCCGATCAAACCCGGGTCTCTGGTATTGTAGGCAGATGCTTTACCGTCTGAGCCACAAAGGAAGCCCGGGGTTGCAAAGAGTTGGACACAAATAAAGCGACTAAGCACACATATGCTAGATCTGCCCCTGCCTTTTGCTTCACTTTCACTTTACACAAATCCCCGTATCTTAATTTAAGTAAAATAGAAACTCACTTCAAGTTCAGCATCCGTATGTGTTGTATTTAGCTGTCACACTAAAAGCCAGGCAAATGCTGCAGGAACATGATGGAAAGTTAAAATCAGTAACAACAACAAAGGAGAAGCAAACTTTCTTAAAATGTCCTAGGGTGAATTATAGGGCCAAAGAATATGTACTCTCTGAGAGAGCTAAGACCCCAGTGGCAATCTACTCAGAACAACAGACAACTTTTCAGAATAATCTTTTTTAACTGTATGAAATAAATACTTAAGACACTAAAGAAAACTAACTACATTTAATTAGAGCTCTGTCCGTGGCTCTTTTCGCAGCCTTTGGACACCATATAAGGAATCTCTGCATGATACACAGGCAGTTGAAATAAGAAAGAATAAGGGTAGATTGCAGATATAGTTAAGAGGTAGAAATTACAGAACTTTCTGATAAAAAATATTGGGTGGAAGTAATCGAGAATGAGGGAATAATCAAAGGAAATACCCAGCTTCAAGGTTTAACATTAGTGTGGAGGATGCTGACATTTTTAGAGATGATAACTGGTCAGTACATGTAGAAAGACTGTATGTCCATAAAACAGTGTTGGTGGTGGTATGATAGACTCTAAGAGTGCCAGTTTGGGCCCCCGTGATTTTTGAAATGCCTCTTAGGTTGTCAAAGGAAGATACCAAAAAGGCAGTTGGAAGTCAAAGTCTGAATTTTGGATGCATTCAATTCATAAGATATTTTTGGATATGTTCAATTCATAACCCGCAAAACAATATCTGTGTGTTCCTTCCAGTACAGTGCTATCCAATTTTGCATTCAACATGGGAATCTTTTCTTTTTCTTAGCAACCTCCAGGGACCAGAATTCAGCAGGGTTTACTTTAGGAACTATTGATATTTTACTAATTGATCATTCCATAGTTATTATGTAACGTATAATAGCTTTTGAGAACTGCTAGATGACAGACACTGCTCCTAGACACTGTTCCTACATACATCAATTCAAATCATGACTATCATTTTGAAGTCTTTTTATATGTATATATATATATATAGGAAGAAGCCAAAGATTCAGACAGATTATTTATCCTTTACAAGGTTATGTGGTGATTAACTTGCTAACTAAATTTTGAACTCAGATCTGTGTGACTTCAAAGCCCATAATTTCTTTGTGGTATCATATACTGGTGCCTTTTTTCATCTATTCTATTCCAGTATATTTAAACCTCTAATTTACTGGTTCATTGAATTTATTCTTCTCATATCAGGTTGAGATAGAAGTTTTTAATAATTCAGAAGATAAATGGCCTTTCTTTTGCTCAGTAGACAAATTTATTCTCTCCAAAATAGGACTCAAATATAGATATTTTATTGCCTATTTGGTGCTATGGTGTATCACCAAAAATCCTCTATAAAATAGCATTGCCACCCAGAAACTTTCTATTAAGAAAGGGAGTATCACACAGTAATTTAAAAAAAAAAATAAATAAAAACAAAACAAAAAAAAAATGGCCAGAGCAATCCTTCAAATATTCCTCTTTTCTGTAAAATGAAAGTAGGTCTATTTTTCCATGGATGCTGTATTCATAGACACAGTCATAGCCACTCCTGCAGAGATATAGAAAAGATGGTCTTCTTTGTTCCCTGGGAGACATTTTTTCCCATTTCCACTCCTTGTTGTTTTATTCTTCTGAAAGCTTTTTAAGATATGTTTACTTACTCACCTGCAGCTAAACCTTGTTTTCATAGGTAGGTGGTAAGTCTTTTTTCACTGCCAGTTATAGCTTACTTTATTCTTTAAAAGAAATCCTTTGATTTTTTTCCATATTTAGAATTAAAATCTCCACATAGTACTTTTAAGAGCAATTTCAGTCTATAGCTGAGGGTTACCTTTGGATCTGCTAAACTTTAATATTTGCTGGATGTTCACATGCCAACCATTTTCTCCCATGCTTTACATGTTACCCTATGACCTTCAAAACACAAAAATGCACGTGAGTGAAAGTCACTATTTGGTTTCTTATTGTTGAGTCAACTTCTGAAATCCTGCTCTGGAATCCATTTTCTGAAGGAATTCACCTACAAAAGAATGATTCTGCAGTATAATAACCCCACTATGGAAACTGCTTTTGATTTTTTAATAGAAAAATATATAAGATTTATATGTTCATTGGTTATGACTATTAGGTTGGTACAAAATTAATTATGGTTTCTCATTGTTGGTCACTTTCTTGGTGGCTCAGATGGTAAAGCATCTGCCTACAATGCAGGAGACCTGGGTTCAATCCCTGGGTTGGGAAGATCCCCTAGAGGAGAAAATGGCAACCCACACCAGTACTCTTGCCTGGAAAATCCCATAGACGGACAGTCAGACTCAACTGAGAGACTTCACTTTCACTTTCACTTTTGCTTTATTGAGATTTGGCATTTGATACTGGAATATGTTCTTAAATAAATGTGGTTATGTTATACATCATTTTAATGCACATTTCTCATTTTATGTTTTTGCACTAATGACTTATTACTTGCTGTGTATTTTATATTTATTTTATACTAGGGGAATAATGTTAGACAAAAAGCAAATTCAAGCGATTTTCTTACCCAAATTCAACATGGGTAAGTAAAGCAGTGGAAACAGCTCACAACATCAATAACATATTTGGCACAAGAACCGCTAATGAATGTATAGTGCAGAAAAACTTCAAGAAGGCTTGCAAAGGAGATGAGAGCCTTAAAGATGAGGACTACAGTGGCTGGACATGACATCAGAAGTTGACAGCGACCAACTGAGAGCTATCTTTGAAGCTGATCCTCATGTAAACACAATGATAGTTGCCAAGGAAGTCAATGTCAACCATTCTATGGTTATTTCAGCATTTAAATAATAAACAGCATTTAAAGCAAGGTGAAAGAGTGAAAAAGCTTGATAAGAGTGTGCCTCTTGAGCTGACTGCAAAAAAAAAAAAAAAGTCATTGTTTTCAAGGGTCATCTTCACTAGTTCTACACAACAACAATGAACCAGTTCTCAATTGGATTGTGATGTGTGACAAAAAGGGGATTTTATATGACAACCGGCAATTACCAGCTCAGTGGTTACACTGAGAAGCTCCAAAGCACTTTCCAAAGCTAAATTTAGACCCCCAAAAATGTCATGGTCACTCTCTGCTGGTCTGCTGCTGGTCTGCTGCTGGTCTGATCCACTATAGGTTTCTGAATCCCAGTGAAACCATTACATCTGAGAAGTAGGCTCAGCAAATTGATGAGATGCACCCAAAATTGCAGTGCTTACAGTCAGCACTGGTCAACAGAAAGGGCCCAATTCTTCTCCCTGACAAGGCCCAACTGTACATCACACAACCAGGGCTTCAAAATGTGTACAAATTAGGCTAAAAAGTTTTGCCTCATCCACCACATTCATCTGACCTCTCATCAATTGACTGCCACTTTTTCAAGCATCTCGACAACTTTTTGCAAGGAAAATGCTTCCACAACCAAAAACACTTTCCAAGAGTTTGTCAAATCCCAAAGCAAGGATTTTTACATTGCAGAAGTGAACAAACAGTTCTCACTGGCAAGAATGTATTGATTGTAATGGTTCCCACTTTTATGAATAAAGATGTTTGTGGGCCTAGTTATAATGACTTAAAATTTATGGTCAGAAACCACAATTATTTTTGTACCTACCTAATATTCAGTTGTGTGATTTAATGAGCTCATGAATTTTTCTTATAGAATATTAATTGTAAATAAATCTATTTAAGCTGATAGGATCCAAACAATAAAATTAAAGTGCATTTAGAATAGAATAACGCTTTAAGAAAAATAATAATAATAACATCTTACAGAAAATCCCTAATGACTTTTTAGATAAAACAAAACCTCACTATGGCTAAGTAATCACTGAGACCTCTATTTAAAAATACAGATAGCTATAAAGATACAAGGCTAGATAGACATTCCTACTGAGCACAGGCAGCCAAAGTCATGTCTCAGAACTTTCAGCTAAGTCTTCATGACTTTATCTTGTCAGGTGTTTTAATAAAAAGTTTGAGTCATTTTTGATCTTTGAGTGCTGACAACTTTCAAGCATAGCCTTCTATTTCCCCATTTTGCCCACATCTGAACCATGAAGCCCCCGCCAGCCAGTAGGAATCCTCGCTCTATGCCTAGTACTAACCATTACCATTCCTCATGCCACCGGGTTCTTCTTTTCTCTCCAACCATTTTTAGTTCTGCTCGAGAGCCTGCCCTGTTTTCCTCAACAAAAAGCTTCCTTCTGTGACTAATGAATCTTTCATACCCTCTTGTGTCTGTGTGGCTTCCTTATAATCACCATCCAGACCAGTGGGACATCAATCTTGGCCCCTGCAGGACAAACATGGTGAAGATACCATTTTTTTATAATACCATAATTTCACACAGTTTTCTAGTTTTAAATATGTAAGTCTTTTAATATTGATAATATTCCATGTATTTTACAGTGTGACTAAGTTCTTTGCACATTTTTTATAAAAGAGCAGGCATTTGGATTTTATTTTATTATTTTTTAAATTGAAGTACTGTAGATTTCAGGATCCTGAAAGATGATGCTATGAAAGTGCTGCACTCCTTGGACTGCAAGGAGATCCAACCAGTCCAATTCTGAAGGAGATCAGCCCTGGGTGTTCTTTGGAAGGAATGATGCTAAAGCTGAAACTCCAATACTTTGGCCACCTCATGCGAAGAGTTGACTCACTGGAAAAGACTTTGATGCTGGGAGGGATTGGGGGCAGGAGGAGAAGGGGACGACAGAGGATGAGATGGCTGGATGGCATCACTGACTTAATGGACGTGAGCCTGAGTGAACTCCAGGAGTTGGTGATGGACAGGGAGGCCTGGCATGCTGCAATTCATGGGGTCGCAAAGAGTCGGACACGACTGAGTGACTGAACTGAACTGAACTGAACTGTAGATTTACAATGTTGTGTTAGTTTCTGCTGTACAGCAAAGTGATTCATATATAATTAATGTATACATATACATACATTCTTTTTCAAATAATCTTTTTCATTGTGGTTTATCATAGAATATTGAATATAGTTCTCTGTGCTATAATGTAGGACCTTGTTGTTCATTCATCTTATAGATAAAGTTTACATCTGCCAACCCGAATCTCCCACTCCAGAATAAATTCTAGTTGCCCAAAGCAGTGGCCCTTCTAATTAGTAGGCACTTTATTAGCTTTCTTGACTTCCTTGATTAATTTCCTACTCTTTCCCCTACTTCTTACTACCTCTAGGGAGGAGGGAATTAAAGAAGTTGATCTGTGAGGTCTAGGTGTCTCAGTGAAAGAAGGCAGGCAGCTGTCTCAGTCTTACCTCCTTATAAATATGATTACTGTACCTCTTGTCCTTACAAGCCACATTAATCTTGTTTTCAAGGAGAAGAATTCTTATGTATGAATGTTGAAGTAGAACATGTACTCTATAGGTTTACTTGCTGTGAACAAAGCTAGAACCTATGGAATTTGTGGGCTATGATTCTCTGGAAATTTTCCCATAAGCTATATAATAACCTAAGGTAGTAAATGGAGATATTTCATAAGTTAAATACTTCCTACTGTGTGATATAATGCCTGTATCTCACAGGAGACCTCCTTTATAGCTCTAGGTTACATAGCATGTGTACAAAATGAGAAAGAATGTCCCAGTAAGCAGCTCCTAGTTGCCTAGAGCTTTTCCCTAATTCTGGAGAAGGCGATGGCACCCCACTCCAGTACTCTTGCCTGGAAAATCCCATTGACAGAGGAGCCTGGTGGGCTACAGTCCATGGGGTCGCTAAGAATCGGAGACAACTGAGCGACTTCACTTTCACTTTTCACTTTCATGCATTGGAGAAGGAAATGCAACCCACTCCAGTGTTCTTGCCTGGAGAATCCCATGTATGGAGGAGGCTGGTGGGCTACAGTCCATGGGGTCGCTGAGTTGGAGATGACTGAGCGACTTCACTTTCACTTTTCACTTTCATGCATTGGAGAAGAAAACGGCAACCCATTCCAGTGTTCTTGCCTGGAGAATCCCAGGGACGGCAGAGCCTGGTCGGCTGCCATCTATGGGGTCGCACAGAGTCGGACACGACTGAAGCAACTTAGTAGTAGTAGTAGTAGTTTCCCTAATTCACTTCTGGCTCTTGATTTTTATTCTTAAAATTTCTCATAGAGCTTGATGAGTACAGTCTATTATTCTTGTGAGTCTGCTTTTAAAACTGAACCTTTGTGTCATTTCATGTCCTGAATAAATTATTTCTGTAAATGTTTGTCTTGGAATCAGTTTTTTGAAGAAACCAGGCGGCACTAGTGGTAAAGAAACTGCCTGCCAAAGCAGGAGACATGGAGACACAGGCTTAATCTTGGGTGGGGAAGATCCCCCTGAGGAGGGTGTGGCAACCCACTCTAGTATTTTTGCCTGGAGAATCCCATGGACATGGGCTACAGTCCATAAAGTCACAAAGTTGAACACAACTAAAGTAGCTTAGCATGCATGTGAGCCAAGATACCTTCTTTCCCCTTTACCTTCTGTTGTGTTGGGTTCCCAAGAAGTATATTCTGAGACACAATTAGCATTAAGATATAGGTGGGCTGTTGTCTATGGGGTTGCACAGAGTCGGACACGACTGAATTGACTTAGCAGCAGCAGCACTTAGGATACATGTTTATGAATAGGAGGGATAAGAATCAGGTCTGGGTAGAGGGAGAAGTCAAGCTGGAATGTAAACCCAACAGTAGCCTGGACTGGTAACTCCAGGAGCTCTGAGCTACAGTGGGCCTTCAGAGTTGTTCCACTTTGAGCTGAGATGGCCAGTCATTTATACTGTATATGGCAGAATGAGACATGGGCTAGATCAGTCTTTGCAGTTCAGGCAACCCTTGCAAACATTTATCTACCAACAATGTTCTCAGTCTTTCAACACAGGCAACAAACCCAATCATACAACTTCTGGGTTTTATGACTACATCATTTCTTTTCTAATTTTTTTTTCTACTCTACTTTTTTAAACCTTCAAACATTCTCACCTTTTTACTTGTTTATCAGTTTCAAATGAGATAATCAGTGTGATTTCACAGCCTCATAATTTTTCTTTCCCTTTCCCTCTTAAATATTATTAATTATATTACTTATGAATTCTCAGAGTTGATTACATTTACATTACATTCTGCCTTAGTCTTATCTTGTTATTAAATAAATTGAATTGCATATCACAAATTTTTTGCTATAATTTCTCAATTCACTTTATGTTCAACTGAAAATTTTAAATTGTTAATTTTTTTAGGAAGGGCTTAAAGAACATATGATTCGATTTTTTTTTTTTTTGTATGTTCAAATGCATTTTCTGCCTTATTTATTTTAAAAGTATAGTCTCTTAGTTATCTTTTGCTACAGCAATAGGGAACTCCAAGATTTCAGGTGCACATTTGCTAGGCTGCACTGGCATGCACTGGTTCAGTAAGGCTTTATGACCTTTTCACTGCGGAGCATAGGTTGGACGGAAGACTACTGCTTGGGTCCTGCGGTTCTCATGGCAGAGAACAAGAACACAAAATGACTAATGAAAACATGAAATTTCTCTTAAAATCTCTCGACTGGCATAACATTGTTGACATTTTTGCTCACATCCTATTAGCTGTAACAGATCACATGGCAAAAGCCAATGTGGCAGAAAGCCACAAGGGACAGAATTGAGTCAATGGCTTTGACAATAATAAAATCTAAGAAGTACAGTCCTTGGTTACTGTAATTGAGTTATCTCTCTTCTGCTTACAAAATACACTTACTGTCCCCCTCCCAACAAAGGTACCAAAGATGGTACAAATGGTTTATTCACACATACGTAGCCTTAGGCTTGAAACCCATGGTCTTATGATGGATTGTTCTTCGTCAGGACCAGATGTAGATTTCCTTTATTAAGTGAAGTGAAATGAAAGTTGTTCAGTCATGTCTGACTGTAACCCCATGGACTGTAGCCAGCCAGATTCCTCTGTCCATGGGATTTCCCAGGCAAGAATACTGGAGTGGGTTGCCATTCCCTTCTCCAGGGGATCTTCCTGACCCAAGAATTGAACCTGAGTGTCCTACACTGCAGGCAGGTTCTTTATCATCAGAGCCACCAAGGAAGCCCTCCCTTTATTTGAAGGCATGTAAAGGAAATAGAGACAAATAATATACAGTGGTGAGAGCAGCACATGGTAAGTGTGATAGCAAGTACTTCTGTTTGGAAAGGAAAATAATGGAAACCATATGGCAGTTACTGATTAATAGCAATTATGAAATACTTACAGGCAAGCATTCCAAGGTTCTTCTTTTTAGAAAAAGGGAATGTCCTTTGATTCAACTCCCATTCTGCACCTGATAGAAACTCTCAAGTCCCTTTCTATCCATGGCTTGTATGTTATTATAACTAACATCTTCACAATATGTGTTTATTTGTAAAATTTCAATACTGATTAAATTTCTTAATAATCATTTCATTATTATGTAAATTTGAAGAAGCCATTGCCTACTGAGACATAAGCCCTTGAAACTGTCCATAAGTCTGAAAGCAAAAGGTGGATACATAATTAAATTATATACTTAGTATAAAGTATTCAAGTACTATAATAGTGTCATGATAAATTATTTTGCATAAAATATTACAAACTACATAAACTAATCATTGAAGTTGTTAGATATATGGTGATTTTTTTCACCATGTCTTAAAGTATCTAGATCAGTATAAGATTTCATAAATTCCTCTTTGTATAAATTTTATGTTTTTGGAAAACACTTTCTTGTCATATCTCTTGGGACATTTCCATTTCCATTAACTCTTTTTTTTTTTTTAAATCTGATTCTTTTTGTCCTATCCTGAGTTTTTTAACATCTAGTTAATTGTTTAACAGGCCCATGAAATATGCTTTTTGGAAAATGTTCCTTTTTAAATTTTTTCTCATTTCTATCTTGTTTCCTGTAGTATGCTTTTATATATTTCACAGTAGTTCAAAAGATTTCTGACCAAGTAAGAATAACAATTCTATATTCTTCAACCAGATAAAATATCCCTTTCTTCCTCCTTTCTTTATGTTTTGTTGAAAATGATCATAATATACTAGAAAGTTTTACAATGCACACAACTTAACAATACACACAGAAAGAATGCATTCAATTTTTTGGAGAAGAGGCCATTGAAGTTGACTCAGCAATAATCTTATTTTGACAGCCATTATCTATACAAAATGTCAGTCTTACAGTGAAAAATAGACAAATCATGGTGATCTTTCACTTCAAAAGAGCAAGTGCACATTTCATTCGAATGAGAAATAGAAACCTTAAAATGCTCTAATTAGCTTTGTTAGCCCCTCTTAGTAAAATTAAAGACAGCATGCCAAGTCCAATATAATTAGTCAAATTATAGAATGATAGAACAAATTTGACTTAAAATCATAGACTGTATTAAATTGATCTTGATGAAAACATTGAAAAATTCCACATTTGCAACTCATGCCACAGATTATTATCATTGGTAACATTTGCGTTAATGAGAGAAAACACATATAGTCTTGGAATGAAAAATAAGTCTTGAAACAAGTAGCAAACCTGAGAGACATTAATTAAGTACCATCGAGGGACTTTGAGACCAATTATATGTGCCCCATAAGCAAGTCATAGAGTAGAATATTGTTACTAAACTATGACTTCTCACCTGAATGAATATGTTGATTTTGACTTCTTTAAACAAGACTGTGAACACAAAGTTAGGGATGTTTTGTTGTTATTTTATAAGAGGAAGGCTAAAGTGAGACAAGAGTGTTTTTTTTTTTTTTTTTTAGACTTATAGGAAACAGATGTATTAAAAAAGTGGTCGGGAGTGTGTGAGTTTGTGATTTTTCAAGAAATGAGGAAATTGAAGAAATAGAAGGGGGATTTGTTAGGGCTAGAGACCAGGGGGGTGGGGGAGGATAGGAGAGAGCCCATTGACAGACTAGCAGGTCAGGGGAGGCAAAGTCAGGAGCATAGCCCTGGGATTTACAAGTATTTATATGATGGGTTCAAACACAAGGATTGTTAAGAACATGAAAAATTCAAGCTGTGTGGGAGTCTAAGTGAGAGAAAATGGGGAGAGAGAGGTTTGTTTTTTGTTTTTTTTGTTTTTTAAGTAAGAAATAAAAAATAAAGTATGACCCTGGAAACTACAAAATGTATAAACTTTTGATATCTACTGTATTTTTTAAACTGACAACCCATTCCTTGTATGAATCACAACTACTTTATATATTCTAAGAATAGAAAAATACTCCCATTGAAATTCGATAATGATGCTTTCTTATCAATTGTAAGACCCATTCTGATTTCAGAGGTGTTGAAATACAAAAATGATGACAAATGGTGGCTATGATTATGTACCCTATTACATCTAGAACATTGCTTCATCAATTATCCTTTTTCTCATCTGAAGCTTCAATCTCTCTGACTTTTCTGGATCATTCTTCTCTGCCTACATTTTTTTTTTTTAATCCTCCCTCCCAATATAAAAACTAAAGCAGAGCAAAGACACTATAAATTTCAGCTCAGCTGAGTTCAGCAACTCATTTTTGTTCTGCTGTAAATGGTCTAGGCTTTTATTTAAATTTCTCTAATTCTTTTCTTTTCTACCTGACTCAAAATAACCCCTCTTAAATAAAATTTCCAGAAATCATCTCTTCTTCTATGAGATCTCATAGGACTTTGGACAGTTTCTCTTTATAACATCATAGATTCCTTTTTGCGCAGGTTTCTTTTTTTCTTGTGAAAGTTTAAGTTTCTTCTCTAGGACATGGGTAGAGAATGTGCTTTAAAATGAAATGATATATCTTGTGACCATGTATAACATATAGCAGCTTTATGACCGTAAATAAATTGCTCATTCAGTTAATGTTTCCTGAAACTCAGTTTCCTTGTTTGTAAAGCAAGAATATTAATATCTATTTTACAGTGTTTCATGATGTCATTGTGAGAAATAAATATCATTAAAGCATCTTGCACCATGTTTGATATCATGAGATGAATATTAAGTTATTTAGTTATTTCTCTTGTCTTTGTATCTCTTTTATCATCTCCCATTTCTCTTTGTGCAGAGTAAAAAATAAAATAGTTCTGAAATTCCATTGCTTTCTATAAATTCCCAACAAACACAAGCTCACATTCAGCATTATTTTTAGAGAAATGTGCATGGTCTCTGTAAAATTGATTAACTAGTCTATACTTCAAGAGTCCAGACTTTAAAACATTAAAACAAGTTATAAAGAAATGTCATGTTGACACATTACCTTGTTAGCTACAGGAGTCTGTCAGCATTGACTAACTAGTAAGTCTGTGTACAGCAGAATGATTTCATTGAATCCATTTCTTTATAAGGGATCCTACAGTGGGCTGTAACTTCAGTGGCTAGGAACTGACAGGGTTTGGAGAATTGTGGGTCGGGGTGAGTGAGAGTGTGTGAAATGACAAAACTGTTTTCCTTGCAGAGCACACATCTCTTTCTATTATAGTTCCTAAAAAAAAAAAAAATCACAAATATAGGATTACAGGTTAATAGTACAAAGGAAAGGTTTTATTGAATCATTTTCCCTTCTTTCACCTTAAGGTGGGAAAAGAAATGAGGCCTTCATAATAGAATTTAAACTGATATATGGGATCAATGTGAACATTGGATTTTGACCAATGATAATTATCCACAAATGGTTAATTTCTAGTTAAATAGTGAGTGAAAGACTAAGTATTTATGTATTTTCAATGCTACCATAATAACATTGTGAATAATTTTACTGTAATGCTCAAAGCAATCACCACCACAACAATAATCAAGGAGCCTTGGTAAAGGTCCTTTTCCAGAGTACAGCATTGCCTACTGAGAGTCTTAAGGGACTCCCACAGAGCCCCCTTCCCACCTCCCAGCAAATCATTTCCCTCTGCCATGACACCATCTGTCTCCGAATTAACACTGCCCAAGAGATTAATTCCTAGGAAGAGGAAATTACAGGGCTTACTTCTATGACCCTAGGAGAACAACAGTTTTAATTCTACCATTGGTTGCAGCCCTATTTATTCAGCTTTTATCCCAAGTAACAGGTGAGCCATCATCATATGGACGTTTATCCAAACATCTGTGTCCTCCTTAACCTGACCAAATCTCCCATCTTTTCAAAGTCCCACAAACACTTTTATTATATTTCTCAGAAATTGCAACCAAATCTTCCCCACCCTCAACATTTTTCAAAAGATTCCTTTCATCTTCTTTATCCAACTGAAATATAGGAGCCAAAACAAAGCAAAATAAAACAGACAAACAAAGAAAACCAGGTATCACTTCAGTGGTGGCTCTCTTCTACCTACCCATCCCCAGCCCACTTTGTCTACCATGAGCCTTGGAACTGGTTTCCTCCTCTTTTTCACTTTTAGACATTTCTTCGCCCTCTATTCTCAAACAAAGCAATGATAATAAAGCTGCTTTTGTTGATGACCATCAGACCATAGCACTTCCTTGTTACAACCATTAAAAATTTTCTCAGTTGTCCTCAAACATTGAAGATTTTAAGACTTTAACACCAGCTCAATAGAGATCTCTCAATCATGCTCCTATCTTTACTGGTTACTTAAGCAACTACATAACAAAACATCCAATTTATTGATATCTGATGTCTCCTCATCAAATGACTTTTTCTCCATCTCTCCTCAGCTTCTAGTTTACAGCCTAAAATCCCTTATAACCTCTAATTTATACTATTAAAAAAAATCTCAATTTTAAGTATTCTGCTAATTACCAACTCTCATATTTCCTGGTAATTGTTAGCAATTACCATAATTCACCATTATCTATTTTTATTATGGCCGTGAAGGTGAAAGTGTTAGTAGCTCAGTTGTGTCCAACTCTTTGCAACCCCATGGACTGTAGCCCACCAGGTTCCTCTGCCCATGGAATTCTCCAGGCAAGAATACTGGAGTGGGTAGCTGTTCCCTTCTCCAGGGGATCTTCCTAACCCAGGAATTGAACCCAGGTCTCCTGCACAATTTTTTCTCTGCATCACCTTACTCTTATCTGGACACCTCTAATACACAGCTCACATTCCCTGTGACACAGGAAGCCTTACTGTTCTCCAAGCATGATGATGTGTTAGACAGGTTTCTTTCTGAAGATAGACCTCTAACTTCCTTTTTCTTAGAGCATTTATTTTAGAACACTTGCAATTTTAAATTGTTTCTCTGCCTTTTTGAAAAGTAAGGGCATGTAAATCAGCCTCTTGGCAGTTTTACAACCGAGGAATGTCTTTCTCAAGGAGGAGGAGACATCTTTTTAAAATATAATCATTAAGAAAGAGAGCACTAGACTGACAGTTAAGCCAAATATCAAGAGGTGGAACACTAGCTAGCTGAGTTGACAAAGAATGTTGTATCTTGTTTTGAGATGATGAGTCCATATAAAAAATTAAATAGTAGAAATCAAAGTGCTTTTAAATGTGAGATTATAATTCTAATCTTTATGGCACTGTTTGATTATAACATTTATAAAATAAAGCCATAAAAAAAGAATTATCAAAAAAAAAGTAGAAGCACCTCTAGCTCAGTCTCTACGAGAGGGTAGGCGCCTAACATCTTCTTTCTATAAGCATTAATTAGCAAGAACAGATGCCCTAATCCCATTAACCACCTCAACAAAGAGTTTTCTCTTCCATTACTTCTTCCTTATCTCCCAGTCTGTCTTGAATCCACCTCTATTACTCTTTCTACCCTTCCAAGGAGACCATTCATACCAGTGTTATCCATGATCTATTTGTTGCCAAAGTGGCAATTAAATAACTTCTTTTCAGCCAACTTGCTCTCTCAATTAACTCAAATTACTCCCTTCATTTTAAAATATTTTCTTCTGTTGACTCTGTGATAGTGTATTTCTATCTAATCTTCTACATTTTGATTACATTTCCCAGGTTGCCTTTGCTAGGGCTTCCCTGGTGGCTCAGAGGTTAAAGCATCTGCCTGCAATGCAGGAGACCTGGGTTTGATCCCTGGGTCGGGAAGATCCCCTGGAGAAGGAAAAGACTACCCACTCTGTATTCTTGCCTGGAGAATCCCATGGACGGAGGAGCTTGGTGGGCTACAGTCCATGGGTTGCAAAAAGTCAGACATGACTGAGTGACTTCACTTTCACTTTCATCCTTTACTCAGTCCCTGAATATCCTAGTTCCAAGGGGCTAAGGAATTGCCTCAGACTCTATCTTCTTTCCTATGTATTCTCATTCATTAAAAAATACTCTCTACTCCCCATTATTTAAATATTATTAGTGGTCTGTCGTGTCTCTGTATTTCTAGGCTCAACTCTGTCCCTGAGGTTCCAACTGTTGAACATCTCTACTTTCATAAAATATTATTTTTATATTAAAGGAAAATTATCTGGACTTTACTGACTATACTAAAAGATTGATGGAGGTATATCTAAGAAAAGTAAAGTGAGACAAATATCTTTAACCAGAAAATTAAGTAAAATATTTTATAAAGGACTTTTCATTATTATAGATAACTATCTTTAGAATGTAAAAGTTGTTAGGGCTATCGTCTCCAAAGCAGATTAATGTTAATTACATATTATATAAAGTGTATGAGTTTTATTGTTTTGATATAAATCTAAGGCTCACTCCATAATTAAGAAATAACGTGTTATAAAAGCCCAAGTCTGTAATGTCTCTGAAACTTCAAGAGTTTGGACAAAAGTCATGGTTTTCATAAAATATTTCATGGGGTTCTTCAGGTCTTTAACAATACTTTCAGGATTAAGTAGGGATGAAGGGAAACTTTGTAGGCTCAATCTCCTGCCTTACCCTCAACCAGAGCATCTTTCTTTAGACTTTACAAATTGAGGTTCCCTGTATATTTCAATTAGATGACATTTAGGACTATAAGCTGAGCGCCGAAGAATTGATGCTTTTGAACTGTGGTGTTGGAGAAGACTCTTGAGAGTCCCTTGGACTGCAAGGAGATCCAACCAGTCCATTCTGAAGGAGATCAGCCCTGGGTGTTCTTTGGAGGGAATGATGCTAAAGCTGAAACTCCAGTCCTTTGGCCACCTCATGCGAAGAGTTGACTCATTGGAAAAGACTCTGATGCTGGGAGGGATTGTGGGCAGGAGGAGAAGGGGGCAACAGAGGATGAGATTGCTGGATGGCTTCACCGACTCGATGGACGTGAGTCTGAGTGAACTCAGGGAGCTGGTGATGGACAGGGAGGCCTGGCGTGCTGCGATTCATGGGGTCGCAAAGAGTTGGACACGACTGAGTGACTGAACTGAACTGAACTGAACTGAACATTTTATTGTGTTCCCACTTTAAAAATAGATAGTCCTCTATAACGGCTTCCCCAATGGCTCAGTTGGTAAAGGATCTGCCTGCAATGCAGAAGACCGGGGTTCGATCCCAGGGTGGGGAAGATCCCCTAGAATAGAAAATGGCAACTCACTCCAATATTCTTGCTTGGGAAATCCCATGAACAGAGGAGCCTGGCAGAATAGAGTCCATGGGGTCACAAAAAGTCAGACACAACTTAGCAAATAAACCACCACCAGTACCACAATGCTCCCCAAAAATCTTACCCCTAATAGTGTATTACTTAAAACTATTGTACTATAAATGTTGACTCAGTACTTAACAAATATGGTATCAATTCTCAGTGAAAATCAGTATTTGGAGTATAGTGGAAAGAGCACTAGGAACAGGAGATAGGTCTTCAATCATTTCCTTTTCCTCATTAACTGTGTGAACAAGACTCATCCTCCCTTACAAGGCTCTTGGGGCAATTAATTAATTCCATATAAGTCTGGCCTTATAAGTCTCTTGAGTGTTTGGTGAAGAGCTCAAGGCATCCTTGTTAATTCTGAATTCAAAAGGAGTGTATTTAATGGAAAGCAATTTCAGTTCTATTACTTATTTCATTCATTAATTTAACATTAATTTATCAAATCTCTTTAAGCATATTGTCAAAGCATGTCAGTTTTTGTATCAACTGGGGATACTTTAACACTAAAATAAATATGATCCCTGCCCTCACAAAGCTTATGCTCTGAAGCAGAGAGATACTAATTAAATATTGTGTTACTTGCTCAGTTGTGCCCAACTCTTTGCGAATCCATGGACTTCAGCCCACCAGGCTCCTCTATCTATGGGATTTTCCAGGCAAGGATACTGGAGTGGGTTGCCATTTCCTTTTCCAGGAGATTTTCCCAACATAGGGATAGAACCCTGTTCTCCTGCACTGCAGGCAGATTCTTTACTGACTGAGCTATGAGGGAAGCCCCATGCTTACTTGCTAAGTTGCATCAGTCGTATCCGACTCTGTGCGACCCCATAGACAGAAGCCCACCAAGCTCCTCTGTCCCTGGGATTCTCCAGGCAAGAACACTGGAGTGGGTTGCCATTTCCTTCTCCAAAGCATGAAAGTGAGAAGTGAAAGTGAAGTCGCTCAGTCACGTCCGAATCTTAGCGACCCCATGGACTGTAGCCTACCAGGCTCCTCCATCCATGGGATTTCCCAGGCAAGAGTGCTGGAGTAGGGTGCCATTGCCTTCTCCACTTGCTTACTTAGGGCTTACCAAATCTTATACACACACACACACACACACACACACACACGTTTTGCGTAATATTTGGGGCTTCCCTCATAGCTCAGTCTGTAAAGAATCTGCCTGCAGTGCAGGAGAACAGGGTTCTAACCCTGGATTGGGAAGATCTCCTGGAAAAAGAAATGGCAACCCACTCCAGTATCCTTGCCTGAAAATCCCATAGACAGAGGAGCCTGGTGGGTGCAGCCCATGAAATTGCAAAGAGTTGGGCACAACTGAGCAACAAACACAAGTAAGCATGACCAGGTGATATGATATTTTATAGCTCAAAGCTGCACTGGAAAGTAGAAAAGTGTTCAATAATTGGAAAGTTGAATCACTAATAAAATAGTTGTATATCATTATGAATTAGTAAAAAGGCTAAACTCATAATTATTTTAAAATAAAAGCTGCCTTTATATTTAAAGTACAAGCTATAAAAGTGTTACTTCATGAAAACCTCTAGGGGAAGTTATTTTAATGACTATATCATAATAAATTATAATTGGGCTTTCTACAGTTGCATGTACTGTATGCCTTTGAAGTTCTTACTTTGCTGGAGGGTATATTTCTTACATTCTTAATTATTCCTATGAAAGTTTTCTTCATTATTAATTTGGCCTCTCTATGAAATAAGAATGTGCTAAGTCAATTTCAGCTTAGCTCCTTTGCAAAGGATCACTGAAATTTTGAGAACACTGAGAACTTTACCATATCGAAAAGCAATAATGATTAATGCTTAGAATTAAATATCAAACAGATAAATAAATATAAGTAATGGAATATATTGTGCTTTCCTTGTAGCTCAGTCAGTAAAGAATCTGCCTGCAGTGCAGGAGACCCGGGTTCCATCCCTGAGTTGAGAAGATTCCCTGGAGAAGGGAATGGCAACCCACTCCAGTATCCTTGCCTGGAAAATCTCATGGACAGAGGAGCCTGGTGGGCTGCAGTCCATGGGGTCACAAAGAGTCGGGAACGACTGAGCTACTAACCCTTACCCTTAATGGAATATATTACTTTGGACTGCAAGGAGATCCAACCAGTCCATCCTGAAGGAAATCAGTCCTGAATATTCATTGAAAGGATTGATGTTGAAGCTGACATTCCAATACTTTGGCCACCTGATGGGAAGAACTGATTCATTTGAAAAGACCCTGATGCTGGGAAAGATTGAAGGTGGAAGGAGAAGGGGACAACAGAGGATAAGATGGGTGGATGGCATCACCGACTCAATGGACATGAGTTTGAGTAAACTCCAAGAGACGGTGATGGACAGGGAAGCGTAGTGTGCTGCAGTCCATGGGGTCGCAAAGAGTTGGACACGACTGAGCAACTGAACTGAACTAAATACAAAATAAAGTAAGACTTTATGTTGGTGCAAGGATGTCTGAAGCTCGAGTACTTCTATAGTCAAAATTTTAGTACTGTTAAAATTATCCTATTATCATGTATAATCAAACTTTTAGGTTTTACATGTTGAAGTAGACAGA
Source organism: Oryx dammah (assembly GCF_014754425.2). Classification (NCBI taxonomy): domain Eukaryota; kingdom Metazoa; phylum Chordata; class Mammalia; order Artiodactyla; family Bovidae; genus Oryx; species Oryx dammah. Next base: position 62,622,320 of record NW_024070205.1, on the reverse strand, counting down.
TGACAAATATCTCTATTAAAAATAAATCAACAAAATCTGTTCTCACAAGATAATCTTCCTTTTTCTGTTGCCTTCATCCAAATTCCAAATTTAAACAGTTAAACTGTACTCTTTTTAATACAGTAAACATAACTACTTTTCTACTAATATTATATTCAAATTATTACCTAAAACAAAGGCAATTAACCCAACTATTTTTCTGACTACAAATAAGGATAGGAAAAATTCCTCCTACACATGCACCTCAACTTCCTTTCCTCATTTTAGATCTTCATTCTCTGAAGGGAATTCTGAATCAATAAATTGGATTGACTTACAATCAATGAAGTTAAATTACAAAATGTAGTCAGCTTCATTGCAGTAGTTTTCTTTTTCTTATTTTAGCTTTTTATTCCTTTAAAAATATCCATTATCCACTCCTTCATAGGTAGCTAGAGACAGGGTCCAAAGAGAAAATATTTCTGCTTCAAAAATTTTCTGTGTAAGACCTTAAGAACTATGGTATAAATATATATAGGCTACATAAAATTTAGAAAGAAAATTTAAGTTTGAGGTAATTTAAAAGTGCCAATTCATGGGTAAAGCTTTAAAGATTTTGTACACCAAACTTCTGGAGTATACCAGTTATACTCTCATTGGTTATTATTATGGAAATCATGAGATCTAATGATTGAGGAGAGAGACTCAGACACAGAGAGAGATACCTTAAGGGAGAAAGTCCAAAATCTATAGAGGAGGCCAGCGAGCTGGAGACCAGGTAAGAGTAACTGTTCAAGTCTGAAGGCAGTCTCCTGGCAAAATTCCCTTATCCGTTTGAGTAGGTTTTACCTTCCAAATTATCCTAATTGTATTCTCTATCCCACTGCTTATTGCTTCATTTTCAGCAATTTTGCCTGTGTGCTCCACCCACTTCATTCTATCCAGGGTCCTCAGCAGGAAATTGTCTCAAATCTTCCAGTTATCAACCCACAATTCAGTTCAGAGGCTGTGACTCTCTTGTCTGCTTCTCCCAAGTCTCTCTTTCACAGTTTGACATGAATGATAGATCCAGACATTGTTTCACTACGTTTCCAGACTCTTTTCACAACCAAAGGGACCTACCCTACTTCTCAGCTTAAAGATAGAGAGCTGCAAGGGCCATGATCCAAGGAGTCTGAATTCTGGCTCTTCCTACTTCTTTATCACGAGCCCAGCAGTCCAATGGCTCTAGTCCTGCTAGTTTTTTTTTTTTTTTTTTTGCATTTCTGCTCAATTTCTTGGCTTTCAAAATGTAAATATTATTTTTAATTGACCATGATCCTTTCTTTTTTTATGTTTTATCTTCCATGAATTTTTCTCTGAGTGGAAGAATATACCAGAGCATCCACTTTCTAAGCCATTCTGGCTAAAAGACTGGACTTATTTTTTAATGAAGAAAATTTTTATTCAGAAGTCAGAAACTGAAAATATCAAGAATTTTCTCTGATCTCTCAGTTTCATCATCTTAATCTTTATCCAATGACTTCTATTTTGTAAAGAAAAGATGTGTCACTGTGGAGTCTTATCAGATCTTTCACTTGTTCCACTAAACAGAAAACATACTTGCTCACTTGATCAGTGCTTGCTGGGGATGGTTTATTCCACATACTGACTGAGGTAGAAATAAAGGGAAATAACTAGGAGGCATTTTATTTTTTCAAGTAAAGAATCACCATTTTGAGGCTGCTTAAAAAAAAAAAAATTCTTGGCTTTTAAGCAAACAAAAAGATTTGGCCAAAACTTTAAGATTTTTTTGTAACATCCCCAGTTACTAAAATACTGAAAAATATTATTTTTTGATTTCTAGAGAATAAAAGCTAACTAAAAATATATTTTTAGAAGAGAACAGGCTTTGGGTGACTAACCACACAATCATAGCAATCTGGTTCAGTAAGGTCTTTTTTATACGGTTCTTCTGTGTATTCTTTCTATCTCTTCTTGATCTCTTCAGTGTCTACTATGTCTCTACCACTTTTATCCTTTATTGTGTCTATCTTTGGGCAGAATTCTCCCTTGATGTTTCCAATTTTCTGAAGAAATCTCTAGTCTTTCCCCTTTTGTTGTTTTCTTGTATTATTAAGCACTGCTCATTGAAGAAGTCCCTCTTGTCTCTTCTAGCTACTCTTTGGAACTCTGCATTTAATTGGATGTAACTTTTCTTCTCCCTTGCTTTTCACTTCCCTTCATTCTTCCACTATTTGTAAAACCTCCTCAGATGACCACTTTGCCTTTTTGCTTTTCTTTTTATTTGGGATGGTTTTGTTCACTGTTACCTGTACAATATTACAGACCTCTGTCCATAATTCTTCAGGCACACTGTTAACTAGATCTAGTCCTTTGAATCTATTCTTTACCTTTACTGTTAATTCATACAAGATTGAAGTCATACCTGTCTGGCCTAGTGTTTTCTTTTGTTTAAGCCTGAATTTTGCTATGAGAAGCTGGTGATCTGAGCTACAGTCAGCTCCAGGTCTTTTTTTGCTGACTGTGTACAGCTTCTCCATCTTCAGTTACAAACAATGTAATCAATTTGATTTTGGTATCCATCTACCATCTATACACACACACATGTACACAAAGACAGGGAGAGAAACAGAGTTGTGGATATTCCCAAGTCTTAATTTCATGCTATAATTTAAAAAAAATGAATCAAGTACAAAGTAATATGTTTGTACTTACCCTGTATAAAGTAGATATTTTGTTTCAAAGGCAAAAGTATCACATTTTTCAATTTTATAGGATCAATAAATTTCATGAGGTTTTATGCTAATTCTAAAGACCTTATAAACACCTATTGCTATGCTTGACAAAATGGAAAATACTTTTCTTCGACTCCTTAGGAAAAAGTCAGAATATAAAAGTAGAATATCACATCTAATTATCCACAGAACTCACTGGATCTTTTGTACTTTCCCTGCCCTACTGTAAAAAAAGCTTACAACATAGATCAATCACTTCCAAGTTTTAATTACCTAGGTATGGTTATATTCAGCACAATAGAATTAGAGTACTGTATATATCATCAAGTGCTGTCTGTTCTACCCATCCCTGACCCCAAACATTTCTCAAATCTGCTTATATCTTTTCAGTTCCTTTAAAAGTTCCACGTTCATGATGTTGCCACTATAATAAACTGGACTCACTTCTTCATTTCTGGTCTTCTCTTATCCATCCTTACAAAAGAAATTCAGATTACTGCACTTTTCTCCTTAAATCCCTCAATAAATTCTTAGTACTTTTAAAATAAAATCCAAACTTCTTACAAAGACCACATGTCCTCGGATGCTCTAGCTGGTGTGCCACGTTCCATCTTCACTCTCCTCCAGCAGGAGGGAGCCTGCTTCCCTGGTGCTCTGTTCTTGGAACACTATGTTTCCAGTGCTACTTCTGGGCATGTGAATATCCTAATCCCTCACCCTGGAATATCCTTTCCTCTGTTGTTTGCTTGGGATGACTCCTTCTCATCTTTCAGGTCTCAACTCAAATGTTACCTCTTCGTGCAAGCTTACCCTGACTTTCCTGTCTGAAGATGCCCTCTCTGTTTCTCTCTTCTTACAACCCTGTTAATTTTTTTATACTATTCAACACAATCTGTAACTAATCCAACTATCTGTTTTTTGTTTATAGTTTCATTTAGAATAAAAAATTCATGAGTGTAAATATTTATTTATGTCATTCATCATTGAAATCTGGGAGTCAGTAGTGTCACCATGTAGTAGGGGTCAGTGAATATCTACTTCTTGTTTGAGTTTGGGGATTGTGTTAATACTATATACAGCTTAGAATCACAGCCGCCTCATTTCAAGTCCCTCATTATTTGTTTTTGCTTTTGTGTGTGTGTTTCTTTTCTTTTTTTTTTTTTTTTGCCTCTTTTCTTGGGAAACCCAGTAATTTGAGACTCATTCCTCTTAATTATGTATGTTAAAACAATGATCAGTAGCATTTATTAAACCTTGTTGTTGTCCAGTCACTATGTCAAGTCCAACTCTCTGTGACCCCATGGATTGTAGGATGCCGGCTTCCCTATCCTTTACTACCTCCCGGAGTTTGCTCAAACTCATGTTCATTGAGTCAGTGATGACATCCAACCATCTCATCCTCTGCTGTCCCCTTCTCCTCCTGCCTTCAATCTTTCTGAGCATCAGGGTCCTTTCCAGTGAGTCAGCTCTTTGCATCAGGTGATGAAAGTATTGTGGCTTCAGCTGCAGTATCAGTCTTTCCAGTGAATATTCAGGACTGATTTCCTTTAGGATTGACTGGTTTGATCTTGCTGTCCAAGGGACTCTAAAGAGTCAACTCAAGCACCACACTTTGAAAGCATCAATTCTTCAGCGATCAGTCTTCTTTATGGTCCAACTCTCATATCCACACCTAACTACTGGAAAAACCATAGCTTTGACTATATGGACCTTTGTTGACAAAGAGATGTCTCTGCTTTTTAAAATACTGTCTAGGTTTGTCACAGCTTTTCTTCCAAGCAGCAAGCATCTTTTAATTTCATGGCTGCAGTCACTGTCTTCAGTAATTTTGGAGTCCAAGAAAATAAAGTCTGTCACTGTTTCCATTTTTCCCCATATATTTGTCATAAGTAATGGGACCAGATGCCATGATCTTATTTTTATGAATGTTGAGTTTTAAGCCAGCTTTTTCACTCTCCTCTTTCACCTTCATCAAGAGGCTCTTTAGTTCCTCTTTGCTTTCTACCATTAGAGTGGTACCATTTGCATACCTGAGGTTATTGATATTTCTCCCTACAATTTTGATTCCAGCTTGTGATTCATCCAGCCCAGCATTTCACATGATGTTAAATAAGCAGAGTGACAACAAAGAGACTTGACATACTCCTTTCCCAATTATGAACTAGACCAGTTTCCATGTATGGTTCTAACTGTTACTTCTTGACCTCTAAATATTGCTTATTGATCACTAAATGTGTGTAAAGCATTCTGATAGAGATTTAAAGGGATCAATTATTTTAACTGTTAAGTCAATCCTGAGGTAAACATTATTCACATTCCCATATTTTAGATTGAGAAAATTGAGCCTGAGTTAATTAACTTTCCAAAAGTCACAGACTCAACAGTCTTATCAGACTGTGCTCTGAGGATGCAATGGGATACTACCTGCAAAGCTGTTGTGGTGATGATTATTGTAGTTACTGTTGGGCCAAGAAAGTTTGTTAGTTCAGTTACACTCATGTAGAACAGTTCAAGGTTTCAGTAACCATGGCACATGAGTTCTGGGGCCTTCTCTGTATTTTCCTGCATAACTGGTGTGAATCATTATACTTGGCTTACTAATACAGATCAAGAAAAATGTTTTAACCTTTCACCTTCCCTTCAGTATTGGGTTGGTCAAAAAGTTTATTTGAGTTTTTCCTTAAGATCTCATGGAAAACAACGACCAAACTTTGTGGCCAACCCAATACAACTTTCACATTGTTGTCTTAATTAAATCTGTTGAATTTCAGTAAAAACTCACATGATTAGATTTTATTTTCCCAGAATTTTTTGCTTGACCTCTTACAAACTGGTGTAAAGGCTTTCATTAAAAAATGAACGTACAACCATTATATCTCATCTGAGACTACATATTTTTCCCCAATATAAAGCCACTTAAAATTTAAATTTCAAATAAATATTTCATTTCTTGGGTATACTTGTGTGTTTCAAAATACCCAAGCTTAAATTATTGAAGCAAAATTGAGTAATCCCTACTTGACTGTTTCAGAGCACAGATATATTATCTGTGTCCAATTAGAATTTATTTCACTCTCATTTAAGCTCTTACAGTAGCTTATTCATACCACTTAGCCTATCATCAATCAGGAAATATTTGGTGTTTGGATAATATTTTTCTGTTTTGAATTTTTTATACCCTGCATTAGATTCTGAGCTCCTCACAGATCAATGAATGCTGCAGGGCTTAATAGACCAGCTGTGTTATGACTCTGTGCCCTGAGGCTGGTTATCTTATCTTCTACCTCTCAGACTCCTACATGCCCATGGGTTTCTACATTTTGTCTAATAACAAAACATGTCAAATCACAGTTAAAAGAGATGATTGATGAAAAATTATGGTGTCACACTGTGGTGGTTTGTAGCCTTCCAACCAAGAGAGTCTCATTTTTTGGAAGGTGGAAGCTACAATGTAGTCCTGTGAGGTAATAAAACACACCCTGTCAAACAATAAGTAACCTACATAAGGTATTTCAGCGGTGTTTCAATATAGTTTCAATATAGTCAAGAACTATAAACTCAGGTCCTGCTTTGATAGTCTATTACTGCATTAAGTCCTGAGTTGGAAATTTTTCCCATTACGACATTCCATTGAGGGCAAAAACAGAAAGAATATAAAATAGCCTCAATTGATCAGTGATCCCTTTCCCTCTTCTACACCCCACCTCCCACCGCCTCCAGGAGGAGTTTTGGAGGATGGCTACAAAAGACAATATTTAACCAGCTTTTATATCGATGAGCTAAGTTGCCTCAATAGTGTCTGACTCTGAGATCCCATGGACTGTAGCTCGCCAGCCTCCAGGCTCCTCTGCCCATGGGATTCTCCAGGCAAGACTACCGGAGTGGGTTGCCAAGCCCTCCTCCAGGGGATCTTCCCGATCCAGGGATCCAACTGGTGTCACATGTGTCTCCTGAGTCTCCTGCATTGCCAGGCGAGTCTTTACCACTAGCACCACCTGGGAAGCAGCAGCATTCATTAACTATTTCTGCACAGTAAATATTTTTTCCTGTAATTACAGTCCCAGTATTTTCCTCAAATCATGTGTACCTAAGGTAATGGTAGTGATAAAATTGGTGTGTAAAGCATTTCATGAATTATAGTGATGCAGGAATTCCAGTCCTATCGTTGATTACAACTCCCTCAAGGTATAGAGCTTGTCTTTTACACAGTATTAGGTATTTACATGTATTACCTCCTTTTACAGTAGCAAAAACATTGTGAAGTAGGTGCTATTTTAACCCCATTTTACAAATAAGAAAAATGAGGCTTAAATACCAGGAACTTTACAGTAACTGATAGAAGCAGGATAATTGCCATTTCTGTCTTATTTCAAATTTTATGCTCTTAAATCTGAACCATTTCTTGTATGATTCTCCATCATAAACTGCAGTAAATAATGAGTATATAGATGGTTTTTATCTTTCAGTATACTGAAATCATGTAATTTGTTTTAGAGTAATATACAATATGTAGACAGGTGAATTGAAGCAGATTGAAGAAATAATGTCAATACTGTAACTCACTATACTATAGGGAGAAATCCTTGCTGTCTGTCAGAATTATTATAAATACATCATGCTTTATTTAGCCACTATGACATAATATAGAAGAATTCTTTACTGATTTCAAACAGTTTTATTCTAGTGCATGAATACATTTTCCACCTTGCTGCCCCTGGCTTTAATTGATTTGCCCTTTATTAATATAATTTTTATTGCAGGCCTGCTATGTGTTAGGTATTCTGCTTAGTGTTAGGAACTCATATATGTTGAAAATATTGTTTCTGCCCTTAGAGATGTCATAGACCAATGGTGAGAATGACAGATAAACCAGTACTACTCTATTGAAATCAGTATTAGATCATAGATAACTGTATGTGATATCTTCTTCATTCCACACTCTCCCAAGCCAGAAACAAGGAAGAGGAGGAGGAAAGGAAGGGGGAAAGGAGAAGTCAGCAAGAGAATGAAAGCAAAGCACTTGTTAAAGTGCAAATCATCCTCCAATGTGTAGGTCAAGTTCTACCTTCTCCACAATGTTTTCTCTGACATCCCCACCTGAAAATAAATTTTCCCTTTTCTTAACATTCAAGGCTTTTATTTTATATTGTTTAGCATATATTATTGCTGTACAATATTGCTTTTCTTTGCTAGATAGGGAAATATGTTTTATATATATATATATATTCATCTATTTTCTAGAAAAATAGCACAACTACATTAACTCAGTAGATGTCCAGTGCATATATTTTGATTAATGGAGTATAATTATAAATGAAATAAAATAATGGAAAGTCTTATAGCATGATCTATCAAAACATAACATTTCTCAAGTTCTGCTTGCCCCCTAAAATATGCTATTTCCATTATCGTGACTTTCTGTCTTTCTTCTCTCAGATGTATCTCTGTCCTCCTCTGATTATCATTGGTGATATGTCTGCATCCTTTTTAGGTCATTCTATATTTTGCCTTTTGTTATATTGGCTTTATAACAATGTGGAATATAAAACATTTGCACATAACATGGATCTGTACAGTATATTACTAGGCGAATTTACATTCTCAACCCGTGTTTTGTTTATTTGTTTTTAACCCCCTGGGATGCATTTGAGCAATGAAAAGATGGATGCATCCAGTGAATTGAATGAGGAACATTTCCTTTCCTTAGAATGATGACAGTAATTAAAGTCAGTTTTTTACTGATGGCTTTTAAATCATCCTTATGTTTATTTCTTGATTTTCCCCTAATGACTAGAACAAAGGAAATCATTTTCAGATTGTCAAATAATAGTAATGGTTTCAAGCACTCTGTTTAGTGCTTCCTACACATATTTATCATTTTCTGTGTATACCCACATATACTGTTTTATAGTTAATCATTTAGAATGGTAGGTAGTTCCCTCCCCAAAATAAAATAAGCTAATTTCAATTTGCCTTCTAACTATGAACAACTGTTAATAACTTGGAAATTTAATGAACACAAGGCAAGAATTTTTCACTGAAACTATTTCCATTACATTCACGTAATATTCTTTAAAAACTAGTGCATTTCAGAGTTCTTTGGTAATGGAAGAAACAAGTCAGCATAATTTCATGTAATCATGCAGTTTTTCTAAATAGTTTGTGACTATGACAGGTCATTTTTAATCCAGCTAGCTGTTTACATTATATTAAGGCAAAAAAAAACCCAAACTACAAATTTGCAAGCCCTTCATGCTGAAATAATGTCTGTCCTTATATAGCTCAATTCTTGATCCACCAGCAAAACAATTTTAATCCACTTATTGCCTACATCAATGTTCATTAACAGCGGGACAGAGTCAGTTTTAGTAAGTACAGCAAACCTTTCTTCCGTCTGTTTTCTGCATTGGTTCCTGGAACATTCTAAGAATCGAGCAATAAACATCATGTTACAAATGGCCAGCTAGGGAGAGAAAGTGAGGGCTGAGTTAATCACCAGGAACAGGGATAACTCTGGATGGGAACATGCAGATCAGACTGATGGGGAGCTTAAGTCTCTGTGCTGCCCAATAGGAGGAGCAAACTGGGGTGCACACTCTACTTGTCTCATCCAACAATTTTGATAAGGACATACTTACTCCTGAAAATACTTTGCATCTCACGTATATATTATTTTACTCTTTTAGCTGGAAGTGGAAAAACAACTGACAAACACATGTGTGTACACACACACACACACAAATTACCATCCTGCACTAAACTTGTCCAATTAATCAATCTGTATCCTGCTTACTTAAAAAAAGGCACAATGTGGGAGTTGCTAGTTAAGTTTTATTTGAGGCAAAATGAGGACTACATCCCAGCTAACAGCACCTTAAATAGCCCTAAGAAACTGCTCAGAGGTAGAGGGGGACTGTTAGTGTATATGTGATCTTGATGAAGTGGGAGTATATGTAATCAAGCACATATTTTTGCAGGGTTTTGCTAGTCATGAGGAGTGGTTGTCACCACGAAGGAATGTAATGCTTTTCTCGATGTGAGGAGATGCAAGAATTGGGTTCCTACAATCAGCTTCTGAAATCAACTATCTGAAAACATGTTCAGCTAATTTTTCCCAGAGTACAGAGTGCCTCATTCCTTCTCTCTACCCTGGACTCCCTTCGGGGGGTTTTGAATGTCAGCAGCTGCAGCCATACATGATTTAATCATTATAAAGGTAGATGGCAAGTGCGAATTTGTAGCTGGCACTCCTAACTGGATTGTGAATTTATGATACAGCTCTTGTTATTTTGCATTGTTTTATCTCTAAATGCAAGCTCTAGCTTCATAAAGAGTTGGAGATGACAATACATTGGTAGATTTGAGATAAACTGAAAGCAGGAAATCAGAGAGAGAAAATTTCCTTCCCTGGCATTTAGAGAAGTGACCAACGTTCTTTGGTCCTTGCCTCCTGGAATGGAGCACCAGCAGCAGACTGATAGAAAGTTAGGACTCTTGGACCTCATCACCAAGGTTTCTCATTGCATCACATTTCTATACCCTCCTTTATGCTCACTAACTTTGTAGATGCTCAGGGCACTAAATATTATCTTCCTTTTAAATATTTAAAACAAATTAATGATGAGGTGTGTGCTCAGTCATGTCTGACTCTGTAACCTTTTGGACCGTGCCCTCCAGGTTCCTCTGTCCTTGGAGGTGCCCAGGCAAGAACAATGGAGTGGGTTGCCATGCCCTCCTCCAGGGGATCTTCCCTACCCAGGGATCAAAACCCTCTCTCCTGCATCTCCTGCATTGCAGGCAGATTCTTTACAGCTGAGCCATCATAGAAGCCCTGAACGTGTATTGTCAATCCATTGTAATCTATTAGAAACAGGCATTTATACAAATCCTAACAGCAATTCTAACTTAAAGTTAACATAACAATTAAAATGGGGAGTAAGGGCTGCACAAATCAAAGGTGGGCCTGTTACTGGAAAATTGGGTTCACCTCTTTGTGGGTGTTGTGCTAGTAGAGTCAAATAAGCCAAAGGTCTGGAGAAGGAAGGATGTGTTATTACCTTCAGCAGGTAAGGAGAGCAGCAAGGATTGTCCCCAAGCAGTAAAACTGGGGAGGTTTAAGCTAAGCGTACACACATAGTCATGAAGGGGCTTCAGTGGAGGAGAATTCAGCAGAGAATTGGGGCAAAGGTCGACAGAGTTCAAGTTTCAGTTGATTCAAGTCAGAGGGGTCCACATTTTCACTGTTCTCCACCTGGGTGAGGGCCTTAGTCCCTGAAGAACTCAGTGATATATTATCATGTGTATCCTTTGAGGAGGAACTCAGACTCTGTTTTATCACTGCACTATTGTTTGACTGCCTTTTCTCTGTTTTGCATTCTTTGTTCCTTCTGATCATTGATTACTGAGACTGTTGAAGGGCAAGCATTGTGGTCATGTTTTGGCAAAATGATTTATCTTACCTCAAGAGAGTAGTATCTGTTCCCTTTCTTTGGAGACTCCCTAACCTATCTTCTTACAGACTTAACCTCCCTCCCTCAGACCAACATCTTGCTTTTGGAGAACCTTATCCTATTCATCAAAACTCTGAGACTGCTTATGTCCCTAGTGCAGGGTTCTAAAAAAAAAAAAAAATGTTTGTTGGCTTGCTTCCCACAGAAGAAAGAATGTGGAAGGCTAAATATATAGCTGAATACCTTAGATATAGGGGGGAAAATATTTCCCATCATTCACTTGCAGAAGCAAAAATACAGTTAAGTTCAGAACTTAAAGAAGTAGTCTGACTTACGAGCCAGGACAAAGGTTAAAAAGTTGCTGTAAGCAGTAAGTCACTATCTTTACACAACACAGTTTAGATTGCATATAAATAGCATTCTTCTATTTCAGTTGAAAAAATATTGGACAAAGATTGTCTCAATTGCTATTGCTGTCACAAACCACTTGGAAATTTAGTGGCATAACACATTTTGTGTGTTATATTTCCAAATGATGAGCCAGGAATTTGGATAGGAGGCAACAGAAATAGTAGGGATGGTTGTCATACTTTAAATGCCTGAATTCTTTGATGGAATGATTGAAGCCTGGCAGCTTGGGGGCTCAAACCATCTGAACGGACATTCTTTCATTCACCTATGTGGCAACTTGGCTGGAAAAATGAAATAGTGATGCTGAAAACTCAGCCTCGGTGCACTGGTGTTGAATCAAAGCTCAGAGGTAGAGTTTGGGGGGAAGCAAAGAAGAATAGCTTTATTGCTTTGCCAGGCAAAGAGGGACACAGGAGACTCATGACCTTAAAAACTGTGTGTCCCAGACTGGAGGGATTTGGTGAGGAATTTTATAGCAATGGTTCAAGGGCAGAGTTGCTGATAAGGATCAGAGTGTGTGCAGTGCCTGCACTTCTTTACTCTGGTCTCAAGTGACCTCCTCAAACTGTGACCTTCTCGGGAATGAGGAATGCTAACCTCTTCCATTTGCTGGGGATTTTCATTCTGCTGTTGTCCAGTCACTAATTTGTGTCCAACTCTTATGACCCCATGAACAGCGGCATGCTAGGCTTCCTTGTCCTTCACTGTCTCCTGGAGTTTGCTCAAATTCATGTCCAGTGAATGTGTGATGCTATCTAACTATCTCATCCTCTGCTACTCTCTTCTCCTTTTGCCTTCAATATTTTCCAGCATCAGGGTCTTTTCTAATGAGTCATCTCTTTATATCATGGCACCAAAGTTTTGGAGTTTCAGCATCAGTCCTTCGGTGAATAGCCAGAGTTGATTTCCTTTAGGACTGACTGGTTTGAACTCCTTGCTATGCAAGGGACTCACAAAAGTTTCTCCAGCATCACAGTTTGAAAGCATCAATTCGTCAGCGTTCAGCCTTCTTTATGGTCCAACTCTCACATCCAGAGACATTACTTTGCCAAAAAAGGAGAGACATTACTTTGCAAACAAAGGTCAATCTAATCAAAGCTACAGTTTTTCCAGTAGTCATGTATGGATGTGAGAATTGGACTATAAAGAAAGCTGAACACCAAAGAATTGATGCTTTTGAACTGTGGGATTGGAGAAGACTCTTGAGAGTCCCTTGGACTGCAAGGAGATCCAACCAGTCCATCCTAAAGGAAATCAGTCCTGAATATGCATTGGAAAGACTGATGCTAAGTTGAAACTCCAATACTTTGGTCACCTGATGTGAAGAATTGACTCATTGGAAAAGACCCTGATACTGGGAAAGATTGAAGGTGGGAGGAGAAGGGGATGACAGAGCATGAGATGGTTGGATGGCATCACTGACTCAAAGGACATAAGTTTGAGTAAGCTCCAGGAGTTGGTGATGGACAGGGAAGCCTGGCGTGCTGCAAACCATGGGGTTGCAAAGAGTTGGACACAACTGAGTGACGAAACTGATCTCACATCCACACATGATATCTGGAAAACTCTAGCTTGGACTATAGGGACCTCTATTGGCAAAGTGATGTCTAGGCTTTTGAATTTGCTATCTAGGTTTGTCATAATTTTCCTTCCAATGAGCAAGCATCTTTTAATTTCATGGCTGCAGTCACTGTCCACAGTGATTTTGGAGCCCAAGAAAATAAAATTTGTCACTACTTCCACTTTTTCCCCTTTTATTTTCCACGAAGTGATGGGACTGGATGCCATGATCTTAATTTTTTGAATGTTGACTTCTGTAAAGGAGATCAAAGGCATTCTCGTGTGTATCCCTTCAGGCAGAACCAGGACCCTCCCCTAAGGCTACATTATGGTTTCTAGGCTCCTTCTCACTTTTCTCTGCATCCCCTTCCTTCCCTGATTAGCAACTGTTTGAAATGCTTTCATGCCCAGGGGCCCCACAGGGTCCTGATCAGTTTCAGAAATGCTCCTTTAATCTGAAGTGTTCCATATAAATAAATTTATTTCAAAAGAAAGGCTTTGAATCATGGATTGTGATGGCAAAAGGAACACCATGCATCACGAATAATACTATGACTTCCAATGAGGAAATAACTCTTAATGAGTTTATGTACCAAGCACTGTGTTTCTCATAATGAAAAATGAGGATAATGCAAAAAGGAATTCTACTCTCATCTTTTTTAAGATAAGTAGAGGAAACAAGACTGCACACATACAAATTAATGCAATAAAGAAACTGGCAAATTCAATGTCTTCTGAGAAACACAGTACCAAAGCTACAGAAGTACAAAATAGATATAAATTACCTTCAGTAAAAGGAATCTGGGAAGTCTTTCTTAATGGTAGCACTTGATCTGGCATTTGATCTAGCAGTTAAGAATGAGCAATATCAAGCTGAGGATTTATTTTCATCGTGACTATGATTACATCATTGCTTCCATTTTGTTACAATTATGTTAAAAGGCTTCTTTGTCAGAATAAAATTTATATATCAAGGTGCTTTCTTTTTTATCTGTGAGAGGATTCACTGTGTTAATAATGGTCAATTTGCATAACAAATCATCCAAAGTTACTGAATTTAAAATATCTTTTTTCTTTTTTTTTTTTACCTTATTATTCTCTTGGTTGGCTGAGTACTTTTTTGACTGGTCCAGCTGAAAAGATGGGCTCAGTTGTCTCTTGAATTCACGGTCAGCCAGGAAGTGGCTGGTGGCTGACTGCAGGATGGCCTCTCTGCCCAGTGACTGGCAGGCTGTCAGCCAGAGCATCTTGGTTCTCTTCCTTCTGGTCTCTTATTTATACCCGTAGGCTATTTTGACTTTATTCACAAGGTGGTCTTAAGAGAGCAAGCACAGAAAGAGCATGCCTTCATGGTACAAGTACATTTTAAGACTCTGCTTGCACTCTATTTGCTAATGTCTCCTTGACCCAAGCAAGTCAATGGACAAAGCAGAATTGACTAGGTGGAGAAATAGATTTCACCCCTACATGGGAAAAGCTGTCACACTGCAAAGGGCATGAGCATACAGATGGGAAGAGTTTATGCAGTTTATGCAATGTTATCACACATGACTTCTCAGAAAATAATTGCTGAATAGAAAATTGAAAACCTGGACCTGTGTATGCTTTATAGGCTAATATTTACTCTTGAAAATAGAACAAAAGAAGCTTTTAGAAGTATTGTGGAAAATAAATAGAACAAATCACGTCTATATTGAAGAAGGAATTCACAGGGCCTGGACTCCGTCTTAGGCTTGTTCATGCTGATCATGCTTGGCCACCTTTCCAATGGACTCTGAACTCTGTGTTTAGTGCCTATGAAAACAACAACCGAAGGATAAGACCCCCTCCAGACAGGGGAACCTTGAAGATTGGATCTAGGTTACTCATTGCCTAAGAGAAGACATACACTAATCACCCCTTCCTCCAGACAGGCCATACATTTTTCCATATCAGCCGGAGTGTAACCTCGGGTTTATTGATTATTGGCTAATTGTTTGACAGTTTGAGTACATGAGCACAGAGCAGGTGAATGATGGGGTTATTGGGATTGTATTTTCCTGGGTTTACGTAAGTCTCAAGGAATTTGGAGTGGTGGGTTCAGACACATACACATGGGGTATAAAAGATTTTCACAAATGCTGGTCGGGGTCCTTGGCTAAGAGGAGACTCTGCCTTGGGCCCGCCAGTGTAATAAACTGCACTCCACTATCTGCATTGTCCTTCTGAGTGAGTTTGTTTCCCAGAATGTGTGGCTACAGCAATATAATTCATGGGATAACATGCTGTGTTTGTGGAAAAAATCATATGAAAATGATTAAAATCACTTAGGGTTGTACTATTGCATATATAGAAAAATACAAAAAAATTGAAATTAAAGACAAGTATGATGATTAATATATTGATACTATATTCAGTCACTTAAATTTTGTTGATTCTGCTCTATGTGATTTTGAAATCATATTCATGTATTGTTATAGGACTTAGTTAAACATGACTTCTTACATGTAAATTCTGGAAAGCCCTCTGCTCACTGTATTTTAACTTAATTTCGGTGCCTGAATCTTGATACTGATCATCAAGTCTAAATGTCAGCATTTAACAGCTTATCTAGAGGTTATTTAAATTAATCCTTCAAGAAAGTAGCAGAAGGTTCTGTTGAAGGTGACAAAACCTAATCTATTAAAAATTCTTAGTTCCTAACACAGTTATACATGATAAAATCCAGATATGCAGTATGTTTGTTCAATGACTCTTTGCTACCCCACAGATTGTAGCCCACCAGGCTCCTCTCTCCATGAGGTTTCCCAGGCAATAATACTGGAGTGAGTAGCCATTCCCTTTTCCAGGGGACCTTCCTGACTCAGGATTGAACCCAGGTCTCCTGCACTGCAGGCAGATTTTCTTACCATCTGAGCCACCAGGGAAGCACACATATATTCAATAATTATCTCTAATTTTTCTGCTGAAGTATAACAGAGGGACTAGGTCTCCTGTTGAGTCTGAACTCACTTGCCAGTACCCCTTATTGCACTTAACCCAACCAGTTGCTGTAGAATGTGAGTTTATCTGCAAGATCAGTCTTAATTATTGTGCATGTGTCTCTGCAATCAGTCAAAGCATGTCCTGGAAGAACTGACTGTTGACTGTTTGCAGGCTACCAAAGAGTTTATTTCCTTCCACCACATTATGTCCAATGTTGATGGTGGCCTCCTGGTGCTACACTATGTATTTATCTCAGTGTTCTACAAATTTTGAACACACTCCCTCATAGTAAAAAGAGTTTAGCATATGTATATTTCTTCATTTTAAATTGTATATATGTTCTGTTGTATTCCGTGTGCTCAGTAGCTTCAGCTGTGTCTGACTCTGTGCAACCCCATGGACTGTAGCCCAGCAGGCTCCTCTGTCCATGGGATTCTTTAGGCAAGAATCCTGGAATGGGTTGCAATGCCTTCCTGCAGAGGATCTTCCCAACCCAGGGATTGAAACTGCATCTCCTGCATCTAATGCATTGAAGGCGGATTCCTTGCCCATTGGTCCACCAGGGAAGCCCCATATATGTCCTGTCATTAGCCAATATTTCCAAGAACACTACAAACCCAGGATGTTATTCAATAATTATGACTTCAGGTATGAATTCATCATAATATTTTTCATTATTTTGTATGTTTTCACTTATTTATTGGCATCATTGTTTTGTCCCATTCTAACAAAGACTTAAGTACAAGACAGTGGCTGTTCACCACTTTTAGTTGTTTGTCATTATTTGAAACTATCTTTTCTTTGTCATTCCTTTCCATGAATCTTTTCAAGCCTAATGTTCATTTTATAAGACCATTTTAGTTGGGGCCATTCTGATGTGTTTTGAAAATTGAGTAAATTTTTAATTTTTTAATAGGAATATCCACTCCTGCTTGGAATTTAAGTTGAAATTAGAAATGAAACCAACTATTATAGGTTCTATTTTTTTAATGCCTTCCTTTTGCCTCATATATTTTTATCTTGTTCAAGTCTAAGCTCAACCTTTTGTATCAAGAATTATTCACAATATTACAAAAGAGGAAATATAATTTGTAAATAAAGCATTGACTGCATCAAAATACTGTAAGTAATATTACAGAGCTGAGATTCAGATCTGGATATGTCTAAATAATAAAGAAATTAGTGTTCTTTACACTATACTGACAATGATTTTTGCAATTTCTTTAAACATCTTTCAGCAATGTTACTTTAGACGCTTTCATTCTCAGATACAGTTAGAAAAACATAAGCCATTATGGGTTACAGAGAAAAGGAAAAAATAGCACCAACCCTTAAGAATCTGAATATCTTAGGAAGAGTCAGACAAATAAACATCGACAATAAGGATAATATAATAAATATTATAAAGAAATAAGTCCTAGGTAAAATGTAAGTAAGGAGATCCAACCAGTCCATCCTAAAGGAAATCAGTCCTGAATATTCATTGGAAGGACTGATGCTGAAGCTGAAACTCCAATACTATGGCCACCTGATGCGAAGAACTGAGTCATTTGAAAAGACCCTGATACTGGGAAAGATTGAAGGCAGGAGGAGAAGGGGATGACAGAGGACAAAATGGTTGGATGGCATCACGGACTCAATGGACATGAGTTTGGGTAAACTCCTGGAGTTGGTGATGGACAAGGAGGCCTGGTGTGCTGTAGTCCATGGGGTTGCAAACAGTTGGACACAACTGAGCAACTGAACTGAACTGAACCAAAAATGTAAGTACCCAAGATTAGCATTTACCCCCCCCCCAAAAAAAAAAGTTAGAGAATAGTCCAGGAAATATGGGTAGCAGGGAGTTCCAAGCAGATGGAGGGAGATATCAGTTAAAATGAAGGCTGTCAGAACATCACACAGAATTGATCAACTTCAAATGATTCAGTAGAACTCTGGTAAGGGATTCAAGGTGAAAAGGAACAAAGATAAGGTTGGAGAGAATAGAGCCCAGTTCATAAAAAACCTTCTTTAGCATGCTAAGGATGTCAGATTTTATCTTGAATTGTCATGAGAGCTATTGAAGGATTTTAAGTAAGAAATTACTTCATCAGATTATTTCTTTGAGAAAGATCACGGTGTGTAGTAACATTAAGATTGTTATCTGAGTAGGACCACAAGTTAGAAGATATTTTAGAAACTCAAGCTAGATGGTTCTAAGACGGGGGCTTGCTGTCTGAAGAACAGGGAAAATGGAACAAATCAAGGAGACAGAAATTTTAAAAAACTATCAACCCCATTAAGGTATTAAAAGATAGAAATGTACGTAAGGCTGGAAAATACAAGGGGGAAAATAGAACTTGGTTAGATTTTAAGCTTGTTATGGTATAAATTATATTTGAAGTGTCTAAAAGATATTCAAATGTGGACAATATTTGATGGAATAAATGTGAGTTTCACAAAAATTTTGGTTCTTGATACCTATTAGTTGGATTTTGATTAAGTAGAGAAGGAAAACTCTGTCAAAGAATATTACTGAGCAGTTATTATGTTCCAAGTACTATTTTAATTGCTTTATATATATTTCCTTACTTAATTCTTATGACAAACGCAGTCATTTTACAGATGAAGAAAGAGAACAATGAGGCTGATACTTATGTAGACAAAAGCTGTTGAGACAGTGCTTTGCCTCTTTTCATAACTGAGTGCATTTAACTTTGTGGATATAATAATTATGATCATGTGGACTCTGACCTGGGCTTAGCTTCTTGAGGGACTTAGACTCTTATGGTAAAACAATTAATTTATAAAAATTGTGAAAACTGGAAAAATGTTTTGACTTGGAAGTCATTATTAATGAGCAGGGTGTCATTTTCCACTTTTTTTTTTTACTGTATTGTGTTAAAAATAAGATTTGCTCAGAAGTTCTATATTTCCACTAGTTGAGATATAGCAATGGAAACATAGGTTAACAAATTTTAACCTGATATACTTGTTTTTATTCTATCATTTTTATAACCTCTCAGAATCTAAGGGGTATAATTCTTGTCACTTAATTCCCCTGATATGTGGGTCACCAAACATGCATGATTATAGAATTAATGGGAAACAGGAGAGAGAACAAGGGGCAAAGATTGATGGTAGAAGCCCACTTAAGAAGAGTAGATGTCATAACTGAGGAGTATATAAAATTAAAGATAAAAGCAACAGAATAGCAGACTATAGCTCTACAGGGATGAATTTCCTCTCAAAATTGAATTATCTTATGATAATAGAGAAGTGAGTTTTTAGTCCTATTGTTCTCTACCTGGGGTGATGTTACTATAGAAGGGATATTTATCAATATCTGGAGACATCTCTGATTGTCATGGCTAGGTATGTGGGTACTACTGATATCGACAAGTAGATTCCAATGTGCTGTGCTTAGTCATTCAGTTGTGTCCAACTGTTTGCAATTCCAGAGATGCAGCCAAACATCCTGTAGTACACAGGACAGTTCCCACCAAATATTATCCCATCTCAAATGTCAATAGTTCTGCTGCTGAGAAGCCCTACTGTTGGCCAGAAGTTCCATTTAGGGGAATTCCCTGGCTGTCCAGTGATTAGGGCTTGACATCTATACTGCAGTGGCCCGATGGCCTGGGTTCAATTCTGGTTGGGGAACTAGGATCCCACAAGCTATATGGTGCAGCCAAATAATAATAACTTGAATGAATATTCAGAACAAAATAGATAACTGACTGTCCTCAAGAACTTTTCAGCCAGAAAATATAGCTTCTTTTGAAAGTCTATCTTAATTATTTGTGAATTACCCCATGAAAAAAAAGAAAAAAAAAAGATTATTAGAAATCAATAGAAAGTTAACCATAGGGTGATACATTGCTAGTGAAAAATAATAATTTCTGCCTACAACAAAATTATTCTATCATTTGTTAAGTCTGAATCTAACAAATTAAAGTTTAGAAAATCAGTTTGAAGAAGATGAAGGTAGGAATTATTCACATGATCCTTTTATTAAGGAATAAAATTATCTCAGGCATTGCAATTCAATAAGTGGAGCAACATGTATACGAGAAGTAATTGCAATACATTTACTTATTAATCAATAAAGTAATTTCACACACAAAGTTTCATCCCTGTTTTTCTTCCAGAGTCCAGCTAATTGTTTCCAATTGGAGATCAACTACTGGCTCCTTCTCAGTCCCCTAGACAAAAAATGAAACATAAATTTTGCACCATTAGTATGAATGGCATGTTTCTCTGCAGACTGCAAATAATAGGGAAATGAATAGAAGGATAATTTTTTTTTTTTGTATCTGGTTATTAGATTATTGTTAATGGTGGTGAAACAGCTGTACTTGGGATGGAAGTTTTGGGCTGAGGGAATGATTGCTGCCAAAAAAAGGAGGCCCACAATAATGTATAAATACAGGTGGCTCTTCAGGCAGGACCACTGTGGCATAACAATGAAACAGTCTAGGCACCAAGATGTGGGAGGGGTGGGTACACAGGGGAACAGTATTCAGAAAATAGGACTGCATTGTTTCTTTCCAATCTTTAATCACTTTCATTAAAAGCAATAGTGCAAAGATGAGAATCTCTTAAGTATATCCTTCACATGAAGAGGCTGAGCTATGACCATATTAAAGTATTGAAATGTCCTCCCCATCTATCATTAGTCTACCCACTCACCAGTTCATCCATCAAATCTTGCTTTTAACCACACGAAGGAGCTTCTCTGGTGGCTCAAATGGTAAAGAATTGATCCCTGGGTTGGGAAGATCCCCCAGAGAAGAGAATGGCAACATTTGCCTGGAGAATCCCCAGGGACAGAGGAGGTTGGCAGGCTACAGTCTATGGAGTTGCAAAGAGTTGGATATGATTGAGTGACTAAGCACAGTACAGCACACAAATGAGAAACTGCAATTACTTCCAGTCATGTTTTTCTCTTGAACTCTGAAAAACAGAGAATATTTATTTATATCTCTGTTTTCTGGTTGTCTTACATTTCATCAAGTTTATAAAGAAGGGAGGTTTATGAGATACAGAACCATCTTCTTTGTTTGACATGGTGGAAAAAATAACTGGAACTGAATTATTTAGGAAAAAAGTCAAAATTATAGTCTTTTCAAGTGATACATTTGTTTTTTGTTTGCTTGTTTATTTCAGCAGATTCATATACTTATATCCACTTTTGGACTTTTGCATATGGTCTTTATTTATTTTTTTTAATTAAAGTGTAGTTGATTTACAATGTTGTGTTAAGTATTAGGTTGTACTGCAAAGTGATTCATTATACATATATGCATTTTTTTTCAGATTCTTTTCCCTCATAAGTCATTATATAATATTGAGTATGGTTTCTTGTCCTATACAGTTGGCCCTTGGTTTCTACTTTATATATGGTATTCTGTATGTGTTAATCCCAAACCCCTAATTCATCCTTACCCCATAACTTTCCACTTTGGTATTCAGAAGCTTGTCTTCTGTGTCTATGCATCTATTTCTGTTTTGTATATACTTCTGTTTGTATCAGCTTCCATGGTGGCTCAGACGGTAAAGCCTCTGCCTGCAATGTGGAGACCTGGGTTCAATCCCTGAGTCAGGAAGAGCCCCTGGAGAAGGAAATGGCAGCCCACTCCAGTACCCTTGCCTGGAAAATCCCATGGACGGAGGAGCCTGCTAGGCTAAAGTCCGAAGGGTCGCAAAGAGTCGGACATGACTGAGAGATTTCACTTTCACTTTTTTGTCATTTGTACCCTTGCCTGGAAAATCCCATGGAGGGAGGAGCCTAGTAGGCTACAGTCCATGGGGGTCATGAAGAGTCGGACACGACTGAGACTTCATTTTCACTTTCTATCATTCTTACATTTCACTTATATGATATTGTCTTTGATTTACTTCATTTAGCATGATAATCTTTAGGTCTATCCATGTTGCTGCAAATGGCAGTGTTTCATTATTAGGCTGAGTATTACTCTACACATATCCATATAGAACATCTTCTTTGTCCATTCATCTGTCAATGGACATTTTGGTTGCTTCCAAGTCTTGAATGTTTTCAATTAACCTTATCTCTACTTTCTAACATAGTAGTAGCTAAGAATTCAGCACGAATGCAGTATTTTACATAATCTACACCAAAATTTATATTGTACTTTGAATCCTTGAAGTCCAATCTTCAACTCCTGTTGCTGTAGATATATATATTTGGCTCCTGATAATTGAGTTGGAATCTATCTATTCATTATTTTGTAAAAGGAAAACAGAATTGGAAGCCAAAAGAACAAGTTTATTTGTTAAGAATGGGTGCTTAATATCATGTTGTGTTCATAAAAGTGAATATTTTGAATGTGGAGCTAAGAAATTTTAAAGTTTGAAAGGACGACCATTCATGAATAACTTGTTTTTTGTTACTAAGCTTTGAGGAGAGTTGGATATTCATTTCAGTAGTCCTTCTGGTCTCTTCCAAGACAGGGCTATGTTCTAGCGACTTGAAGAGAAAGAATGTAAGCATTCATAAAAGACCCATTACATAAATAAATAAAATTCACAAAATACACAATATGTCCCTTTGGGAACTGCAATATTTCTCTTCTTCCAAGATAACTAAAATTCTAAAATACACATTAAAACATAAAGACACTAAAATAAATGCCTATCAAAGTCTGTGCTATATTCAACCTCACTAATTAAGTTGGATTCTGACTTCGTAAAAATGAGTAGCTTTGTTTAGCTCAAGGAGAAATTGATTCTGCTGTCAAGAGACTAGTATTCCAATTTCTACATTATTTTTATGCATAATTGCCTCATTACTTCTATTTCTCAGTTTTCCTGTCAGTAAAAGTGGGATAACCTTTGTCTCTTATCCCTCAGGCCAATCTTAACTGTGATCTTGGGATCATGAATATTTAGGTAGTAAGCCCCTAGGAGGTAGAACAGAAAGAATAGAATAATACTTGCATTTTAGGGGATTCCTTTTAGAAAATATTATAAACACCAGAATTTCAGAATCTTCAGTTCAATTCAGTTCAGTCGCTCAGTCCTGTCTGACTCTTTGCGCCCCCATGAATCGCAGCATGCCAGGCCTCCCTGTCCATCACCATCTCCCGGAGTTCACTCCGACTCACATCCATCGAGTCCGTGATGCCATCCAGCCATCTAATCCTCGGTCGTCCCCTTCTCCTCCTGCCCCCAATCTCTCCCAGCATCAGAGTCTTTTCCAATGAGTCAACTCTTCACATGAGGTGTCCAAAGTACTGGAGCTTCAGCTTTAGCATCATTCCTTCCAAAGAAATCCCAGGGTTGATCTCCTTCAGAATGGACTGATTGGATCTCCTTGCAGTCCAAGGGACTCTCAAGAGTCTTCTCCAACACCACAGTTCAAAAGCATCAATTCTTTAGCACTCAGCCTCCTTCACAGTCCAACTCTCACATCCATACATGACTACTGGAAAAACCATAGCCTTGACTAGATGGACCTTTGTTGGCAAAGTAATGTCTCTGCTTTTGAATATACTATCTAGGTGGGTCATAACTTTTCTTCCAAGGAGTAAGCGTCTTTTAATTTCATGGCTGCAGTCACCCTGCAGTGATTTTGGAGCCCCCAAAAATAAAGTCTGACACTGTTTCTACTGTTTCCCCATCTATTTCCCATGAAGTGATGGGACCAGATGCCATGATCTTCGTTTTCTGAATGTTGAGCTTTAAGCCAACTTTTTCACTCTCCACTTTCACTTTCATCAAGAGGCTTTTTAGCTCCTCTTCACTTTCTGCCATAAGGGTGGTGTCATCTGCATATCTGAGGTGATTGATATTTCTCCCAGCAATCTTGATTCCAGCTTATGTTTCTTCCAGTCCAGCATTTCTCATGATGTACTCTGCATATAAGTTGAATAAGCAGGGTGACAATATACAGTCTTGATGTATTCCTTTTCCTATTTGGAACCAGTCTGTTGTTCCACGTCCAGTTCTAACTGTTGCTTCCTGACCTGCATACAGATTTCTCAAGAGGCAGGTCAGGTGGTCTGGAATTCCCATCTTTTTCAGAATTTTCCACAGTTTATTGTGATCCACACAGTCAAAGGCTTTGGCATAGTCAATAAAGCAGAAATAGATGTTTTTCTGGAACTCTCTTGCTTTTTCCATGATCCAGCGGATGTTGGCAATTTGATCTCAGGTTCCTCTGCCTTTTCTAAAACCAGCTCGAACTTCAGAATCTTAGAGATGGACATATCAATATATATTTGTTTTTTCCCCATAGAGCTCACCTTTCTCATTATCTCAATTTTCTCAGTGTCTAATCTCTTACAACTCAAATGTTGAAAATGTAATTGAGTTATTTTTGGTAGTATCAATTTCTATGAATCAAATTTAGAGTAAAATTTCTTACAAATATGTGGAAACAGTTATTTCAAGTAAAAATAGATGTAGAAAGTTTTATGTGTACTTTATCCATATAATTAAAACAGATTCCCTCATATAAAGTAGATCAAATTTGCCTTGTAATGTAATTACTTTGGTAGATAGGGTCACAGCTCATTTCTGATTCTACTAATAGAGGTAAAAAGGGCACGTGTAAGTATCATATCTTAACCTCGTGATTTGCATAAAGTTCTCTAATAAACATACCTGGTCATCCCTGAATCATTCAATTCCCTTTGTTGTTTATAAATGGTAACAAAAGTGGTTTTGCCAAGGACCACTGTTGCCTCAAGAAGAATTTAGCTATCATGAGTTGAGGAGCTGGTTTATGAACTATCTGCAAAATTTCCATTTCCAAAGGTAACACTGCACAAATCTCCAAGGTTACTGTGCTCTCCAAGGCACATTAGTAAATATCGGTGAGGTTTCCATTTTCCTGACAGAAACAATTACAGATGCCATGCAAGAATAAATTCACACAGAGTTGAGGCAGACTTCAGAAGTCTCTTAGGTAATAGTTGCAAATGTTTATGCTAATATCATGTAGCTTTTCACTTTAAAAATCAGGTTAGTGAATCTATGCATTTCTTTTGTTGTCAGTGTAGTTCTGGTTACTGACCAGGTTCTTGGCCTCCTCAGTCAATAGAAATTGATGAGACTAGACAGGAAATTCAGGCAAGGTTTCACTGGGACTCCCGCCACAGGATAAGAAAGCAAAGACAAGAACAGTTTCCCTTGTTCACTTTCTGAGGGAGGACAAGCTGGTTCCTTATAGGGGGTGATTTACATGGGGTGACCAGTCCAATGGTTGGGCCAGAGGGGTGACTTAGACGGTCTGCCCACCCCCTTGCTAGTGCTATGTGTTAGGTGCATGCGTAGTCCCTGCTTTTGCTCCTGAAAAAGTGAAAGTGAAAGTCCTGTCTGACTCTTTGCTACTCCGTGGACTGTACCCCACCAGGGTCCTCTGTCCACAGAATTCTCCAACAAGAGTGCTGGAGTGGGCAGCCATTTCCTTCTCGAGGGAACTTTCCAACCTAGGGATCAAACCCAGGTCTCCCATATTGCAGGCGGACTCTTTACCATCTGAGCCACCAGAAATGGCAGTATGTTTTTCGGTCTTTTTGTATCTTGTTCATAATTTGCCCTAACTGTGCATGCATACTATTTTTAGTCCCTTATAGCAGTAGTCCCTAACCTCTGGTATCTGATGATCTGAAGAGAAACTGATATAATAATAATAGAAATAAAATGCACAAGGCATGTAATATGCTTGAATTATCTTGAAACCATTCCCCTGACACCCCCGTCTGGAAAATTGTCTTCTTTGAACCTGGTCCCTGGTGCAAAAAGTTTGGGGACCCTTTTTTTTTTTTTTTTAACAAGAACCCCCCCCCCCCTTTTTTTTTCTTTAAACCCTTGGTATAGCTTTTTTTTTTTTAAGGAGATGTTTGTCTAGGTATAAGCACTTCAGCAAAGGATCCCAGGTCCCAACCTGTCTCAGTTGCAGTTGAAGGAATTCACAAATAAGATAGGAGATTTCTTCACAGCTTCTTTTACATTCTTTGTTTTTGGTACATTAAGCCTTATAAATGTTCCATGTTTTACTTGGAGTTTATAGGCAGAAGAAAGGTAAAGAATATGAATCTCTGAAAGAAATCTCCTAATTACTGGATGATAATGGGTCCTCGGGACCTTCCCTGGAGGCTCAGTGGTAAAGAATCTGCCTGCCAATGCAAAAGAGATAGGTTCAGTCTCTGGGTTGGGAAGATCCCCTGGAGAAGGAAATGGCAACCCATTCCAGTATTCTTCCCTGCAAAATCCCATGGACAGAGGAGCCTCTGGGCTATAGTCCATGGGGTTGCAAAAGAGTTAGATGTAACAACCACAACAATGGGACCTAAGAAGGAACAGTAGGAAAAAATGTGAGGGTCAAAATGCTTCCCATCTCCACACTTTCAGCTGAAACTTCCTCACCTAATATGGAAAAAGCAACATTAAACTATGGGAAATGAGGTAAAATTTAAATAATAAAACAGCATAAGAAAAAATGTACTTTAAACGCAAAATTATCTATAAGAAAATAATTTAGAGGCCAAATACACAGAATTTAATATTAACGATGACACTTGATTAGTATTAGTCTGAACTGACATCTTATCCCTTCTTTACGTCTACTCTAAAGGTAAAGAATACTGTGTAAAGATACTGTGTTCACCTTTATTAGCCACATGGTATTAAACTAGCATTATATCATTATTTTATATATAAATAAATATATATATCATTTTTTGAATGATTATCTCTTTGGAAATATTAATTATTATTTATATATGTATAGGATAGAATTATAAAATTTAGCTTGTTTCATAATATACTTTTCCAAAAGTTAATATATTTAAATGGATTCAGAGAACAGCTTGCCAATGGAGAATGATTTGAGATCTTCTTGAATTTATGATTTCTGTTTCTCTCATCAGTTAAAATTTCACTATAGATTTTTGCTTACAGACGGACTTCTCTGGTGTGTCATAAATGTGACCCTTTTCTCTAACTGTGATGATATTTGTACCTATACAGGGGCTAGGACAGAAGTGATAGAAGATGAGGAGCAATTGAATGTGTTTCAGTTAAGTGGTTAATGAGGTCCGTAAATATATTAAAAATTCTGTGGACTAAAGAAGTTCAAAATCCTTGCTTTAACACATATTTATATTGTAATGTATAGCAAATACTAGACTTTCCTAATAAATTTGAGAAACTGATTACAGGAACTATGTATATTTTCTTTTTACATAGCTGGTGCTTAGTGTACTTAGATGTATCCCTCTTCCTTTGAAAATTACTTTTTCATAAATCCCATTATATATACTTTATACCATTTTAATATAAAAAAATCTATTCTATTGGTTTGTGGCTATTTATTGTTTCCTTTCTTCCTTTTGTATAATGAAGTCTTTTAATATTTTGTCTGTAATTGGTATCATGCATAAAACATAGATGTTTTTAACCCTGTCTCTCTAGTGGTTCTGACTTTACCTTCTAATGGAAGGAGTGTGGGTTCGATACCTGGTCAGGGAGCTAAGATTCCACATGCCTCACAGCAGAAACATAAAACAGAAGTGGTATTGTAACAAATTCAGTAAAAACTAAAACAAAGGAATAGGCATTGGGATATATTAGTGGATGGATATCCACTTACTTAAGATACACTTACTTAAGATACACACACTTACTCTATCATAAATGTTCTTAATTTTCAGTATGCTATAATGGTTTGATAACTCAAAAATTCTTCCTGACTGAGGACAGACTGCCGCTCCAAGTACTTCCCTGGTGACTCAGATGGTGAAGAATCTGCCGGCAATGCAGGAGACCCAGATTCTAACCCTGGGTTGGGAAGTTCCCCTGGAGAAGGGAATCACCATCCACTCCAGGATTCTTGCCTGGAAAAATCTCATGGACAGAGGAGCCTGTCAGACTACAGTTCAAGGGGTCACGAAGAATTTCATACAACTAACCCTTTCACTTTCTCAGAGATAATGAAGTGCTCAGACAGGAACATATCTTTGATATACAAACTAACCAGTCTAAAACCTTGCCTCCCCTACCCCCATGTCTGGCCCTTGCACCCAGGAAGCTACATTTCTCTGCCTTAAATACCCAGGGCCAGGCTTCAAACAATTAGGGCCCACCCTTCTCAAACGCCCTCCAAAATTATTCAAACAGCCAGATCTTAAACTGTCTTCCCTGTCCTGCCCTGCCTTGCCTTGCCCTGTGCTGCCTTGCCTTTCCTATGAATGTTCAATAAAGGCCCCAGCCAGCCTACCCTACATCTTATCTTCTGCCTCCTGACCACCCTGGTGGCTTCCTTAAAGGCCCTGCATGGCATCATGTTATGCTTCTTGTCTTTAGGAGCCCCGTGTATTATAAAATTGGCTTTTTCCTGAACCTCTCGGTCTCCTTTTATAGCTGTACCTAACTAACCAGCTCATAAAGAATATTAAACGCTTATGCATTTCTTTGATCCTTCCTTCTTCCTTCCTTTCTTCCTTTCATTCAGGCATTCTTTCTTTCCCTTCCTTCCTTTCTTTGTTCATTCCTTCCATGGAGAGGCAGGGTGAAATAATTTATTTCGTAGAAAAACATCCATTTGGAAAACCCTCAATCCCCAAACACAGTTATTAGAGGAATTATCATTTGATTATTCCAATAGAACCCATTTGAGAGCCTAGTGTTATAACACTAAAGAATTTGTACTATATTTCTGGCATCAATTGTCCATATTGTTTTCTAATTTCTGAATTATGGTGCCAAATAATTAACAGGAACAACTAAAATCAACAAAGGAAGCATGACTATAAGTAGTTTTCAGCAATAAAACTCTGAAAAAGCATCAGTTTATCTGTTCATAATTTAATCATCTAGATAACTACCAGAAGAAAGAAAAAATCAGAGCTTGGCCACAAGACAGAGCTCATGCAGAAATGATAAAGATGCTATCAACTGGCAACATGAAGAAATTATGCAAAATAATTGTTTTTCCTTACATTTTACCAGTTCCCTCATTCATTTTGGTACGGATAGAGGCCAGATAATAAAAGGCTTCTGGATGTTAACTTATTGAAAAGTTATCTTCACTGGTACACTCTGAAGCTTATGGACCATGACTTAACATTATAGGTATGACCCATTATGGGCAGGGCTTAATTAATAAATAAGTAAGCTCATAAAAACTTAAATTTGTTTAGAGCAGTGCTTCTCAAACATTAGTATTCATAAGATCCATCCAAAGGTCTTAGCTGAAATATAGATTTCCAGTCCTTAGCCCCTAGAGACAGTGATTCAGTAGGTTGTAAATGAAGGCCATTTATTTGTTAGTTGTTTAACAAAATCCCAAATAATATTGATGGTGACAGTTTTTCTAGTCAATGGTTGAAGTGGCTTCTTTATTCAATGTTTAGAAACTACTTTTAGTGCCATATTGAAGCACAGATTGTGAATCGTGAGAGAGTGGTGAAAGTGAAAGTTGCTCAGTCCTGTCTGACTCTTTGCAACCCCATGGACTACAGTTCATGGAATTCTCCAGGCCAGAATACTAGAGTGGGTAGTATTTCCCTTCTCCAAGGGGTCTTCCTAATCCAGGGATCAAACTCAGGTCTCCTGAATTGCAGGCAGATTCTTTACCAGCTGAGCCACAAGGGAAGCCCAAGAATACTGGAGTGGGTAGCCTATCCCTTCTCCAGTGGATCTTCCCAATCCAGGAATCAAGCCAAAGTCTCCTGCATTGTGAGTGGATTCTTTACCAACTGAGCTCTCAGGGAAGCCAGAGAGAGGTTATGGTGTGTTCAATTATTCTATTTACTGATGCATGCAGATCCAGTTTAGAAAGACCTATAAAACAAAAGATGAAATGAAAGAGTTGAAGTGCTTACAGTGTTATCGAGTGTGGTGACCTCTGCAAGCTTACACATGTACACTTAAACTCTTTGTCTATACAAGCTTACATTTTTTAAGAAAGAAATTAAACAAAGAAAGATACAAGTCAACATGTATTTACAAATTCTGGTAGTCTATGTAAGATAAAACTGTGCTTCAGAAGACTATCAGGTGGACCTTCATTCAGGAAATCCACATTTAAAGTCAAATTTGCATGTTGAGTAGAATTTAGCAAAAGCAAGGGAAAAGTACACTAGGAAGAAGGAGTATCAAGTTCAAATACCTCCTTGCTATGTTGGAAGAAGCCCAGAGAGTTGAAACATAGAAGGAAGTCCACAGCAGGAGTAAGTTTGGGGTACAGATAGGTGGATAGGGCCTTGTGTTCTAGGTTAAGAAATGTGGATTTTAGTCCACGTGCAGTAGAAAGTTGCTGAAGGGTTTTAATAAATCTTAAAGATTTATATGTTTCAGGATCACTTTTGTTGATCTGATGTCTTTGGTTTTGGTTGTGCTGGTCTTCGTGTGGTGCATGGGTTCTGCCTTGAGTCTCACAGGCTTGTCTCATTGAGAAGCACAGGTTCTAGAGTGTGAGGCTCAGTAGCCTGGGTGCACAGGCTTAGATGCCCTGTAGCAGGTAAGAACTTAGCTCCCTGAGAGAGATCAAACTCATGCTGCCTGCCTTGGAAGATGGTCTTTCAACTGCTGGATCACCAGGAAGTCCCCTTGCTGCTCTGTTTAAAATGGATAGAAAAAACTAAGAGTTAGGTGGAGAGACCATTTAGAAGTCTATTGACAATCTCTATTTAACAGACCATGCTACTGTAAATCATTATATTAGCTTTGATCTTATTTCCTATTAGTTAACTCTAAAATGAATATATCTGGAATCCTCTCTGCCTGCTATTTGGCATTACTATATCCAATAACTTTTGGATATCATTTTATTACACAGTGATTACCAGTGAAAAGTACATATTTATTTTCAGAAGCTCCCATCACTCTTTTTTTTTTTTTCCCTCCCTTAAATATCCCTGTGGTATTAGTGCCTGACTGGTTCATTTCCCCCCAGATAGGACATGAATTGTGAGTTGTGGTTAAAACCTCAGGCTTTGAGATCATGCTGCCAAAGGTCATAACAGGCTTCATATCAAGATTCTTCTACTAAGTTATTTGTCTGCTCAATTCTCTATCTTGATTCTGTCATCTACAAAATGAGAATTCTGTGAAGACCTACCTGAGCACACTAACACAGAAAGCTCTCCAAAGGTCTTAATTATCATTATGTAAAATCAAAATAGAAACATTTCTATAAAACTTATACTTCCTTGAAAATATTCTTGCAGATGGATGATTTCCACTTAGGGAACCATTTGTTGCAAACATTAAACATAGGGAAGTTGAAAAAAAATTGATATCTAATTTAATCTCAATTAAATCCAGTGTAGGTCAGCCACTGATGTATTCAGAGAGAAACAGGATAGAAAATATGTACTCATATCTGAAGGCTATACTTTATTACAACAAAATATTTTTTCATAAAAAGTAGGAAACTGTAACCAATAGATATCTGTAGAAACATCTGTAGATTTTATTAAACATAGATAAAATCTTTTAATAATGGGCCAATCAAAGATAAACTAGTATTCAATACACTTGAAAGGGAACTGATCAGAATAAAGGGAAAAATAACAGCAATGACATGAAGAAGGACATGGTTACCCACTCTAGTAGTCTGGTCTGGGAAATTCCATGGACAGAGGAGCCTGGTGGGCTACAGTCTATGGGGTTGCAAGAGTCGGATATGACTGAGCGACTGTACCACCATCACCAACAGCAATGATACAAAGCACAGCTCAACACATGGAAGAATTAAGTGAAATTCTTAATCATCTTTCAAGTTCAGACATTTAAGTTTTTCAAGCACATCATTTACTATCACTGAGATGAGCTCTGAGTAAATGTCACTCAGTGAACTAACTCAATGGCTGTTCTCCATTATTATTAATTATTGTTTGTAATTAGGATGGCTAAATTAGAAGTACTTATGTCCTAACAATGTTATATGCTAATATTACACCTTAAGTCTTCTAAAAACAACAACAAAAAAATGATGAATATATTTACAAAGCAAATTTAATTCCAGTTTGAATGACTGAAATTTTATCCTTTTTTGTTTTATGTTTTTATTGAAGGATAATTGCTTTACAGAATTTTGTTGTTTTCTGTCAAACCTAGACATGAATCAGCCATGCCAGAGGGAGGGGAACCTCCCTATGAATCTCCCTCCCATCTCTCACCCCATCCCACCCCTCTAGATTGATACAGAGCCGCTGTTTGAATTTCCTGATCCAAACAGCAAATTCCCCTTGACCATATATTTTCTATATGGTATGTAAGTCTCCCTGTTACTCTTTCCATACATCTCACCCTCTCCTATCCTATTTATGATATATGACCATCCATTAATACTCAAAACATGAATGTCCTTGCCTATAACATATTTATAAAAGCAATATAAACCAGGAAAACAGATTATTTTCCATAATGATATTGCTTACACTTGATAAGAATCCCTTGTGTTATTATAATGACATGATGTGAATTAAGATATGGTTTAATAGAATAATGTTTGAATTGTGATCATTTCATTTCATGGAGATATATATATATGTTAACTATTATATATTATTTTAAATATTATATATTAATATGTTAAATATTATAAATATACATGTTAAATATTTAAATAATAACATTCATATCATAGAGTCAACAATCAAATTTATTCATTCAGCAAAATTTTTACTGATTTTCTATTAGTATGCCTCAAACATTTTTCTCCATGCTTGGATCTGAACAATAAAATTAACATACCAGATCTCACGGTGCTGACTTTCTACAGAGAAAGATGTGCAATATATTGTTAAATTATAAATATTACTGATATATAATTTATATATACTCAATACTTCAGGAAGTTAAAAACATTGTAAAGGAAAAAAAAAAAAATGGAGAGCATCCAGAGCACTCAAGAGGATCCTCTTCTAGAAGAGGTGGTCAGGGAAGGGGGCTCTGAGGATGGGAGTTGACAGAGTCTGGAGGAAGCATAGGGACCTGTAAGGCTTCTGGCAAAGGAGCATGACAGGCAGAAGAGATGCCAGCATAATTCTGGAGACGGAAACTGCCTTTAGATGCTCTGGCAGTAGCCAGGGGCCACTACAGTTGAATCAGGGTGAATATGGAGAAGAGCAGGAATCAAGAAGGTTGAGGAGGCTGGGAGCCTGATAATTTAACTCCAAGGCCTGTTCTGGAATTTCACTTTTACTGTGTGTCAAAAAAAGAGAGGTCACTGGAGATTTTTGTTCTGGTTGGTTTTGATTGAGGTACAGTTGCTTTACAATGTTGCATCGGATTCTGCTCTGCAACAGCATGAGTCAACTGTATGTATACATATGTCCCTCTGATCTCCCTCCTCCCACCCCTCATCCCACCTGTCCAGGTCATCGAGGAGCACCCAGCTGAGCTCCCTCTGCTACACTGCAGCGTCCCACTATCTTACACATGGTAACGTATATATGTCTGTCCCAGCCTTAACTGAAGGTATTTGACCAGAGGAATAACCAATCTGTGACAAGTGTGAAGAGGACATTGGTTGTGAGTGGCAAGCTGACTTGTAAAGGCACAGAATGAAAGCAGGGAGACAGGGAGGGAGCTGTCATGGTCGTTCAGAGGAGAGAGAATTGTTTGCTTAAGGATTTCAGTCTTGGGACTGTGACAACTGGTTGCATTGCAGAATGTAGGCTCTATTTTGAAGAAATGTACTGGATATGCAAAATTTAGAAAAAGTGAGCTGCCGGGAGCCAGCGTGAGGAATTCCACCCGTGACAAGGTCATGCGGCAGAGCTCTGATGGCAAGGCTAATCAGACCTCAGATTTCCCCCCTGGAATTTCCTGAGCATCCACCCCCCAAAAAATAAGAATCTGCCTGCTTTTCCACTCTTCTGACATTCTCTGGAAAAAGTCAATTCAGGGCTTTAGTCTTTTCCATTTGAAAGAGTGTTTCAATCCAAAAACCCCTCTGATGGCTTTCTAGCCTGCCTGCAGGACTCGTACAGCTGCGCATGTGATTGTTTGAGGCCTCCTGACTGGGGGAGGCACAGGAAGCTTAAAACATCCTAGGAATGTCGGGCCTTCCTAGGAGTCAAAATCATTAGAATAGGACTGATTAAAGGTTTCATTTGTTGAGCCAATACTTGCTGCCAAATTTTCATATCCTTTATTTTTAGATATAGTTGGTATATAGAAAAACAAGTAGTAGACCTGGTATTAGCAACACGAGATCTTTGAGTTAAGCACCTTCTTTGTTATAACCCACTGCACCTTTGTTCTATAGAGATGTAACTTTGGTGCTTTAAGGAGATGCAGATTAAAGAAAAACACTTCAGGAGAAATGAGATTAACATTCATTAAGAAAGACAGCCAAAAAATTGTTAGCAAGCCTCCTGGCCAGAAGATAATGTAAATCACCTGAGACCTTTTGTATACAAAAAGATATACAGAAAGAGTCTGGGCTGCTAACGCTACATAATTTTGTATTACCCATTGATCTCTATGTATAATCAAAAGTATAAAAGGCCTTGAAGGACAATAGAAGGGGAGCCAGTCGCTGGACTGGTTTCCCCCGTGTGTCCTCCTTACTCTAATTTCAGGCTGAATTCCCATCTGGGGCGCGGAGGCCCGCCAAGTCTACTTACTTGCCCTGGCTGTTAAGACCCGCGCGAAAGGGAGCCTAAGGCGAGGCACCCTTAGATATTCAAGCGAGCGCCGGTGGCCCAACGTTGATGGTGCAAGTTCCTTGTCTGGAATTTTATTGGTCTTCCACGTAATCCAAGTTATTCAGCCTCTTCTCTCCACTTAATCTTCCTACTACACTATTTCTTCCTAATCTAATCTTATATTAATAAATAAATAAGTCTTTCCTCGCCGACTCCGTCCACCCTTCGAATTCCCTGGATCCACCGGGGCTGGACCCCGGCAGTGAGCTATCCATGCTACTGCACTAACTGTAAGATAAAATCCCTCTGCTTTTATTTTTTTGTTTTTTTAAATTATTTATTTATTTATTTATGAATCCACCACGGGTGTACATGCTTTTATTATTATTTGTAAAAAATTTTTTATCCAAGTATAGTTTATTTACAATGTTGTATTAATTTCTGCTGTACAGCAAAGTGAGTCAGCTATCCATTTACAGACATTCCCTCTTTTTTGGATTTTATTGCCATTTAGGTCACCGCAGAGCACTGAATAGAGTTCCCTGTGCTATACAGCAGGTTCTGACTAGTTATCAATTTTAAACATAATATCAATAGTGTATATATGTCCAAGCTCCCAATTTATCCACCCCCAGGTCCCCCTCGGTATCCATGTTTGTTCTCCATGTCTGTGTCTCTATTCCTGTTTTACAAATAAGATCATCTATACCATTTTTCTAGATTCCACATGTATGCATGAATACATACTTGTTTTTCTCTTTCTGACTTACTTCACTCTGTATGTCAGTCCCCTCTGCTTTTCTGATTCTTCATGATCTGACTTCTGTCTCCAAAGCCTTTTTTGCCACCAAATTCCAATATTTTATTTTCTTGTGATTGTTTTCTCTATTTCCATATTTGTCCATTTTTGTAATATTCACTTTTTCATGCATCCCAAACAAATTCATATTTTTCATTCAAGATTCACTTCTTCCAGGAAAACTTCCTCAAACTCTTAAAGCAAGATGAGGATGCTCCTGTGTTTTATTAAACTTAAGCTTTCTGTCTCTCTCTTTCTTTATTTTTTGGCCCTGCCTTGCAGCATTCCAGACTTTAGTCCCCTGACTAGGGATTGAACCTGTGCCTCCTGCTGAGGGGGCATGGTGTCTTAACCACTGGACCACCAGGGAAAGCCTTTAAATTCAGGTCTCTGTCTCTCACTGACACACGTGCACTCACACTCCCAAAAAATGCACACAGGCAGATATTGACACAGCATATATCTTATTTATTGCATCATGTGTGAAATTTCTTTTTTTTAATTGATAAAAAGAGTCAGGATTAAAACTGGATTATCTTGACCTTTTATTTTTTTAATTTATCTTAATTGGAGAATGATTACTTTACAATATTGTGATGGTTTTTGCCATACATCAACATGAATCAGCCACAGGTATACATGTGTACCCCCCATCCTGAGTCCTCTCCCATCTCCCTCCTGACCCTATCCCTCAGGATTGTCCCAGAACACCAGCTTTGAGTGCCCTGCTTCATGCATTGAACTTGCACTGGTCACCTATTTTACATATGGTAATATACAGGTTTAAATGATATTCTCTCAAATAATCCCACCCTCACTCTCTCCCACTGAGACCAAAAGTCTGTTCTTTGTGTCTCTTTTGCTGCCCTGCATATAGTATCATCAGTACTGTCTTTTCTAAATTTCATAAATATGCATTAATATATAATATTTGTCTTTTTCTTTCTGACTTACTTCACTCTGTATAATAGGCTCCAGTTTCATCCACCTCATTAGAACTGACTCAAATGTATTCCTCTTTATAGCTGAGTAATATTTCATTGTGTATCTGTATCACAACTTCCTTATTCATTCATCTGCTGATGGACATTTAGGTTGTATCCATGTCCTAGCTATTGTAAATAGTGCTGCAAAGAATATTGGGATAATATGTCTTTTTCAGTTCTAGTTTCCTCGGTGTGTATGCCCAGTAGAGGGATTGCTGGGTCATATGGCAGTTCTAGTCCCAGTTTTTAAAGCAATCTCCACACTGTTCTCCATAGTGGCTATACCAGTTTGCATTCCCACCAACAGTGTAAGAGGGGTCTAACCATTTTATTCACACCCTCTCCAGCATTTATTGTTTGTAGACTTTTGGATGATGGCCATTCTAATTGGTGTGAGACAATACCTCATTGTGGCTTTGCTTTGCATTTCTCTATTAATTAGTGATACTGAGCATCTTTAAAAGAGATGGGAATACCAGACCACCTTACCTGCCTCCTGAGAAATCTGTATGCAGGTAAAGAAGCAACAGTTATAACTGGACATGGAACAACAGACTGGTTCCAAACTGGGAAAGGAGTACATCAGGGCTGTATATTGACACCCTGCTTATTTACCTTATATGCAGAGTACGTCATATGAAATGCTGGGCTGAACAAAGCACAAGCTGGAATCAAGATTGCTGGGAGAAATAACAATAACCTTAGATACGTAGATGACATCACTCTTATGGCAGAAAGCAAAGAAGAACTAAAGAGCCTCTCGATGCAAGTGAAAAAGGAGAGTGACAAAGTTGAGTTTTGTATAGTGCCTGAATAGTAGTGGTGAGAGTTGGCACCCTTGTCTTGTTCCTGATTTTAGAAGAAATGCTTTCAATTTTTCACCATTGAGGATAATGTTTGCTGTGGGTTTCTTTTATACAGCTTTTATGTTGAGGTATGTTCCTTCTATGCCTACTTTCTGGAGAGTTTTATCATAAGTGAAAGTTGCTCAGTCATGTCCAACTCTTTGCAACTCCATGGACTATACAGTCCATGGAATTCTCCGGACCAGAATAGCTGTCCCCTTCTCCAGGAGATCTTCCCAATCCAGGAATCAAACCCAGGTTTCCTGCATTGCAGGCAGATTCTTTACCAGCTGAGCCACAAGGAAGCCCAAGAACACTAGAGTGGATAGCCTGTCCCTTCTCCAGCAGATATTCCTGTCCCAGGAATCAAACTGCGGTCTCCTACATTGCAGGTGGATTCTTTACCAGCTGAGCTACTGGTGGGTGTTGAATTTTCTCAAAGACTTTCTCTGCATCTACTGAAATTATAATATGGTTTTTATCTTTCAGTTTGTTAATATGGTGTATCACATTGATTGATTTATGAATATTAAAAAATCATTGCAACCTTGAAATAAAGCCCACTTGATCATGATGTGTGGTTGGCTAGAATTTTGTTGAGGGTTTTTGCATCTATGTTCATCAGTGATATTGGCCTGTAGCTTTCTCTTTTTTTGGTGGCATATATGTCTGGTTTTGGTATCAGAACTGTGGTGGCCTCATAGAATGAGTTTTGGAATTTTTCTTCCTCTGCAATTTTCTGGAAGAGTTCAAGTAGGATAGATGTTAACTCTTCTCTAAATTTTTGGTGGAATTCACCTGTGAAGCAATTGGGCTTTAGATTTTTTATCACAGTTTTAATTTCCATGCTTGTGATTGGTCTTTTCATACTTTTTATTTCTTCCTAGTTCAGTTTTAGAATGTTATACTTTTATAAGTATTTGTCCATTTCTCCCAAGTTGTCCATTTTATTGGCATATATGAACTTCCTTTTCTTACTCCTAGAATGTATAGACTCTAGGTTCTTTTAGGTAAAAGACACAATGAGTTTATTTTGTATTATTGACTTCTAATTCAGGGCCAGATACATTCTAGATGCTAAATAGACAAATACATGGGGACATTTTTCTCAATTTTATATTAGTTTTATAAAAACACATTTTATTTTGCCTAATAGTATAGTAGTGCATATTAATTTAGATTACATAAATATTTCTGAAATACTGAATGCCTGAGGGTTATATATGACAACTTTATTTATGTGTAGTTACTTAAAGAAAAACAACTCTTTGAGGACTGTTTGGAGAAGAGGCTGATTTTTGCACCCATAGAGTGCAGGTGTATTAAACTATAAGGACTGTAGGAGGGCAATTTTGACACAAACACATCTTTCTGTCTGTAAATATAAAGCTTATCTATTAAAAAATCCTTTATTATGTTCGAAGAATTCTTTAGAATTATAAATGAAATTTACTGAATGATAAAGCATAAAGCCCTTCATATTCCCTATCCTTGTTTAATATTTTATAACAATACACTTTGGCAATTCATTAAAAGAAAAAACCCATCAAGTGATTATATTGAGACCTTTGTTTCTGAAATACACTTGCAGAAAGTTTTCAAATACACATAATAACTTCTATAGTACTTTGCAGCTATTAATGTTGCATTTTCCCCCAAAATCACACAATGTATTATTAAAACAACACAGTTCTAGAAAATACATTTCTTTCTGATCAGAGGTGTAAGATGAAAGTATATGATGTTTTCTGAAGGTTCAAGAACTATTTGTAAGATTTGTCCCTCAAGAATTATGAAGCTTTCAAAGGATATATTGTAGCAAAAGGAAAGGATAGTTTAATACACAGCCTTCTCATCATATGCTGTGAAAACTGTGATGACAATTTTTGGATATTCAGCTTTGAATTAAAATAACACACTTTAAAAATAATTCTTTCCCTTACAAATATGTACTTAACAGAAATGGGGTACCTAGAATATATCCAAGCTACACAGTGTTCTGTGGGATCTTCACTTCCCAAATAAGTATCAAACCTGAGACCCCGGCAGTGAAAGTGCAGAGTCCTAACCACTGAACGGCAAGAGAATTTTCAATTATATTGTTATTTCAATCAGTTGTGTCAGTTACATCCTACTCATAAACAACAGTAACTGTATATCTTAAAAGAAGAAACAAAAATCAGGCCTGCTCTGAGGCTTTAGAGCTGCTGTCATCAGAGCTTACATCATCACAGGAGTGTTGAACTGGTGGCCAGATACCTGAATTCCATCATTACCACAGTCTTTGCTTCAGTGGTTCAATAGCAAAACATTAAGTCACATGTCCTCTCCAGAAACTACAGAGGAAGTATTTGGTCCTCTTATTTGTCCTTTTGCAAAGACTTGGAAATTTCCCTCAAAGAAAACCATTCGATAACAACAAGAAAATATACTTAAATACTGAATAGTAAGACCAAGTCAAATATTTATTATATCAGTGCAGTTTATGCTAAAGTCAGGAATAAAATTGTAATTTCCCTGTAGATAAGGCTCATCTTTTCTATCTGGAAAATCTAGGCTTTCTAATCTGAGATAGAATAGATATTTCCAGAGTTACAACTTGGACCAGCACATAAAGCTTTTTAACATACTTGCTCTATGACAATATTCTACACTCAGCAGTTCCTAAATGGTACAGACTGTCTTCCATATCTAGTTACTGAAGCAAGAATGAGAAACCATTCTCGATGCTAAGCATTGTCCCATAACAGAAATCTTCTAATGTCATTACCATAACTGCCACATGGTGTCAAGTGGGCACCAAAGAGTCAGATGACAGAGATTATTTGGTGTCAAATAGTCTCTGGAGTAAAACTCAAATTTTATTCTTTGAACAGGGTGCCATATAAATCCCCCAAACTTGTCTAAGAGAATTGTACGTTAGGATTTTTCTAAAGATCCTTTAGCTTTCTTTGTCCTTTTGGCACATAAATCCTAGGTTCTAACAACTGATAGGCACGTGGAGAATGAAGGATGCTTGCAGGCCAAATTCCTATACAACCCAAGCTCCCAAGCCCTTCAATCACTATTGAGATGCCACCTAAATCTTATTTATAAAGTTTTAAAGTGTGCATTCTTCTTAAAGTTTAGGTTTTTTTTTTTTTTTCATCCAAATAGAGCATTTCTTCACCCCAATCTGCTACAGCATATATTCCCTGGTGGCTCAGAGGGTAAAGTGTCTGCCTACAATGCGGGAGACCTGGGTTCGATCCCTGGGTCGGGAAGATCCCCTGGAGAAGGAAATGGCAACCCACTCCAGTATTCTTGCCTGGAGAATCCCATGGACAGAGAAGTCTGGTAGGTTACAGTCCATGGGGTCGCAAAGAGTCAGACATGACTGAGCAACTTCATTTTCTTCTTTCTTCACTCCAATCTGCTACAGAATATATCTACCTCTAACATATGCTTTAACTTTATATAATTTTTGTGTTAGAGATTTGACTAGCAAGTGTCAGGTAACTTTTTTTTTTCTGATCACTTGTTTCACTGGGGCTTCCCAGGTGGCTTAGTGGTAAGGAACCCGTCTACCAGTGCAGGAAACACAGATTTGATCTCTGGGTTAGAAAGACCCTCTGAAGAAGGAAATGGCAATCATTCCAGTATTCTTGCCTGGGCAATCCCATGGACAGAGGAGCCTGGTGGGCTACAGTCCATAGCGTTGCAAAGAGTCAGACATAACTTAGTGATTCAGCAAGCAAACAAGTGGTTTTACTATATATTAATACACATTTATGCAGATATGGCATGTCAATGGAGAATGAATTTCATGTATTAGGCTAATACCTATGCAAACCATCCCCAGACATTAGAGACCTAACACATTAGAAATGTTTAACTCATGTTACAGTGCATCATTGTGGGTGATTTTCCATTCTGGCTCCTTTCAAGTGTGGCTCTTTTACAAGACATCCCTGAATGTTAGCATTCTCTCCTATACCTTCAGCATTTTATGGGAAGATGAGGGAAAGAGTGTGGAGAAGCATATGGGAGGTTTTCATGGGCCAAGGTTGGAAGTGGCCAAACACTACTCCATTCTTGTTCTGTTAGCTACAACTCAGCTACATAGCCCTACCCAACTGGGAGAGAAGTAGGGGAATGTATTCTAGTTGGGTAATAACCTTTCCCAGAGAAAATGAGTTTGATAAAGGACTAGTCAGGCTCTGCTACAGTCATCAAGACAGACCACCATTTAGGAGCCTTTCTGTTACTGCTCCTTGAAACTTTAATCAAAACCTATGATGCTCTCTCAACAACAAGCACTTCCAGATAATTAATTTTTAAAACTACCCCTTTAAACATTTCTGTGAATTATCAAGGGCTCCTATTTTCAGAAAGATAAAGAGCCTCATGGAAATAGGCTGTCTTCTCTTTGACCCTTCAGCCACAGGGGTCTTGTAATACCAAATCCTCAAATCCAGCTCTGAAAATCATGCCTCTCTTGACAGCTGTGCTGCTCAGTCACTCAGTCATATCTGATCCTTTGGGACCCCATGGACTGTAGCTCACCAGGCTCCTCTGTCCATGGGATTTCTCAGGCAAGATATAGCTCTTTTACATGCATTTTCTCAAAATGTGATACTTTACATCTATCTAAACATGGTACAATTTACTCTATTCTATGATACAGAGAAAGTATTTGGCTTAGAGAATACAGAGCTGTTTATGCTAATCAGTAACTGTTTAATAGCAATCACTTAAATTATTTCTCTAAGGCACAATGCCCTCCAGGACTATGCTCAATACCATCTGGGGCAATACTGTGTGGCTCCAGGCAGTCACATCCCACATGACCTCAGGGAGGAGAGCTCTCCCTCCCTCAGTCTTTCCTTCCACTTCTCCACACTGAGCGATGCCCCAGTTAAACATGATGTTAAATTTGGAGATGCCTTTGGGATATTAACTTTAGAAGTTAGATGAGTGCACATGTGTGTGTTTGTGTATGGTGTGCCTGGAGGGCAAAGAATGAGCGTTTACTTTTATGTCATAATACATGAGGATAAATGTTGCCCAAAAGCCTTCTTCAGCCTAGTGCTTACTGGATTAGTAAAATGTTTAAATATATTACAGCTAATCAGTATCAATACATTTGTCTTTGTGCATCTTCTTATTCCGGCCGTGACGTCTACATTGCATCTTGCTTATACGTGTAAGAGTGCCGATTTCTTAAAAATATTCCAGCTTCGTAGTCATTTACAAATGTATAGATGAGTCTTTGAAGTCTTAACCCTTATGACTGCTTGTTATTTCTTTATTTTATACCTCTGTGTGCAAGTGGGTTTAGGTGCTTAGTCATATCTGACTCTTGGTGATCCTATGGACCGTATGTAGCCTGCCAGGCTCCTCTGTCCATGGGATTCTCCATGCAAGAATACTGGAGTGCATTATCATGCCCTCCTCCAGGGAATCTTTTCCATCCTAGGGATCAAACCCACATCTATTACATCTCCTACATTAGCACACAGGTTGTTTACCACTGTCACTACCTGGGAAGCCCATTTTATAGCTCTACTTAATACCAAGACTACACTCTTCTCTTCCATTTTTCTTTTCCAGATCTCACCAATTTCCTGAGAATTTCAACCTTAAGCTGACATGACCCTACAACTGCAGAGTCCGAGTCATTTTAATATTTTGACCTAGCATCTCTCCCAGGCTTCCTTGATTAGAACTAAGTCTTTGGCAGGTATCTTCTCTCTCTCTCTTTTTCTTCTTTTTTCACATTGCTATTTCCATGTAACTTTTTGAAAACATATGTTTTGGGCTTAGGATTTTTAGCAGTTTTTCTGGATACTCTGTGAAATAATTTATATTACATGACCACCCTGCCAAAAGAGCTACCTACCTAAGGTGGTGTCCCTGACTGTGCTACAGATATATGTTTGAAAGAGACATACAGATTATTGAAAATTCCAAGTGGTGTCCTTACCAGTAGACATATTTATGTGGTTGGGAAATAAAAAGTTTAAGAGGCAACGATTATGAATGCCCATTATTAAATGTTCACTTTTTTTTTCTTTTTTTACTAGAATTTACTTTCATCCAGACTTTCCAGGTGGCACTAGTGGTAAAGAACCTGCCTCCCAGTGCAGGGGACATAAAGAGACACAGGTTCGATCCCTGGGTCAGGATGATCACCCAGAGGAAGGCATGACAAACCCACTCCAGTATTCTTGCCTGGAGAATCCTATGGACAAAGGAACCTGGCGTGCCACAGTCTATAAGGTTGCAGAGAGTTGGACCTGACTGAAGGCCTTAGCATGCACACATTTATCCAATTTGTTTATTGTTGATCATGGGGCTATGTTTGATTAAAAATTATTTTACAGTATCCCTACTGGATTTTATTCTCCTTGTAAACAGGCTTTAGTCTTCACTAGCTCTTTAAAAGCGCCTTGTCAAGCTATATATCATGCCTGTCCTTAGCCACATTGGGCCTGTCTCTCCATCATGCTTTCAGTAAACTACTGCAGTGAGCCTGCA
This sequence comes from Oryx dammah, assembly GCF_014754425.2. Taxonomy (NCBI): domain Eukaryota; kingdom Metazoa; phylum Chordata; class Mammalia; order Artiodactyla; family Bovidae; genus Oryx; species Oryx dammah. The sequence goes on along the minus strand of NW_024070205.1, from coordinate 62,578,455 downwards.
GCAGTACTGCCAGGAGAACTTGTTGGAACCCGGGCTGAGGGCGCTACCCCCAGGTTCTGATTGACAGGTTTGAAGTGCGGTTGAGAATTTGCATTTCCTACAGGTTCGCAGGTGATGCTGATACTACTGATTTTGGACCTCACGGTGAGATTCAGTGTGCCTCCGACCTCATACTGTTTGCCAGTTTTCACAGCTAGAGCCACTTAGCTCCCACGTGTTGATTCTGCACCATGCAGGTAGAAAGGAATACGGGCCTTTCATTAGTTCAGTATGAGGTGATTTTAGGGCAGATTTGTCCTGGGTAGCAAAGTTTAGCCTTTGCTGAGTTTTCCAGCTCCTACACTTCATCCCTTCCTAAATTCTTTGCTGGACACACTGTTTCCTCTGGGACTAGGACACTTTGACTTCCCTTGCTCCATGCCTTCTGAAAGCTAAGGGTGAGCAGGTAAGCTCACTTCCTGCATCTGGGAATCTTCCTAGTTGCATTCTGGATAGCTGTACCCTGTTCACTTTGGCAGCATTGATTTGCCTGTGCTAATTTCTTTCCATGGCTTCTTATTAAGACTTTTCAGTTTGCCTTTTCTGTGCCAATGAGTCCAGTGTTCTGGGTCCAGTATTCCCAAGCCTGACCTCAAACACTCCAGGCTACCTTCTTCTCTGCTTTTCAAACATGGGGGTGATTTACTCAGTTGAACACCATCGTTGCTATTTCTATGACTGCTGCCCATTCTTCCCCTCTCTTGATTTTTATCTGTGTTTCCAGACCCCTCACTGCCAGGCTCATCTCCCTCATGCTCTGAAACTCAGTGCTGGCCTAGTCTTTTTCTTCCATGAATTATTACTTTTCTGGTAAGACCATGCACCTTGGCTGGGGAGGTTCTAATGCTACTTACAGGTATGACTTAGGTCCAAATAACTCAATTATATTATTTCCTTTTTAAACCTGTGTCAATCAGATCTGTGGACTTGCTGTGCAAAATGCAGTCTGAGGATCAGTGGCTTTCAGCATGTTAGTGAAGCTTATTGGAAATGCAGAGCCTCAGGCCTTAGCTCAGATGGACTGAGTTAGAATCCATGTTGTAACAAGAGCCCCAGGTGACTTTCAAGCACATTGTAAGGAACCAATGTATGGTATAGCACCTATAGGTTGAATTTCTCCCACCTAATTGTGATTAATTGAGACTAATTGTTGGTCTCAACTTTACCAATCTCTATTTCTTCTGACTTCCTTATCACCACTGATGTGCTTTTACAAAACTGTGTCGAGTGAATTCTTGCTGACAGTGTCAACTATAACCAAAAACCCATGATTCTGTAGGAACTCAGAGTCTATGTACATCTCACGTTTGTTGTTTCCTGATATATCTTTTGCACAAGGTTTTTCAACTCTGTTAGCAAAGGAATATTTCTTCATGCTTTTGGTCATGATCTTATGCAGACTTGGATGACAGGCAGCCTGAGGGTCCATGGTGGGTGAGTACCACTCAAGTTGAATGAAAAATTTTAAGTGCTTAATGTAATGCTAGTCCACAGTAGGTGACCATCCAAACATTCTCATCAGCATTTATTGTGGAGAAAAAGTTGAAGGTGCATAAGGGTGAGAGAACTAACTTCATCCCAGAGTTTCATAGGTGGGTGGGGCCAGCAGTACTGGTCTGGACATTGCTCAGTGAATGGCTTGGTTACCAGAAACTCATCCCTGAAGGAGCAGGACTCTAACCAGTTACTGACTCCACGAGTCAGGTCCAACCATTGAAGGGAGCGGGCTAATAAGACATACACAGAGTATCAGAACTTCAGTCTAGAATGCCTACATAGAGTATAGGACTACAGTCCCTGAAAGAGGAAACTGATATATTCACCTGGAGAACCAGCTGGACAGGCCCTTACTCATAAGCAGTGCTACAGAATGAATACGGGTTCTAGACTCCAAGTGGGCTTTGTGTGACCTTGAGTAACTTTACCCTCAGAAAGTCTTCCCAAGCAAATAAAAATGCATGTCCAGTATCTTAATAGAGGACTAATAGAACGGATGCTTACTTAGGTGATAGTTTATTATGTTTAACATGGGCTCACCTGGTGGTTTAGACGGTAAAGGACCTGGCTGTAATATAGGAGACCCCAGTTCTATTCCTGGGTCGGGAAGATCCCCTGGAGAAGGAAATGGCTACCCACTTCAGTATTCTTGCCTGGAGGATCCCATAGACAGAGGAACCTGGCGAGCTATTAGTCCATGGGGTCACAAAGAGTCAGACATGACTGAGTAAATTTCACTTCACTTTTTATTATGTTTACTATTGAGGGAATCCTATTCTTACGCTTTATTGACTATGCCAAAGCCTTTGACTGTGTGGATCACAATAAACTGTTTAACATTCTGAAAGAGATGGGAATACCAGAGCACCTTGTCTGCCTCTTGAGAAATCTGTATGCAGGTCAGGAAGCAACAGTTAGAACTGGACATGGAACAACAGACTGGTTCCAAATAGGAAAAGGAGTACGTCAAGGCTGTATATTGTCACCCTGCTTATTTAACTTATATGCAGAGTACATCATGAGAAATGCTGGGCTGGAAGAAACACAAGCTGAAATCAAGATTGCCAGAAGAAATATCAATAAGCTCAGATATGCAGATGACACCACCCTTATGGCAGAAAGTGAAGAGGAACTAAAAAGCCTCTTGATGAAAATGAAAGAGGAGAGTGAAAAGGTTGGCTTAAAGCTCAACATTCAGAAAATGAAGATCATGGCATCTGGTCCCATCACTTCATGGGAAATAGATGGGGAAACAGTGGAAACAGTGTAAGACTTTATTTTGGGGGGTTCCCAAATCACTGCAGATGATGACTGCAGCCATGAAATTAAAAGACACTTACTCCTTGGAAGAAAAGTTATGACCAACCTTGATAGCATATTCAAAAGCAGAGACATTACTTTGCAGACTAAGGTCTGTCTAGTCAAGGCTATGGTTTTCCCTGTGTTCATGTATGGATGTGAGAGTTGGACCGTGAAGAAAGCTGAGTGCCAAAGAATTGATGCTTTTGAACTGTGGTGTTGAAGAAGACTCTTGAGAGTCCCTTGGACTGCAAGGAGATCCAACCAGTCCAATTCTGAAGGAGATCAGCCCTGGGATTTCTTTGGAAGGAATGATGCTAAAGCTGAAACTCCAGTACTTTGGCTACATCATGTGAAGAGTTGACTCATTGGAAAAGACTCTGATGCTGGGAGGGATTGGGGGCAGGAGGAGAAGGGGACGACAGAGGATGAGATGGCTGGATGGCATCACAGACTCGATGGACGTGAGTCTGAGTGAACTCCAGGAGTTGGTGATGGACAGGGAGGCCTGGCGTGCTGCGATTCATGGGGTCGCAGAGTCGGACATGAGTGAGTGACTGAACTGAACTGAACTGATTCTTATGTTAGCCTATGGACCTCAGGGTTGCTCCAGGTTCTTTGAATTCAGACCCAATTGGTTAGACAGTTGGGAAGCTAGTGTAGCACCTTGTCCAAGGATATGAGCAGAAGGAATTAGGCATGCTCAAAGTTTAAGTGCTATTTTGACTGGTATGAGGTGGTACCTCATTGTAGTTTTGATTTGCATTTATCTAATAATTAGTGGTGTTGAGCTTCTTTTCATGTATCCATCTGTATGTCTTCCTTGAACAGATAGTCTGTTAAGATATTTGTCCATTTTTTAAGTGAGTTGTTTTATTTATTTTTTATATTGATGTTTGAGCTGTTTTTATATTTTGGAAATTAATCTCTTATTAGTTGTTTCATTTGCAAATATTGAATTGGTCAAAAAATTCATTCAGGTTTTTCCATAATATGGTATGGAAAAATCTGAGTGAATTTTTGATCAATCCAGTATTTTCTCCCTTTATGAGGATTGTCTTTTCATCTTGTTTGGTTTCCTTTGCTATGCAAAAGATTTTAAGTTTGGTTAGGTCCCATTTGTTTATATTTTCATTACTCTAGGAGGTGGATCAAAAAAGATCTTGCTGTGATTTATGTCAAAGAGTAGTCTGCCTATGTTTTCCTCTAAGAGTTTTATAGTGTTCTAATTTCATTTGAATTTTTTAATTTTCTAATTTCATTGAATTTTACAATTTTCTAATTTCATTGAATTTTATTTGTAGCTGTCCAGTTTTCCCAGCACCACTTATTGAAGAGACTGTCTTCATTGTATATTCTTGCCTCCTTTGTCATAAATTAATGAACTATAGGTGCATGAGTTTACTGCAAACAAATGCTGGAGAGGATTTGGAGAAAAGGGCACCCTCTTACACTGCTGGTGGAAATGCAAACTGATATAGCCACTAAGGAGAATAGTATGGATGTTCCTTAAAAAACTAAAAAGAAACTATATGACCCAGCAATCCCACCATTGGGCATATACTGTAAGTAAACCCCAATTCAAAAGATACATGCACCCAAATGTTCACTGCAACACTACAACAGATAAGGCATGGAAGCAACCTAAATGTCCATTGATGGATGGATAAAGATGTGATACATATATACAGTAGAATATTACTAAGCTGTGAAAACCAATGAATTTAGGTCACTGGAAGAGATGTGGATGGGCCTAGAGACTGTCATACACAGTGAAATAAGTCAGAAAGAGAAAAACATGTTATATTAACATATATATGTGCATTCTAGTAAAGGTGAACCTATATAGGGCAGGAAAATAGACACAGACATAGAGAACAAAAGTATGGATGCCAAGGGGGGAAAGGAGGGAGACAGGATGAATTGGGAGAGTGGGACTGACATGTGTGTGTGTATATATACACACACACACTACCATGTGCAAAATAGACAGCTAGTGGGAACCTCCTACAGAGCAGACAGAACTGATCTAAGTCAGCGCTCTGTGGTGACCTAGACAAGTGGGATGAGGGGGTGGGATGGAAAGCCAAGAGGGAGAGAATATATGAATACATGTACCTGATTCATTTCATTGTACAGTAAGGACTAATACAATATAAAGCAACTAGACCCCAATTTACAAAAAAATCACAAGTAATTCACTAGCTATATTGGACTTTTTTTCTTTCTTTCCTTTTTTATTATCTTTGTGATTTGCTATCTTTAGTGTTGTGTTGGGATTCCTTTTTCTTTTTTGTGTGTATGTCTATTATAGATTTTTGGTTTCATGAGCTTTTGGTTTAGCAGTCTATATATTTATGATTATTTTAATTTGCTGATCGCTTAATTTTATACACATTTTAAATACCCTGCACTTGCAGTCTCCTCTTCTCATGATCACTGGTTTTGATATCATATTTTTGTGTGGATCCTGCCTTTACTGTATGTTTTCCTTTACTGGTGAGCTTTCCCATTTTGTAAGTTTCTTGTTTCTAGTTGTGACCTTTTCTTTTCTGCCTAGAGAAATTTCTTTAGCATTTGTTGTAAAACTGGTTCAGTGATGCTGAATTCTTGGAACTTTTGCTTGCCTGTGAAGCTTTTGATTTCTCCATCAAATCTGAACAAGAGCTTTGCTGGGTATAATGTTCCTGGTTGTAGGTTTGTTTGGTTTTGTTTTTTTCTCCTTTCATCACTTGAAATATATTGTGCCAGTCCCTTCTAGCCTACAAAGTTTCTGCTGAAAAATCTGCTTAGTCTTATGGGGATTCCCTAGTATGTTTTCTGTTGCTTTTCCCTTGTTGCTTTTAATATTTTCTCTTTGTCCTTAATATTTGTTCATTTGATTACTGTGTATCTTGGCATTGTCCTCCTAGGATGGAATTCTTTGTGCTTCCTGGACTTGGGTGAGAGTTTTCTTTCCCATATTAGGGAAGTTTTCATCTAATATATCTTCAGATATTTTCTCAGGTCCTTTCTTTCTTCTTCTGGGGCCACTATTATGTGAATTTTTGTGTATTTGATGTTTTCTAGAAGTCTCTTAAACTGTCTTCATTTCTTTACATTCTTTTATCTTTATTCTGTTCTGCAGCAGTAATTTCCACCGCTCTGTCTTCCAACTCACTAATTCATCCTTCTGCCTCATCTATTGTGGAATCTATTCCTTCTAGTGTATTTTTCATTTCAGTTATTGTATTCTTCAACTCTGGTTGTTCTTTGTTTAAAAACTTCTTGTAACTTCTCTTTTTGTGCCTCCAATCTACTTCCACGTTCTTGGATCATCTTTATGATCATTACTCTGAATCTTTTGGGTAGACTATTTTCACTTCACCCAAACGTTCTTTGAGGGTTTTATCTCATTCCTTCACCTGGAGAACATTCCTTTGCTGTCTCATTTTGTTTAAATTTCTATGTGTATTTTTATCTATGTATTAGATTAGATACACTTCTTAGCCTTGGAGATGTGGCCTGCTATTGAGGATGTCCTGTGTGTCCCAGCAGTACAGTCATGCAAGGGTCAGTGTCTTGCTGTTCCCTGGCCCCAGGGTAGGTTTTGACCTGAGTTTAGGGACTCAGTTTCACAGGCTGCAGGATTGTAGTTTTCTTGCTTGTGGTACCTGCCCACTAGTGGGTGGAGCTGGGTCTTGACCTTCTGTTGGGCATGGCTGTATTAAAGGATGGCATCTCTGTATCTAGAGGTGACTGTGGGGTCAGGAAGTCTTTAAGCAGCCTGTCTGCTGATAGGTGGGGCTGTGTTCCCCCTCTATGACTTGTTTGGCCTGATGTAAAAGCATCTGATTACAATGCGGGAGACCTGGGTTTGATCCCTGGGTTGAGAATATCCACTGGAGAAGGAAATGGCAACCCACTCCAGTATTCTTGCCTGGAAAATCCCATGGACAGAGGAGCCTGGCAGGCTACAGTCCACAGGGTCGCAAAGAGTCGGACACGACTAAGCGACTTCACTTCACTTCACTTCACATCCCATCACTGGAGCCTGCAGGCTATTGGGTGCAGCTGGGTTTGGTGCTTATGACCCAAGCAAGATGTTTACCTTCAATAAAAATTCCGGTAGATGATATTCCTGATATCTCTGCCACTGCCACCAGTGTTCACGTCTCCAGGGTGAGCTACAGATGCCCTCCACTTCCCCAAGAGACCCTCCGAGACCAGCAGGCTGGTCTGGCGCAAGTTCCTAGTCACTGCTTTTGCCCTGGGTCCCAGTGCATGTGAGACCTTGTGTGTGCCCTCTAAGAGTGGGGTCTCTGTTTTCCCCAGTCCTGTGGAGTCCCTGTAATCAGGCTCTGCTGCCTTCAAAGCCAAATGCTCTGGGGCTCTTCCTCCTGATGCTGGACCTTTAGTCTGGGGAGCCTTATGTGGGGCTCAGAACTCTGACTCCTTCAGGGGAAATTCTGTGATATAATTGTTCTCTAGTTGAGAGTCACCCACTCAGGTTGTATGGAATTTGATTGTATCATGAGCATACCTCCTACCACCACCATCTTGCTGTGACTTCTTCTTTGTCTCTTTGGACATTAAGTTGTTGTTGTTGTTGTTGTTTTAATAGATTCCAGTCTAGTGCATTGTGATTTTGATGTGCTCATAAGAGGAGGTGCACTCAAGATGTTTGTAATACACCATCTTGTTCCCCCCAGCAGGAGGTTTCTCTCGACTAATCTTTGTATGTGCCAAAGATACACATGCAAAGATCACTTTCCCTAAAATGATATTAAATTAAAGGGTAGCCTATAGTGCCTCTATTTAGAATTTCTTTAACAGCTTAACATTTGAAGTCCAAAAGCCTTCTTTTCCCTGAGTTTCTGGGGATGGACAATCAGAACTTTTGTGAGCTGTGGTGAACGTTTGTGGCACTAACACACAGAGTTGGTATCTTTTTGGCTACATTAATTACTCATAATTTCTCTCCTAGAGCCTGGAATAGAATTCTTTTTTTTCCTTTTCTTTTTCATGTATAACAGTTTCAGTTATTTAAAGGAAAAAAATGGAGATCTTTGTTCTTATAGTTAGCATTTTTGCTAAATTATTCTACCTTGAGTAGTTCAGTTCAGTCGCTCAGTCATGTCTGACTCTTTGCGACCCCATGGACTGCAGCACGCCAGGCTTCCCTGTCCATAACCAACTCCCAGAGCTTACTCAAACTCATGTCCATCAAGTCGGTGATGCCATCCAACCATCTCATCCTCTGTCGTCCCCTTTTCCTCCTGCCTTCAATCTTTCCCAGCATCAGGGTCTTTTCCAATGAGTCAGTTCTTTTCATTAGATAGCCAAAATAGTGGAGCTTCAACTTCAGCATCAGTCCTTCCAATTCAGGACTGATTTCCTTTAGGATTGACTGGTTGGATCTCCTTGCAGTCCAAGGAACTCTCAAGAGTCTACTCCAACACCACAGCTCAAAAGCATCAATTTTTTGATTATATATAATCATATATGCAAATAAAATATATAAAGGTATAATATTTGGGGTAGCTGCTGCTGCTAAGTCGCTTCAGTTGTGTCTGACTCTGTGCGACCCCATAGATGGCAGCCCACGAGGCTCTCCCGTCCCTGGGATTCTCCAGGCAAGAACACTGGAGTGGGTTGCCATTTCCTTCTCCAATGTGTGAAAGTGAAAAGTGAGAGTGAATTCGCTTAGTTGAGTCCAACTCTTCATGACCCCATGGACTGCAGCCTATGAGGCTCCTCTGTCCATGGGATTTTCCAGGCAAGAATAGTGGAGTAGGATTTGGGATAGATCCAGTACTTAAACATCTTCTAATTTTGCTCAATCATCTGTTCTCTCTAAAGAAGCCATTTATATTAAATCAGAAGAGAAAACCTTTTCCTCTCTAACACATGACAATAACTTGATGAGCTCATATCTTTTACTAACAGTATTTACAGATGTAAGCAAAAATACTTAAAAATATAATTTCCATTAGTGAAGCAGCATTTGTCTTAATTTATAAGACACATAATGAACGTAACCTCTGAAATACACAGTTCTTAGTGCTGGAATATGTTAGTGAAAAATACAAGTAACAATTCCTGTCTTAATAAAGCTTTTATTTTTATGCAATGAGACAAACAGTATAAACACAATAGATAAGTAAATTTTGCTGTATGTCAACTGAATAGACTGTTTCCCCATCTCAGCCTCTCTTGACTGACTTTTTCTTCCTAAAGCACTTTTGCTTTCCAGATCTGCTGTTCCCTATGGCCAACTACTCACTTGACGTGAAATTACTATACTCTCTGTTTTAAGGGCTATGACTACCACAGCAGAAGCTGCATGCCCAGTGTTTTCAGTTCCTCTTACCGCTCAAGGACTTTAATAAAAGGTATGACATACCATATTGCCACCAAAAAAGGCAAATAACATTAGCTCTTTTTCATTCATTTATTCAACAAATGCTTTTTCTTTTTTGAACACGTAAGGCTGGCCAGACAATGTTCAAGCTCTGAAAGATACATCATTAAATGTCTTGGAGCTAACAATCTAGGAGGAATCAGAAATCCAATAAGAAAGTATTTTATAAATTGATAAGTACAAAAGTAAAAAAAAAAAAAAAAAGATAAACCAAGGTAAGGGGGGGTTGGAGAGCTGGGAGTAGAGTGAAAGCAATTTTAAAGAAGGGAGTCGAGATAGGTTTCAATGAGGAGGGAGCAATTGAGAAAAGACTTGGAGGAAGACTGGAAATCAGATTCAGTGAGGGAGGAGCAGATAGAACAAAGGCAAAGAGGTATTAGGATCAGCTCAGGTAGGATATTTGAACAATGCTGGCTTTTATTAATAGTTTGAGTGAAATGGGAATTGTTGCAAGATTTTGCACAGAAGAGGGATGTGGTATGGAGAAAGAAAATGTGTGTGTATGTGTACACACACTTGGTACATAAGACAGCTGAATAAAAAACTTACCTCTCCCTGAGCTAGGACCTCTGCCCTTCTCCTTTGATCTTGGGTTCTAAGCAGCTGGAGGTAGGATAAGCAAGAATTCACATTTGCAATTTGCTCCACTGTTTCTCTTGCTGATTGTCTTTTCTGAATGCTGCTGCTCACAATCTCACATGAATTCTCTATCAGACAACTGGGCTGTCCTGTTTTTAGTTCAGAAGCAAGGACATGCCCTGATGGCTGATGTTACTGAAACATATACTTGTGTAGTCCTGCCATTTTAATTAAAAGCAAACACACATGCATACACATATACCCAAAAACCAACTAAGCCATGTGGCAGGTATTACCCTTGACCTGTCCATGAAGTGGTGTTGGATTACCCTTGACACAAAATATATGATCTCTCTGACCAGTTCAGGACATAGTATCACTTTTAAAAGCCTGTTTTTTGCAAAATAAATCCTCATGGTACTTGTGTCACTCTGGTGACTCCGATCTTTTGGTTTCTTCAGATAGCTCTCTCTGTCCCTCAGTGTGTGGGCAGTGCCACAGAGCTATACCTAGGTGATTCACCCACAGCCTTGCACTGTCTCCCATCACCAGGCACTCTGACCTTCTGATCCTGCATCTATGCTCACCTCTCCTGAACTTTTTCCAACTTCTAGTCATCTTTTCCCTTCAGTGTGCTCACTTTTCTTCTAAAACCTGGTGTCCATCAAAATTTCCAGAACATCAGTTTATGAGAAGTCTAATACAGGCGGATTTCATGTACATTTCAATATGTATAATAGGATGGATATATATAAAAATTGACTATGGATGAAAACACATGGAATGTAACTATTTAACATAAAAACTGGCCCCTCGACATAGATCCAGTCATTAACGTGCTATAGTAACGAGGCACTGTTCAAAACAGGAATGAGTTGCCTAAAAGTATAGTGAACTCTTAATCACCTGATGTGCTAAAGTAGATAAACTGTGGAGGACTGTAAGATTGGAGAAGGAAATGGCAACCCAGTCCAGTGTTCTTGCCTGGAGAATCCCAGGGGTGGCAGAGCCTGGTGGGCTGCCATCTATGGGGTCACACAGAGTTGGATACGACTGAAGTGACTTAGCAGCAGCAGTAGGATTAGGAATGCTGTAGAGAAAATCCAAATTGATTTGGAATGACTGCAACTAAAGAGAAGTATCCATTAGTCTTTACATTCAGAGAAAGAGTTGGTTAAAATGTCTATAAGTCATAGATATAGGAGGTCTAAATTCGTGGGAGACGATATATGGCACAAAGGCAACAGCAGAACGAACATTAAGGGGTAAAGGGTCATTCTGACTTGTCATTTTCCCAACAGGAAACTACAGGCAGAAGATGACTATAGTAGGGCCAGGTCTCAGGAAGTCAGAACCTCAAAGATCAGACATTTAGGTAGGTGTTCAGCAACAGTATCAGGAAGAAATGTTCTGAAGAGGAAGTTAATCATGGTACCTGAGTCATGGAGACTGCCATATCAAGACAATACTCTGCCCCAATAACAACTTCTCTTTTACTCTGATATTTTAAGAAAGAAGATTTTTTATGGGCATGACTGTATTTAGGGCATAATGATTAAGAATAGAAAGAGGTTGGGTGCATAAGTGGGACTGGTTACAGTATAAGGATGGTGGAACTGACTCTTAGCTCTGGGCTTTTCCCCTGTTATTAAACCCTCCCCACCCTCTCCCTCTCTCACACACATGTTCTGTTATTGTTAAAACTACACAACATAGCTATTTTAATCATGAAAACTGTTGGATGGGAAAGTATTTTGTGTACCTTCTCAAACTGAATATTTTTACCTTCATTATTTTGACATTCTGATAGCTACAGGGCTTCCCTGATAGCTCAGTTGGTAAAAAATCTGCCTGCAATGCAGGAGACCCCAGTTCAATTTCTGGGTCAGGAAGATCTGCTGGAGAAGGGATAGGCTACCCACCCTGATATTCTTGGGCTTCCCTTGTGGCTCAGAGGTAGAGGTAGAGAATCCACCTGCAATGTGGGAAACCTGGGTTCAATCCCTGAGTTAGGAAGATCCCCTGGAGAAGGGAAAGGCTACCCACTCCAGTAGTCTAGCCTAGCCATGACTACAGTCCATGGAGTCATAAACAGTGGGACATGACAGAGTGGCTTTTACGTATTGACATCTATATTAGCATCAACTATTTAAGTGTTTCTGTGCATATGCCAAATTATAAAACCACTTGAAACCATACTACAAGTTATAGATCTTCCTTTGTGGCGGATTCATGTTGATGTATGGCAAAACCAATACAATATTGTAAAGTAATTAACCTCCAATTAAAATAAATAAATTTTTATTAAAAAAAGAAAAATAATAAAATAAAATCTTTCCTAGGGGGGGAAAAAAAAACATTCTGAGTAGTTTGCCTGAGCTTAGTGAAGTGCAGATTCACACAGTGCATTGTAATCATCCTGAATCCAGACTGAAAGCCATTTGAACCAAGAGTAGATTTGAAATTTTGTGTTTTGTTTATAGGATAGCTGTTATCTTAACTTCTTTTCATGATGAAAGGAGGCCATATAAACTTATCTGCAGGAAACAGGCTGCTCATTTCAAAATTCCTTCTCACGTCCCACAGTGCAATCATCTACAGCCAAGATGCAGCTGTGCAGAACACAGATGACGTTATGCTCCATATTACAAATGCATTCATTTAAGCATGTTCTGCAGGAGACCACTGGAATATAAAACTCTTATCTTTCCTACTATGAACATCAAAGTTTTATTTTTTCATTTAGTTCTTGATAGAATAATGTGAAATTCATTTGTGATGAGATTGCTATTAAAAAATTTAACCCATTTTTTGATGTACTCTGAATCTCTGGCAGGAGTATCTTTAAAAGTGAATTCAAGGTCAAAACACATGAAATGGAGAAATGAAGAAGATGAGGAGAAAGAGGCATGGTCAATTTTAATATCTAATGAGACAAAATCAGTTAAATTTTAATGAAGTCCTATAGCTTCACTCTTTGAAGAAAAAATCTGAGTAGTTTCTATACATAATACATAAAACATTGAAAAAGCAGAAGTCAGAATCAAAAAATATTTGTTTTTTGGAGGGCAAGGATGTAGCTCTTATCTTAGTTATTTCCTTCTTGATAACTCCAAGTTAGACTATTCAAAGAAAGCCTTGTATTGATTTGTTTAACTTTTACAGTTAGCATCTGGGCATAAGACCAAAACTGAAATGAAAAAAAGTTACACTTAAGAAAGTTCTCAGGAAAAATCAGAGGGAAATATAAAATAACTCAAGTTCATATATCTGCAGTATTTTTTAAAAAAGCAAAACTTTGCCAGCAGAAGAAACACAGATAAAAAGATAACAATATCCTTAAAAAATTAATGTTTTCAGATTCACTATGGATTTATTGTCCCAGGCTTTGTCTTGATGCATTTTTCGGATCAAAGGCTTTACGTATCTGAATTGAGTTAAGCACTCAACTGTGTGTACGGCAGATAACAAAGAATGATTGATAAAATTATAAATAAAATTATAAATTATAACTAAGATAGTATTACCAACTCAATGGACAGGAATGTGAGCAAACTCTGGGAGATAGTAAAGAACAGGGAAGCCTGGCATGCTGCAGTCCATGGGGTCACAAACTGTTGGATACGACTGAGCGACTGAGCACCACACCAAAGAAGTTTTAGGGGCTTATAATGCCATTGTTTAAAATATTTGAAAATTCTAATACAATAATAAGTCTGCAACTGCAGAAATGAAACATTAAAACTAAAGACAAATGCTATGCTCCAGCAACATGGAGCTACATACATTACTGAACCAAATTTCTATCTTTGTCAGCCCACCTGTGTGCAGTAAAGTCAATCAACTGACACATGGTTATGGTGAAGGAATGTAAAGTGTTTATGCAAGTACCAAGCAAGGAGCATGGGCATCTTATGCTGAAAAGCCCAAACTCCCCAATAGCTTTCAGGGAAGAGGTTTTAAAGAGGGAGGGAACTTCAGGTTGTGTGACCAGCTTGCATACAATTCTCAGATTGGTTGATATCAAGGTGAAGTTTCAAGCATCATCAACCTTCTGGTTTCAGTCAGTCTAGGGTCTGTGTGATTGTGGTCAGCAGTTTTCATCTGGTGGGGGTCTGCTTCCTGTAAAGACAATTTAGGAATGTGTGTCAAGCCTTTATCTATATCTTTCAAGGAACTAGGTGTTCCATGATTCTGATGTGTGGCAGAATTATACTCTAAAGTGTTGCCAATTCACCAGCCCGCAGAATTATACTCTAAAGTGTTACCAATTCACCAGCCCGACAGTTATTCTTTGTTTCTACATCTTCACATTTCCTAATCATTAACTCTTGAGCCAGCCTTTTGAAAATGAGAGGAGGCCTGGGAGGCTAAGTAAAGCCTTTTATTTCAAAAGACAAAGACATGTGCTTGTACACAATTTCACATACAGTTCTTCAGGTACAGTGTTCTGTCTCATACCTCTGTGCCCTTAAACACAGCCCTGCCTGTAGTACCATCTCCTTTCTTCTTAACCTGGCTGCCTCCTGTTTCTCTTTTAAAATTCAGTTCACATATATTAATGCATATATGTGGAATCTAGAAAAAATGGTATAGATTAATGTATTTGATAAGCAGAAATAGACAAACAGATGTAGAAAACAAATGCATGGATGCCAAGAAGGCCAGGTGGGGTTGGGAGATTGGGGCTGACACATATACACTTCAGTTCAGTTCAGTTCACTCACTCAGTTGTGTCCGACTCTTTGTGAACCCATGAACCACATCACACTAGGTCTCCCTGTCCATCACCAACTCCCGGAGTTCACTCAAACTCATGTCCATCATGTCAATGATGCCATCCAACCATCTCATCCTTTGTCACCCCTTCTCCTTCTGCCTTCAGTCTCTCCCAGCATCAGGGGCTTTTCAAATAAGTCAGCTCTTCACATCAGGTGGCCAAAGTATTGGAGTTTCAGCTTCAACATCAGTCCTTCCAATGAACACCCAGGACTGATCTCCTGTAGGATGGACTGGTTGGATCTCCTTGCAGTCCAAGGGACTCTCAAGAGTCTTCCCCAACACCACAGTTCAAAAGCATCAATTCTTCAGTGCTCAGCTTTCTTTATAGTCCAACTCTCACATCCATACAAGACTACTGGAAAAACCATAGCCTTGACTAGACGGACCTTTGTTGGCAAAGTAATGTCTCTGCTTTTTAATATGCTGTCAAGGAGTAAGCATCCTTCAATTTCATGGCTACACTATGTACAAATAGATAACTAATGAGGACCTGCTGTGTGACACAGAGAACTCTACTCAGTGCTCTGGGATGACCTAAATGGGAAGGAAATCCAAGGAAGAGGGGATATATGTATACATGTGGCTGATTTGTTTTGCCATACAGCAGAAACTAATACAACATTGTAAAGCAACTATTTGTTGTTGTTTAGTCGCGAAGTCGTGTCCAACTCTTTGAGACCTCATGGACTGTAGCATGCCAGGCTACTCTGTTCATGGGATTTCCCAGGCAAAAATACTAGATTGAGTTTCCATTTCCTTCTCCAGGGGGTCTTCCTGACCCAGGGATTGAACCCACATCTCCTGCATTGGCATGCAGATTCTTTAACTCTGAGCCACCAGGGAAGCCCCAAAGCAACTCTATTCCAATTGAAAAAATTAAAATTCAATTCAAGTGTCACATATAGTGACATATACAAAAGTATAAATAAGAATTAAGTACAAAAATATATGTATTTATAATGAAAGAAGAAATATCAAATTATAAATTTAAAAAATCTGATAAATATTTCATCACAACATTACAGAAAGAAATTAATTGCCTCACTTACCACTAGTAAGTGTGGAATACAACACAGTCATTTAGATAGTGTTTGGCTTGTTGTACATCTCAGTACAAACTTAACTGTACATAAATTATTTTTTAAAAAAATAATTATTTTACTGAAGTGTAGTTGATGTTGACTAAATCATGCCCAACTCGTTAGGATCACATGAACTGCAGCACACCAGGCTTCCCTATCCTTCACTATCTCCCTGAGTTTGCACAGTCTCAAGTCCATTGAGTCAGTGATGCCATCCAACTATCTTATCCTCTGTCACCTCCTTCTCCTCCTGCCTTCAATCTTTTCCAGAATCAGGGTCTTTTCCAATGAGTCAGCTCTTCACATCAGGTGGCCAAAGCATTGACGCTTCAGTATTAGTCCTTTCAATGAATATTCAGGGTTCATTCCTTTATGGTTGATTAGTTTGATTTCCTTGCTGTCCAAAAGACTCTCAAGAGTCTTCTTCAGCACCACAGTTTGAAAGCATCAATTCCTTGTGCTCAGCCTTCTTTCTGTTCCAACTGTCACATCTGTACCAACTACTGGAAAAGCCATAGCTTTGACTATAAAGAATCTTTGTCAGAAAAGCGATGTCTCTGATTTTTAATGCATTGTTTAAGCTTGTCATAACTTTCCTTCAAAGGAGCAAGCATCTTTTAATTTCATGGCTGTAGTCACTGTCAAAAGTGATTTAAGGGCCCAAGAAAATAAAATCTGTCACTGTTTCCATGTTTCCCCTTCTGTTTGCCATGAAGTGATGGGAAACATGATCTTTGTGTTCTGAATATTGAGTTTTAAGCCAGCTTTCTCACTTTCTTCTTTCACCCTCATCAAGAAGATTTTAGTTCCTCTTTGCTTTCTGCCATTAGAATGGTATCATCTGCATATCTGAGGTTGTTGATATTTCTCCCAGTAATCTTGATGGAGCTTGTGCTTCATCTAGACAGGCATTTTGCATGATGCATTCTTAATATAAGTTAAATAAGCAGGGTGACAATATACAGCCTTGACATACTCCTTTCCCAGTTTTGAACCAGTCTGCTGTTTCATGTTTGTTTCTAACTGTTGCTTCTTGACTTGGATATAGGTTTCTCAGGAGGCAGTTAAGGTGGCCTGGTATTCTCATCTCTTTAAGAATTTTTCAGTTTGTTGTGATCCACACAGTCAGAAACTTTAGTGTAGTCAATGAATCAGTAGATGTTTTTCTGGAATTCCCTTGCTTTTTCTATGATCCAGATGTTAGCAATTTGATCTCTGGTTCCTCTGCCTTTTTGACATCCAGCTTGTACTTCTGGAGGTTCTTGGCTCATGTACTATTGAAGACTAGCTTGAAGGATTTTGAGCATTACCTTGCTAAAGTGTGAAATAAGCACAATTGTATGGTAGTTTGAACACTCTTTGACATTGCCTTTCTTTGGGATTGGAAAGAAAACTGACCTTTTCCAGTCCTGTGGCCACTGGAGTTTTCAAATTTTATGGCATATTGAGTGCAGCACTTTCACAGCATCATCTTTCAGGATTTGAAAGAGCTCAGCTGGAATTCCATCACCTCCACTAGCTTTGTTCATAGTGATGCTGCCTAAGGCCCACTTGACTTCACAATCCAGGATGTCTGGCTCTAGGTGAGTGACCACACCATTGTGGTTTTCAGGTCATTAAAACCTGTTTTGTATAGTTCTTCTGTATATTCTTGCCACCACTTCTTAATATCTTCTGCTTCTGTTAGGTCCATACCATTTCCATCCTTTATTGAGCCCATCTTTGCATGAAATGTTCCCTTGGTATCTCTAGTTTTCTTGAGGAGATCTCTAGTCTTTCCCATTCTATTGTTTTCCTCTATTTCTTTGCATTGTTCACTTAAAAAGACTTTCTTGTCTCTCCTTGCTATTCTCTGGACTCTTCATTCAGTTGGATATATCTTTCTCTTTCTGCTGTGCCTTTGGCTTCTCTCTTCTCAGCTATGTGTAAGGTCACCTCAGACAAACATTTTGCCTTCTTGCATTTCTTTTCCTTGGGTATGGTTTTGGACACCATCTCTTTCATAATGTTATGAACTTCTGTCCATAGTTCTTCAGGCACTCTATCTACCAGGTGTAATCCCTTGAATCTATTTGTCACCTCCACATAGACATCTTAGGAATCAGCAAACTAAAATGGATAGGGATTGGTGAATTTAATTCAGATGACCATTATATCTACTACAGTGGGCAAGAATCCCTTAGAAGAAATGGAGTAGCACTCATAATAACAAAAGAGTCTGAAGTACAGTATTTGGGTGCAGTCTCAAAAACAACAGAATGATCTCAATTTGCTTCCAAGTCAAACCATTCAATATCACAGTAATCTAAGTTTATGCCCCAACCACTAATGCCAAAGAAGCTAAAGTTGAATGGTTCTATGAAGACCTACAAGGCCTTCTAGGAGGAATAACAAAAAAGATGTCCTTTTCATCATAGCAGACTGGAAGGCAGAAGAAGGAAGTCAAGAGATACCTGGAGTAACAGGTAAGTTTAGACTTGGAGTACAAAATGAAGCAGGGCAAAAGCTAACAGAGTTTTGCCAAGAGAACACAGTTATAGCGAACACTCTCTTCCAACAAAAAGAGATGACTCTACATATGGATATCACCAGATGGTCAACACTGAAATCAGACTGATTATAGTCTTTGCATCTGATGATGGAGAAGCTCTATACAGCCATAGAGATTGACTGTGGCTCAGATCATGAGACCTGAATCTGACTATGGCTCAGATCATGAGTTCCTTATTGCAAAAGTCAAACTTAAACTGAAGAAAGTAGGGAAAATCACTAAGCCATGCAGGTATGACATAAATCAAATCCTTTGTGATTATACAGTTGATTTATAATATTGTATTCATTTCTAGGTATTTTATGGTTCCATTTAAATTTTAGGATTATTCTAGTTCTGTGAAAAATGTCATGGGTAAGTTAATAGGAATTTCACTAAATCTGTAGTTTGCTTTGGGTAGTATGGCCATTTTAACAATATTAATTCTATCAATCCATGTTATATTGTTCCATTTCTTTGAATCACCATCAATTTCCTTTATTAAAATTTTATAGTTCTCAGGGTATGTCTTTCATCTTCTTGGTCAGGTTTATTCCCAAATATTTTAGTTTGGGAGGGGTGCAATTTTAAAAGATTTTTGTGTTTTTTAACTTTCCCTTTGGGATATTTCATTGTTAGTATAAATCAATGTAGCCAATTTATATATATTAATCTTGAATCCTGCTACCTTGCTAAATTTATCTATCAGTGCTGGTAGTTTTGTGTGGAGTCTTTAGGGTTTTCTATATGTAGTATCATGTCATCTGCATTTAATGATGATTTTGCCTCTTCCCCTCCAGTTTGGATGCCATTTACTTCTCTTTCCTGTCTGACTGCTATGACTAAGACTTCCAATACTATGTTGAATAGAAGAGGGGAGAGTGGCGACACTGGCATTGTCCTAGATTTTATTTTATTTTATTTTTTTTTGTCCTAGATTTTAGCAGGAAGGATTTCAGCTTTTCACTGTTGAATATTATATTGGCTGGGGGCTTCTCATAGTTTTTATTATGTTGAAATATATTACCTCTATACCCACTTTGATAAGAGTTGTTATGAATGGATGTTGAATTTTGTCAGTTGCTTTTTCAGTATCAGTTAAGATGATCATGTGCTTTGTGTCTATTTTTGATGCGTATGACATTGATTTGCATATGTGGACTATCCTTGTGATTTGGGATAAATACAGCTTGGTTGTGGTATATAATCTTTTAAAATGTTGTCAGATTTGGCTTGCTAATATTTTGTTGAGAATTTTTGCATCTATATTCATTACAGATATTGGACTGTAATTTTCTTTTTTTAGTGGTGTCTTTGTCTGGTTTTGGTGTCAGGCTGATGGTGGCTTCATAGAATGTTGTTGGGAGTATTCCAATGTTTTTGAAGTTTGAGAAGGATCAGTGTATGTTCTTCTTTTTATGTTTGGTAGAATTTGCCTGTGAAACCACATGGTCCTGGATGTTTGTTTGTAAGGAGTTGCTTTTTTTTTTTTTTTAATTACAGATTCTATTTCACTTCTGATGTTTGATCTGTTCAAATTATCTATTTCTTCTTGATTCAATTTTGTTGGGCTCTATGTTTCTAGAAACTTGTCCATTTCTTCTGGGTTGTCTATTTCTGCGATATTTGTTGTTACATCTCTTTTCTCACTTCTTATTTTAATTGAGTTCTCTTTATTTTATACATGGTCAGCCTGGCCAGAGGTATATCAATTTTCTTTGTTCTTTCAAAGAACCAGTTCTTGGTTTTATTGATTTTTTTTTTTCCTCCTTTAAAAAAATCTTTATTTCCTCTCTGATCTTTGTTATTTCTTCCTTCTGCTGATTTCTTTCTTTCTTTCTTTTTTGTCTAATTCTTTTAAGTAGTATGTTAGGTTGTTTGAGATTTTTATCTCTTGAAGAAAGTCTGTATCACTATAAACGTCCCTCCAAGAATGCTTTCAGTGCAGACTATATATGTTGTATATGTGTGTTTTCACTGTCATTTGCCTCAAAGTATTTTTAAATGTCCTCTTTGATTTTATCATTGATGCTTTTTTTTTTTAAGTAAGATGTTGCTTAGTCTCCATGTAATCATTCCCCCCCGCCATTTATTTTTGTGCTTATTTCTAGTTTCATGTCATTATGGCCAGAAAAGATGCTTGAGATAATTTCTATACTCTTAAATTTTCTAGGGCTTCTTTTGTTCCCTGGTATGTCATCAATCCTAGGGATGTTTCATGTGCAATTGAAAAGAATGTATATTCTGAGTTTTTTGTTAATAAAATCCAATCAGTTAAGTCTAACTGACCTATTTTATCATAAGATCTCTCTTGCCTTATTGATTTTCTGTCTAGAAAATCTGTCCATTGATGTGAGTAGGATATTAAAGTCTCCTTCTATTATTGTATTCCTGTCAATTTTTCCCTTTTCATCTGTTACTACGTATTTGGGTGACCCTAAATTAGGGGCATATATCTTAATGAATAAAACTCTTCTTTTATTATTTCATCATTATATAATGTCCTCTTTACCTTTTTCTATGCCCTTTGTTTTAAAGTCTGTTTTGTCTGATATGAATATTGTGACTCTTGCTTTCTTGTGATTTTTGTCATTTCTGTCATTTCTGTTTACATGAAATATCTTTATCTATTCCCATACTTTGAATCTGTGTGTGTGTCTTTGACCTTAAGTTGGTCTCTGGAGGAGGTATATTATAGGCTCGCTCTCTTTTTTTTTAAATCCAATCTGCTACTGTTTGTGTTTTGATTGGAGCATTTAGCCCATTGACATTTTTTTTTCCTTTTAAATTATGAAAGTACGATAACACATTTACAGGAGACTTAGAATATTAGCCCATTGACATTTAAGGTAATTATTGATAGATATTTGTATATTGCCATTTTAAACCTTGTTTTCCTGTTGACTCTGGGTTTCTTCTTTGTACCTTTCAGGTTTTGTGTGTGTGTGTGTGTGTGTGTGTGTGTGTGGTCTGATGATTTATTTTTATTTCCTGCTTGTATTTTCTTTTTTGTGGTTTCTGTGAATCTATTTTATGTTTTTGATTTCAGGTTACCCTGTTTTTCAAGCAGTCTATCCCCTTCCTACAGCTACTTCTTTAGACTGACAGTCATATAGACATAAACACCTTCTAGAAACACTTTAAAACATAATAGAATCAACATTTTCTTACTCTCCTTCCTCACATTTTATGATTTTGATGTCCTCCTTCACATCTGCATGTATATCCTTTTGCCATTCATTGTGGTTATCATTGTTTTCACAAAAATATACTGATTTTTAAAATCTGTGTATGAGCTTATCTAAATGATTTACTTTCAAGGGTGATTTTACCTTTCCTATAGATTTTTCTTTTCAGTTTAGAGAAAATCTTTTAATATTTCTTTTAGGATAGGTTTAGTATTGCTGAATTCTTTTAGTTTCTGCTTGTCTGAGAAATTCTTTTTCTCTCTTCTACTCTAACTGATAATAAATATTGCTGTATAGAATACATAGAGAGTATTCTAGGTTGCATATTTTTCCCTTTTAGGATTTTAAATATATCTTTCTACTTCCTTCTGGCCTGCAACCTTTCTATAGAGAAATCAGCTGATAACTTATGAGAGTTCCCTTGTAATTAACTCTTTATTTTCCTCTTGTTGCCTTAGGAATCCTCTAAGTTTTTCTGTTTTAATTAAAATATGTCTTGGTGTAGGTCTGTTTGAGTTTGTCTTATTTGGGACCCTCTGTGCTTTGTTTACTTAGGTTTCCACCTTCTTCTTTACTTTGGGGATGTTTTCAGCCATAGTTTCTTCAAATACATTTTTGCTTTCCTTTTCTCTTTCTTCGTCTTCTAGGGTCCTTATTATGAGTAGATTTGCATGTTTTATATTATTTCATAGGTCTCATACATTGCTTTTCATTTTTTAAATCTGATTTCCTGCCTGCTATTCTGATTGGGTTATTTCCACAATTATATCTTTCAGATCACTTATTCATGCTTCTGCATGATTCATTCTGTTATTCATTGCTTTTAGCTCAGTTTCCACTTTGACAAATTAGTTTCCTAATTTTTCCTGACTCCTCTTTATAATTTACATTGATAGTTCTTTTTATAGTAGTCTGCCTTTCTGTCAATAGACTTTCTTAATTCCTTCAGTATTTTCATTATCTCTTTTGTGAAATCAGTGCAGGTCTGTTAATTATTTGTTATTTCAGGGGAAGTCTCTTGGTCTTTTAACTGAGAGTGGTTCCTCTGCTTCTTCATTTTATATGTCTTACTCTATAAGTTTAGGAGAAACAACTGTCTACTGTGGTCTTTGAGTATTATGTATATGTGGCAGCATCTATAACATGTATGGAAAGAAAATGAAAGTAAAAATATTACTCAA
Organism: Oryx dammah; assembly: GCF_014754425.2. NCBI lineage: Eukaryota > Metazoa > Chordata > Mammalia > Artiodactyla > Bovidae > Oryx > Oryx dammah. The sequence goes on along the minus strand of NW_024070205.1, from coordinate 62,555,875 downwards.
TTGTGTCCATCTCTTTGTGACCCTATGGACTGTAGCCCGCCAAACTCCTCTGCCCATGGAATTCTCCAGGCAAGAATACTGGATTGGGTTGCTGTGCCCTCCTCACAGGGTATCTTCCTGAACCAGGAATTGAGCATGGGTGTAGCATGTGTGGGTTTAATATTTTTGGTGTGAAGGCTGTTTTCAGTGTGAATGCCCCATGCCTTTTTCCTTGGCGTGTGCTGGCCATGTTACCCTTGTTGCAGGTGTGCAGATGTGGTGGCTGGGTGCCCACTTCCAGAGTTCTCTGTGGTGGTAGCAGCTTGTGTGCATCCCTGGAGCCCACAGTGGCAGTGGCTCATGACTGCTCCTGCAGTCCATGGCAGTGGCTGGCACCTGCTACCAAAGTTACTGCAGGTGGTGTCCTGTTGCCTAGGAGCCAGCTCAGGGAAAAAGGTTGCAGTGGAGGGTCCTGCCCCTCCCCCCCTCATGCATCCTCCAAACATTGGCACCTGGCCTCTAAAGTCAACTAGACTTCCTCTACCTACACATTTAGTTGTGGTCACACCAGACTTCAACCCTTTCAGTGTTTCTTGCTGGCAACCCCAGTCCTCTCCCTGGGTCTGAGCTATGAAGCCTGAGACTCTGCACTGAGACCCCTCCTGCACCAGTGAGCATGTGTCTCAAGTCAGGGAGTACAGAGCAGAGCCAATGACCATTCTCTGCAGGTTTCTCTCCATTTTGGCTGCCACAAACTGGTGGCTCTCCTCTCTTCTGTGGCTCCAAAGCTGCTCCTCTGTCGAGGCTGATCTCCCTTCTGGTAAGGAGACTTCCCAGAGCGAGAGAATATTTCCTCTTTCATAACTCTCTAGGGAGTGTCAGTCCCATCGTGATTTCTCTTTTTTGGCTAAAGTACTGGAGTTTCAGCTTTAGCATCATTCCTTCCAAAGAACACCCAGGACTGATCTCCATTAGAATGGACTGGTTGGATCTCCTTGCAGTCCAAGGGACTCTCAAGAGTCTTCTCCAACACCACAGTTCAAAAGCATCAATTCTTCGGTGCTCAGCTTTCTTCACAGTCCAACTCTCACATCCACCATGACCACTGGAAAAACCACAGCCTTGACTAGATGGAACTTTGTTGGCAAAGTGATATCTCTGCTTTTCAATATGCTATCTAGGTTGGTCATAACTTTTCTTCCAAGGAGTAAGTGTCTTTTAATTTCATGGCTGCAGTCACCATTTGCAGTGATTTTGGAGCCCCCCAAAATAAAGTCTGACACTGTTCCAGTTTCCCCATCTATTTCCCATGAAGTGATGGAACCAGATGCCATAATCTTCATTTTCTGAATGTTGAGCTTAAGCCAACTTTTTCACTCGTTTTCACTTTCATCAAGAGGCTTTTTAGTTCCTCTTCACTTTCTGCCATAGGGGTGGTGTCATCTGCACATCTGAGGTTATTGATATTTCTCCCAACAATCTTGATTCCAGCTTCTGCTTCTTCCCGTCCAGCATTTCTTATGATGTACTCTGCTTATAAGTTAAATAAGCAGGGTGACAGTATACAGCCTTGACGTCCTCCTTTTCCTATTTGGAACCAGTCTGTTGTTCCATGTCCAGTTCTAACTGTTGCTTGCTGACGTGCATACAGGTTTCTCAAGAGACAGGTCAGGTGGTCTGGTATTCCCATCTCCTTCAGAATTTTCCACAGTTTATTGTGATCCACAGAGTCAAAGGCTTTGGCATAGTCAATAAGGCAGAAATAGATGTTTTTCTGGAACTCTCTTGGTTTTTCCATGATCCAGAGGATGCTGGCAATTTGATCTCGGGTTCCTCTGCCTTTTCTAAAACCAGATTGAAGAACTGGAAGTTCACGGTTCATGTATTGCTGAAGCCTGGCTTGGAGAATTTTGAGCATTACTTTACTAGCATGTGAGATGAGTGTGATTGTGTGGTAGTTTGAGCATTCTTTGGCAGTACCTTTCTTTGGGATTGGAATGAAAACTGACCTTTTCCAGTCCTGAGGCCACTGCTGAGTTTTCCAAATTTGCTGGCATATTGAGTGCAGTACTTTCATAGCATCATCTTTCAGGGTTTGAAATAGCTCAACTGGAATGCCATCACCTCCACTAGCTTTGTTCATAGTGATGCTTTCTAAGGCCCATTTGACTTCACATTCCAGGATATCTAGCTCTAGGTGAGTGATCGTACCATCATGATTATCTTGGTCATGAAGATTTTTTTTGTGCAGTTCTCTTGTGTATTCTTGCCACCTCTTCTTAATATCTTCTGCTTCTGTTAGGTCCATACCATTTCTGCCCTTTATCAAGCCCATCTTTGCATGAAATGTTCCCTTGGTATCTCTAATTTTCTTGAAGAGATCGCTAGTCTTTCCCATTCTGTTCTTTTCCTCTATTTCTTTGCATTGATCACTGAGGAAGGCTTTCTTATCTCTTCTTGCTGTTCTTTGGAACTCTGCATTCACATGCTTATAACTTTCCTTTTCACTTCTCTTCTTTTCACAGCTATTTGTAAGGCCTCCCCAGACAGCCACTTTACTTTTTTGCATTTCTTTTCCATGGGGATGGTCTTGATCCCTGTTTCCTGTACAATGTCATGAACCTTCGTCCATAGTTCATCAGGCACTCTATCTATCAGATCTAGTCCCTTAAATCTATTTCTCACTTCCACTATATAATCATAAGGGATCTGATTTAGGTCATACCTGAATGGTCTAGTGGTTTTCCCTACTTTCTTCAATTTAAGTCTGAATTTGGCAATAAGGAGCTCATGATCTGAGCCACAGTCAGCTCCTGGTCTTGTTTTTGCTGACTGTATAGAGCTTCGCCATCTTTGGGTGCAAAGAATATAATCAATCTGATTTCAGTGTTGACCATCTGGTGATGTCCACATGTAGAGTCTTCTCTTGTGTTGTTGGAAGAGGGTGTTTGCTATGACCAGTGCATTTTCTTGGCAAAATTCTATTAGCCTTTGCCCTACTTCATTCTGTATTCCAAGGTCAAATTTGCCTGTTACTCCAGGTATTTCTTGACTTCCTACTTTTGTATTCCAGTCCCCTATAATGAAAAGGACATCTTTTTTTCTTAATTTTTTTTAGGAAATTTCACATTGTTTTCCATAGTGGCTGTACCAATTTACATACCCACCAACCATGTACCAGGATTCCTTTCTCTACATCTTTGCCACCATGTCTTATTTTCTTTGTGAAAATAGCCATTTAAACAAGTGTGAGGTGGACTCATATTGTGGTTTTGATTTGCATTTCCCTAATAATTAGTGACATTGAAAGTTTTTTCATGTACCTGTCGATCGCCTGTATATTTTCTTTGGAAAGATGTCTATTTGGATCATCTGCCCATTTTTTTTTTTAATTGGAGGCTAATTACTTTACAATATTGTATTGGTTTTGCCATATATCAACAAGAATCTGCCATGGGTGTACACGTGTTCCCCATCCTGAACCCCCCTCCCACCTCCCTCCCTGTACCATCCCTCTGGGTCTGTTTAAGTGGATTTTCTTTATTGTTGTTGTTGAATTTTATTTTTCTGTATAATCTGTATATTAACCTGTTATCAAATACATGATTTGGAAATAACTACTCTCATTCAGTAGGTTGACTTTTCATTTTTATACTGGCTTCCTTTGCTGAAAAAAAGCTCTTTAGTTTGATATAGTCCTATTTGCTTATTTTTGCTTTTGTTTCCCCTGTCTTTGGAGTCAAATACACTGTTAAGACTAATATTAATGAGGCTACCCCCTATGTTTTCTTCTAGGAATTTTATGGTTTCAGGTTTTACATTCAGGTCTACCACATGACCCAGATATTTCACTTCTGAAAACACAAAAACCATTAGTTTAAAAAGATATGTGTATCTTTATGCTCATTATAGCATTATTTAGAATATAAAAATATGTTTAAAAAAAAGAAGCACCCATTGATGGATGAATAATTAAAGAAGATGTTGGTTACAATATATTCAGTGGAATATTATTCAGCCATAACAAGTAAAATTCTGCCATTTGGAACAATAGGGATGGACCTTGTGGGTATTATGCCAAGTGTAAAGTAAAATAAAATTAAAACAAACAAACAAACAAAAAATAAAATAAAATGAAAGAAAAAAAACCAAAAACAAATGAACAAACAAAATTAAACAAAACAAATTCATAGATACATTGAGCCAATTAGTGATCACCAGATAGCAAGAGGGTTGGGGGATGAGAAAAGTAGGTGAAGGGAGTAAAATGTACAACAGTGAATGGTAACAAGACTTGTGATGATGATTACTTTGTAGTATATATTTGTGTTGAATTTTAAGCCTGTACACCTGAAACTTATTTTGAAAAAGGAATGGTTATATTTGACTCTACAAGCTAATTTAGATCTCTAAAAGAAACCTATTCAACTGAATTTAATATGATTGATATACCCTATGGATTTAGTGAATCAATTCAGTTCAGTCACTCAGTCTGGTCCGACTCTGCAACCCCACGGATTGCAGCATGCCAGGCTTCCCTGTCCATCACCAACTCCTGAAGTTTGCTCAGACTCATGTCTATCAAGTCAGTGATGCCATCCATCTCATCTTCTGTTGCCCCCTTCTCCTCCTGTTTTTCAGCATCAGGCTGTTTTGCAATGAGTCAGTTCTTCGCATCTGGTGGCCAAAGTATTGGAGTTTCAGCTTCAGCATCAGTCCTTCCAATGCATATTCAGGACTGATTTCCTTTAGGATGGACTGGTTGGATCTCCTTGCCATCCAAGGGACTCTCAAGAGTCTTCTCCAACACCACATTTTAAAAGCATCAATTCTTTGGTGCTCAGTTTTCTTTACAGTCCAGCTCTCACATCCATGCATGACTATTGGAAAAACCAAATTTGACCAGATGGGACCTTTGTTGGCAAAGTAATGTCTCTGCTTTTTAGTGAATAGTGAATGATAAAAATGTAAATTCAATGAGTTCAAACTGTTCATTTGAAAAACTTTTATAATAAAAATTTAGAAAATAGTTGGAAAAATTATCAGTGATTCATGTTTGTTTTTATTTACATATTTATAAGCAAGGATCTCAATTTATTAACTTATAAACAAATATATTATTATAAAGCTGATTGTAATACCTGTTTCTATAGGTCACAGACAAAACTACATTTTTGTCTGAAATCTCCTGTGATCATGGAAACAGGGTAAGGGTACTTTGATTTAAGTATCATGTTTGTTTTTTTTTTTCTTTAAATTTGATGTTGTCCACTGTGAACATATATGAGTCTATCTGATGCCCATCATGAGTAAAAAATTCTCTAAATGGTTGATCTAAGCACTTTTTTTTACTGAATAGTCCTGGGGACACAATATCTGAATCAAATTTGCCTATGGAGTCAAGCCATTTTAAAATAAGTATCAGTGCCGAATGAGAAATTAAATAGTTGGATAGAGAAAAAGAAAGAATTAAAGTAAAGCTTTGCAGAGAGTGGGAAGTGGTAATACCCAGAATAAAGCTCTAGTGTGGGTCTGACATTCTCCAGTAGTCTCCCTGGAGATGAAGGATAAGGCAATACTTCTTTTATTCATTTTGTATCATTTCCTCCTCACACTAGATTGGTCTAGTTAGAAATAGATTTTTAGTTTAAAATGCATTTCCTTAACGATATCATTCTGTTTTTACTTTTCAGTATTATTGGGAAAAAGGCTAGAGTCATTATGAGTTTCACTAATATATATTTGCAATTTTTGTTTCTGATTTTAATCCTCTTGGCTGTTATCTATCACATTCTGAATTGTGGAATATTGTGTCCTTAGAGCAAGTCTCCTTTAATTCACTCTACTGGGCACTTGATATATACTTTAATCTAGAAACACTTTCATTCAGGAATAATCTAAAATACTGTATTTTGTATAAAAATGTTTCTATCTGAAATAGCTAGAAGAGAAATGTTGGATCCCCCGTATTAATGTTTTGAATATTTTTTTTCTAATTTCAATCTTTTACATTTTCCTTCTCTTTGAGTGATTTTTCTTTTACTGTATTTCCCTTAAAAAATTGATATATAGTTGACTTACAATGTTGTCTTAGTCTCAGGTGTACAGCAAAGTGATTCAGTTATATGTAAATATGTGCTCAGTTGCTTCTGACTCTTTGTGGTCCCCCAGACTCTAGCCCACCAGGCTCCATTGTTTATGGGATTTCCTAGGCAAAAATACTGGGGTGGACTTCTTCCATTTCCTTCTCCAAATATATGTGTGTGTGTGTGTGTGTGTGTGTGTATTTATATATATTATAAATATTTATTACATATATATAAATTCATAAATATCTACAAATACATATAATTTTTAAGATTCTTTTTCCTTATTATTACAGATGTTAACTATAGTTCTCTGTGCATTTTCTGAATTATCTACCATACTTTTAATTTCAAAGAATTTCTTTCACTGTTATAGGCCCTTTTGTACAGCATATGGCCATTGCTTTTTTTTAATGAATGTAATGTTGTGTTGTATTACCTTGAGGATTTAAAATTTTTCCCACTGTTTCTTGTGTTATATCTGTTAACATAATTTTTTTTTCAAATTTGCTTATTGGCATTTGAGGAGGCTGTTTGGCAGACTAAGAAGGATATAAGTGATCTGTTAATATATCTGGGGTGAGAGGGAAGATCTGACCATTCAGGTTTTCAGGTTTTCTCCTTCCAATGTAACTCCTCTAAAGCATAAATCCCTATTATTTGGCCTGGGTATAGGCACATGTGCAGAGTTGAAAGAGGAAACAGCTGTTCCATACATTTCAATATATTCTCCAGTCTTTTGCTTTATCCAGCCTATCAGTTATAAGGTCAATGTTTTTGGTTTATGTTTTTGTTATTTTTAGGCTTCTGTAGGATGAAGGCAATGGCACCCCACTCCAGTACTCTTGCCTGGAAAATCCCATGGATGGAGGAGCCTGGTAGGCTGCGGTCCATGAGGTCGCTAAGAGTCGGATATGACTGAGCGACTTCACTTTCCCTTTTCACTTTCCCTGCATTGGAGAAGGAAATGGCAACCCACTCCAATGTTCTTGCCTGGAGAATCCCAGGGATGGGGGAGCCTGATGGGCTGCCGTCTATGGGGTCGCACAGAGTCGGACTTGACTGAAGTGACTTAGCAGCAGCAGGAGCAGCAGCAGCAGGATGAATAGTTTCTCCTTTCAACATTTGTTTATTTTTCCTATATTTTAGTTGCTACTTCTTTTGGCCTATTAAATCATTTCCCCCACCTATGTTTCTGCTTTAAAATATTCATTGAAGACTTGCATCTACTACCTATTTTATCAGTTCAGTTCAGTCGCTCAGTCTCACTCTTTGAGACCCCATAGACTGCAGCACGCCAGGCTTCCCTGTCCATCACATCCGCTGTTATCCCCTTCTCCTCCTGCCCCCAATCCCTCCCAGCATCAGGGTCTCTTCCAATGGGTCAGCTCTTCACATCAGGTGGCCAAAGTATTGGAGTTTCAGCTTCAGCATCAGTCCTTCTAATGAATATTCAGGACGGATATTCTTTAGGATTGACTGGTTTGATCTTGCAGTCCAAGGGACTCTCAAGAGTCTTCTCCAACACCACAGTTTAAAAGCATCAGTTCTTTGGCACTCAGCTTTCTTTATAGTCCAACTCTCACATCCATACACGACTACTGGAAAAACTATTGCTTTGACTAGATGGAGGCTTCCCCGATGGCTCAGATGGTAAAGTGTCTGCCTGCAGTGCAGGAGACCCAGGTTCAATCCCTGGGTTGGGAAGATCCCCTGGAGAAGGAAATGGCAACCCACTCCAGTACTCTTGCCTGGAAAATTCCATGGGCTGAGAGGCTCCTCAGAGCCTGGTAGGCTACAGTCCATGGGGTCACAAAGAGTCGGACACGACTGAGCAAATGGACCTTTGTTGGCAAAGTAATGCTTCTGCTTTTTAATATGTTGTCTAGGTTGGTCATAACTTTTCTTCCAAGGAGAAAGCATCTTTTAATTTCATGATTGCAGTAACCATCTGCAGTGATTTTGGAGCCCAAGAAAATAAAGTCTAGCTCTGTTTCCATTATTTCACCATGTATTTACCATGAAGTGATGGGACCAGATGCCATGATCTTCATTTTTTGAATGTTGAGTTTTAAGCCAACTTTTTCACTCTCCTCTTTCACTTTTACCAAGAGGCTCTTTGGTTCTTCTTTGCTTTCTGCCATAACGGTGGCATATCTAAGGTTATTGATACTTCTACCTGCAATCTGATTCCAGCTTGTGCTTCATCCAGCCCAGCATTGCACATGATGTACTCTTCATATAAGTTAAATAAGCAGGGTGACAATATATATCCTTGACATATTCCTTTCCCAAATTGGAACTAGTCCATTGTTCTATGTCCAGTTCTAACTGTTGCTTTTTGACCTGCATACAGATTTCTCAGGAGACAGGTAAGGTGGTCTGGTATTTCCATCCCTTTAAGAATTTTCCACAGTTTGTTGTGATCCACACAGTCAAAGGCTTTGGCATAGTCAAAAAAGCAGTAGATTTTTTTCTGGAATTTTTTTTTTACTTTTTCAATGATCCAATGGATATTGGCAATTTGATCTCTGGTTCCTCTGCCTTTTCTATATCCAGGTTGAACATCTGGAAGTTCATGGTACACATACTATTGAAGTCTGGCTTGGAGAATTTTGATCATTACTTTGCTAGTGTGTGATATGAGTACAATCATGTGGTAGTTTGAACATTCTTTGGCATTGCCTTTCTTTGGGATTGGAATGAAAACTGACCTTTTTCAGTCCTATGGCCACTGCTAAGTTTTCCAAATTTGCTGGCATATTGAGTACAGCATTTTCACAGCATCATCTTTTAGGATAATAATACCTTTCAAAATTTTAATTTAATAACAGTAGGTCTTGGCATAGGAGTGGTTAAAAAATGGGTACAAGTTTATTTTTTTAAATTTATTTTACTGGATTTTAGTTGCTTTACAATGTGTTAGTTTCTGCTGTACAGCAACATAAGTCAGTCATATATATATATGAAGTGAATGAAAGTCGCTCAGTCATGTCCGACCCCTCACTACCCCATAGACTGTAGTCTGCTAGGCTCCTCTGTCCATGGAATTCTCAAGGCAAGAATACTGAAGTGTGGGTAGCTGTTCCCTTCTCCAGGGGATCTACTTGACCCAGGGATTGAACCCAGGACTCCTGTATTGCAGGCAGATTTCTTACCATCTGAGCCAGCAGGGGAGCCTGCGTATATATATGCATGCTCTCCCTTTTGGACTACCTTTTCCTTAAGGTCACCACAGTGCATTAAGTAGATTTCCCTGTGTTATACAGTTTGTTCTCATTACTTATCTATTTTATACATGTATCAATAGTGTAAATGCTTCGATCCCAATATCCTAATTTGTTCCACTGCCCATTCGCCCTTGATATCCATACATTTGTTCTCTACATCTGTGGCTCTACTTCTGCTTTGCAGATAGGCTCACTTATACCATTTTTCTAGATTCCACATGTATACATTAATATACAGTATTTATTTTTCTCTTTCTGAGTTCACTCTCTGTTACAGACTCTAGGTCCATCCATGTCTCTACAAATGACCCAATTTCATTCATTTTTTATGGCTGAGTAACACTGAATTTTATATACATACACCACATCTTCTTTATCCATTCCTCTGTCAATGGACACTTAAGTTGCTTCCATGTCTTGCCTATTGTAAATAGCACTACACAGAGCAGATGGTGACTGCAGCCATGAAATTAAAAGACGCTTACTCCTTGGAAGGAAAGTTATTACCAACCTAGATAGCATATTCAAAAGCAGAGAAGTTACTTTCCCAACAAAAACTCCGTCTAGTCAAGGCTATGGTTTTTCAGTGGTCATGTATGGATGTGAGAGTTGGACTGTGAAGAAAGCTGAGCACCAAAGAACTGATGCTTTTGAACTGTGGTGTTGGAGAAGACTCTTGAGAGTCCCTTGGATTGCAAGGAGATCCAGCAAGTCCATTCTGAAGGAGATCAGTCCTGGGTGTTCACTGGAAGGACTGATGCTGAAACTGAAACTCCAGTACTTTTGGCCACCTCATGCGAAGAGTTGACTCATTGGAAAAGACTCTGATGCTGGGAGGGATTGGGGGCAGGAGGAGAAGGGGACGACAGAGGATGAGAGGCCTGGATGGCATCACCAACTCGATGGACGTGAGTCTGAGTGAACTCCAGGAGTTGGTGATGGAAAGGGAGGCCTGGCGGGCTGCGATTCATGGGGTCGCAAAGAGTCAGACACGACTGAGTGACTGAAATGAACTGATAAACACTGAGGTGCATGTATCTTTCTGAATTATGGTTTTCTCTGGGCATATGCCCAGTTGTGGCACTGTTGGATCATATGGTAGTTCTATTTTTAGTTTTTTAGGGAACCTCCATGCTGTTTTCCATAGTGGCTATATCAGTTTACACTCCTAGCAATAGTGCATGAGGATTCCTTTTGTCCACTGGCTCTCCAGCATGTTTCAGTTCAGTTCACTTGCTCAGTCTTGCCTGACTCTTTGCAACCGACTCTAGCACATTTATAGATGCTTTTGTCGAACTCCAACATGTTTATAGACGCTTTTGATGATGGCTATTCTGACTGGTGTGAAGTAATACCTCATTGTAGCTTTGATTTGAATTTGTCTAATTACTGGTGATATGGACATCTTTTCATGTGCTTTTTGGCCACCTGTATGTGTTCTTTGGAGAAATGTCTATTTACATTGTCTGCCATTTAAAACAATTTTTTAAATTAATTTATTTTAATTGGAGGTTAATTACAGTATGTGGTGTGTCTGTCATACATCTACATGAATCAGTCATGGGTGTATATGTGTCCCACCATCCTGAACCCTGCCCATTTCTGATTGGGATTCTTTTACAATATATATATTGAGCTGCATTCATGTTTAGTTATTTTAAAAAGCATCTATTTAACAGGCTAAATTTTGAAAAGCACATTCTTGAACTATGACTCCATATTTTCCTTATATTTTTTTAGAAGTTAGAAGTAGTGTTTGATAAGGCAGATAGGACACATTCTGAAAGGAATAAATTATCTAAGTATTTCTAGGAATATGTACTTAATCACAAGCCTCCCTTTCCATATGCTGTCATTTATATATAGAAGCACAAACTCCATACGTTTGAAATGGCCAGATGGCAACTCTTCTCTTCCTTACTAAAATGAAGCAGGGAACACAAGAGCTCCCTAGTGAAAACACACGCAGTATTTTGTTTTAAAACATATAGCTTTGAAGTGAACATAAGCTTGCTTCTGCCTTTTTTTTTAATGTTTGTTCTCTTTTTTAGCACTGACACAAACTAGAACCTAGTGCCCTTTGCTGCATTGCTTGCACCTAGACAAATGTCTCCTCTAGCAACAAAATGCAACAAAACTACAAGGGACTAAAAACAGCTATGCGCATGTACAGTTGGGGCAAATTATGAACAAAATACAAAAAGACCGAAAACCCAACTGACATTTCTGGGGAGCTGGATGCAAAAGCAGGGGACTATACATGCCCCCCTGCACATAGCACCACCAAGGGGGTGGGCAGACCACCTACACCACCCCTTTGGCCTGACCCCTGGGTGCACCCCTATCCTCATCTCATATAAGGAACACCCCTCCCTCCGCATAGGGAGTGAGCAAGAGAGCACTTACTTGTTTCAGCTTTCTTCTCTGCAGCAGGAGTCCCAGTAAAGCCTTGATTGAATTTCTTGTCTGGTTTCGTATCAATTTCTATTAAGGAGCCCAACTACCCTGGTAGGTAACATACTTTGTAGCATCAATGAAGGGCTATTGTCCTCTTCTCAGAAGAGGACATGGGCACCTCTGTGACCACTGAATGCAGCTTCCCTGTGGGTGACAAGCAGCTGCTGGAATCTCTTGTTTCAGCCTCTCCACATTTTGTAAGTCTGCCTTCCCAGCTCCAGGGAGCCACAGGATCCTCATTCAGGCACTAATCTTCCCTCCCTTTGTCCTTTTCCCTCTCCTGATATCTCTTCACTTCTCCCCTCTCTGTCCTTTCCTACTTTTGTCTTCCCCTTCCAAGAGAGTGGATGTTAGGCAGCTATAGCACCACTCCTCTCAGCGTGTGAGATAGTGCTCCCTCTGGCCAGCAGTGGCTCACTTTGAACAGTGACAAATATGATCTCAGAGAGACAGCAGTGAGGGATCCTGAAGAGAGATCTTAATTTCCTGACCAGGAATTGGACCTGCGTAACCTGGATGAAAGGGGAGACCCAGTGGTTCAGCGGTGAAGAATCCACCGGGCAATGCAGGGGATTTGGGTTTGATCACTAGGGTGGGACGATCCCCTGGAGAAGGAAAGTACAACCCACTCCAGTATTCATGACTGGGAAATCCCATGGACAGAGGAGCCCAGCGGGCTGTGGTCCATGGGTCTCAAAAGAGTCAGACAGCATAGATCAACTAAACAACAACAAAAACAATAGCTTGGATGCAAACCAGGAATCCCAACCACTAGACCACCAGGGGCTCGAGGCAGAAGCAAAGTGGCCTTGGCTCTTTCCCTTGTTTGAAAGCAAGTGTTTCAAGGAAGCAAAAACTATAAAAACAGCACAAAATAATATGGATACCAGAAGCTGTACGTTTATGGAACTGGAACATTGTGAAAATAAATTTGTACACTGATAGAATTGTATACAGTTGGATTACATTTAACTATATAAGTTGGTTTTAATTAAAGAAGGGTAATGGAAGAATAAATTTGGATTCTTTTTACTTTATAATGGAGTATAGTTGATTTACAATGCTGTCTTGGTTTCAAGTGTACAGCAAAGTGATTTAGTTATACATAAGGGACACAAGTCGCTCAGTCATGTCTGACTCTTTGCGACCCTATGGACTGTAACCTATCAGGCTCTTCTGTCCATGGGATTTCCAGGCAATAGTACTGGAGTGGATTGCCATTTCCTTCTCCAGTGGATCTTCCCAACCCAGGGATCGAACCCAGGTCTCCCACATTGTAGACAGACGCTCTACCGTCTGAGCCACCAGGGAAGTCTTAGTTATACATACACACATATACATACATACATACATACATACATACATACATACATATATATATATATATATATATCCTTTTTCACATATATGCATATGTTATTACAGCATGTTGAGCAGAATTCCCTGTGGGTCCTTGTAGATTATCTATGCATTGTTTAGTAGCATACTGTTTATTATCTACCTGCTTGTGGCTTTTTAGTTTTTTCTGGTAGTCAATATCTAATCTCATAGTGTTGTGGTCTGAAAAGATGCTTGATATGAATTCAAGTTTCTGAAATTTAACAAGGCTTGCTTTGTGGTCCATCATGAGATGTATCCTGGAGAGTGTTCTACAACCACTTGAAAAGAATGAACTCTGCTGCCTTCAGACAGAAGCCTTTTGAAATATAAAGTCCATGTTCTCTAATGTGTTATTTGAGGCCTGCGTTTCCTTATTACTTTTCTCTCTGAAATGATCTGCCCATTTGATTGGGGTATCAAACTGGGGTATCCTGTGTTACTGTTGATTTCTTCTTTATGGCTGTTGTTGTTCAGTCACTCAGTCATGCCTGATTCTTTGCGACCCCGTCGATTGCAGCACGCCAGGCTTCCCTGTCCTTCACCATCACCTGGAGCTTGCTCAAACTCATGTCCATTGAGTCAGTGATGCCATCCAACTATCTCATCCTCTGTCGTCCCCTTCTCCTCCTGCCTTAAATCTTCCCTAGCATCAGAGTGTCTTCCAATGAGTCAGCACTTCACATCAGGTGGCCAAAGTATTCGAGTTTCAGCTTCAGCATCAGACCTTCCAATGAATATTCAGGATTGATTTCCTTTAGGGTTGACTGGTTTGATCTCCTAGCAGTCCAAGGAAATCTCAAGTCTTCTCCAACACCACAGTTCAAAAGTATCAATTCTTTGGTGCTCAAGTTTCTTTATGGACCAACTCTCACTTCCATACATTGACTACTGGAAAAACTATAGCTTTGACTAGATGGACCTTTGTCAGCAAAGTAATGTCTCTGCTTTTGAATATGCTGTCTAGGTTTGTCATAGCTTTTCTTATAAGTGCTTTTAATTTCATGGCTGCAGTCACCATCTACAGTGATTCTGGAGCCCAAGAAAAAAAATTATGTCACTGTTTCCACTGTTTCCCCATCTATTTGCCATGAATTGATGGGACCATATGCCATGGCCCTAGTTTTTTGAATGTTGAGTTTTAAGCCAACTTTTTCACTCTCCTCTTTCACTTTCAACAAGAGGCTCTTTAGTTCCTCTTCGTTTTCTGCCTTGAGGGGTGGTGTCATCTGCATATTTGAGATTTTTGATATTTCTCCCAGCAATCTTGACTCCAGCTTGTGCTTCATTCAGTCTGGCATTCAGCAGGGGGCATTCCCTGGTAGCTCAGCTGATAAAGAATCTGCCTGCAATGCAGGAGACCCTGGTTCGATTCCTGGGTCTGGAAGATCACCTGGAGAAGGGATGGGCTACCCACTTCAGTATTCTTGGGCTGGTGGCTCAGTCAGTAAAGAACTCACCTGCAATTTGGGAGACCTGGGTTCAATCCCTGGGTTGGGAGGATCCCATGGAGAAGTTGGGAAGTTATCCTGAAGACGGGAATGGCTACCCAACCCAGTATTCTGCCCTGGAGAATTCCATGGACAGAGGAGCTTGGCAGGCTACAGTCCATGGGGTTGCAAAGAGTCGGAAACAACTGAGCGACTTTCACTTTCACTTTACTTTCAAGCAGGGTGACAATAAACAGCCTTGACACTCCTTTCCCAATTTTGATCCAGTCCACTCTTCCATGCCTGGTTCTAACTGTTGCTTCTTGACCTACATACAGGTTACTCAGGAGGCAGGTAAAGTGGTCTGGTATCCCTGTTACGGCTGTTAGCACCTCAATATATAAGGCAAATGCCCCAATGCTAACTGCATAATATTTACAATTGATGTTATCTTTTTTCTTGGATTGTCCCTTGATAATCATATAATGGCTTTGTCTTTGATACAGTCTTATTTTAAACTCTATTTTGCTTGCTATTAGTATTGCTACTCCAGGTCTCTTTTGATTTCAAATTGCATGGAAAACATTTTTTGTCCCCTCACTTTCATTCTGTATGTGTCCCTAGATCTGAAGTGGGTCTATTTATAGACATATCTGTATGGATCTTGTTTTTGTATCCATTCAACCAGTCTTTGTCCTTTGGCTGGGGCATTTAATCCATTCACATTTAAGGTAATTACCAGAATCTACATTCTTATTGCGTTTTTGTTTTGTTTTGTACTTGTTTTTATATGTCTTTTTCTTTTGTTAACTTGTTATTTGATAACTGTTTTTACTGTTGTTTGGATTCCTTTCTCTTCTGTGTATTTATATGTGGTAGACTTTTGGTTTGCAGTTACTATCATGTTTTGATATAGCAGTCTCTCTATACATACAAGATTAAGTTGCTGTTCTCTTAAATAAATTTCCTAAATCCTGCATTTGTTTGCTCTTCTCATGATTGTTAGATCTGATACAATATTTATGTGTAGGTTATTTACTACATTTACTGTATGTTTGCCTTTACACTGTGCCTTCCCATTCATAGTTTTCTTGTTTCTAGTTGTAGCCTTTTTTTTTTTTTTTCCTGGCTAGAGATTTTCTTTTAAGATTTGTTGTAATACTGGGTCTGTGGTGCTGAATTCTCTTAGCTTTAGTCTGTAAAGCTTTTGAATTCTCCATCAAATCTTAATGAGAGTTTTATTGGCAGAGTATTTTCAGTTGTAGGTTTTTCCCTTTCATCACTTTAAATATATCATATCACTGCCTTCTAGCCTGCAGAATTTCTTCTAAAAAATCAGCTGATAACCTTATGGGAATCCACTTGTATGCTTTTTGTTGCTTTTCCCTTGTGGATTTTAATATTATTCCTTTCTATATCAATATTTTTTATATTTTCAAAGTTTATTCCAAAATTGCAGATATAATCTGTTGTTTCTTATGCCTACACCCTTGTCTCCTTGAGCAATAATCATTGGCATCTTAGACACACTTGATTAAAATATAGGTTTAGTGACTTAGTTGAAAATACTTAAATAGTTTAAAATATTAAAAGTTAGTTTAGCTTCCAAGAGTTTAATACATACCTATTGTTTGTTGTGTTGAATATTTTATTTCAGGAGCTGCCTAAAGAAAGACTATGATGATTTCAGAAGACAGCCTGATCATGATAAATTTACTAGAACTGTGGACTACTGAATACGATGAAGGAGATCTTGTGTAAGAATCTCCTGAAGTAGAAATTGGGAGCAAGTCTGTAGATAGCAAAGAACCTCTAGATTCTGGAAGAAGATCATTTTGAAGAGGATAATTTTGATTCAGATAGTCAATCAAGCTGTTTCTAAATCAACACTAACAGCACAATGAGAAATGTTAGTGTTGTTCCCTGTTAACTCAGACGGTAAAGAATCTGTCTGCAATCCAAGAGATCCAGATTCAGTCCCTTGGTCAGGAAGATCCCCTGGAGAAGGGAATGGCAACAAACTCCAACATTCTTGCCTGGTGAATTCTGTGCACAGAGGAGCGTGACAGCCTACAGCCCATGGGGTTGCAAAGAATTGGACACGGCTGAGCAACTAACACACACACAGGCATTCAAACTCTTTAAATCAACACTAAAGCACAAAGATATTTTAGTGTCTTTTGTGGAGATAAAGGAATAACCTGGTTAATGAAGTTTATTGATTGGAGAAATCTATTATGTTTGAAGGTGTACTTCTTGTTGAAGGTTCTTTGGAGTCATTAGGAGTTTCTCGAGCCAGTGCCTGACTCCAGACTGTAGGCATGTACTGCTCATTACAGACCACACCGAGTTGATATACAATCCGTTTGAAACTGATTTATTCTGTTAATTTTTGAAGTGCTATTTCTGATGTTTGCTTTAAATGGAACTTGGCAAGTCCCTAATAATTGTGATGATTCCTTTTTATGAGAAACAACCAAAGCTGATGGCCTATTGTAGTGGGCCCATATGCTCTTGTGTGTAGTATGCTATAGGGAGCTGTGTGTGGAGGCCTTGCACCTAATGTACCTAATTAGAGCCCCCAGCACAGAACTATTGTGTCGACACCCCAACTCAGTGTACCGTGTACAGAAGAACTGCTTTCAACATTTCAATTCAAGACGGCTGTGCCCAACATCTCAGTCTGAAATGCTGTGAGCTGGTTTCTCTTTCTTAAAAAAAAAAAGAACAAAAAACAGTTTTCTTGGAATGCTGCTTTTGACAGCAGACTGTGCAAATTTCTTTGCCTTTAAATAATCTTTTCCCTATTTGCCTTTGAAATATTTTATTATCACTTTGGCTACATGAATAAATATTGTTTCACATAGACCTATGATTGTATCTGATCAGGTGCTTTAAAACATTTTGTTTTTTTTTTTTTTTAGTGTGATGCAAAATGGTATAATCAAAAATTTCTTGAAATTTTTATATAGTTACACACACTTGAGAAAAAGACTGAAAGAATACAGTTCAATGTAGCACAAATTATTTCTGAGTGATGAGATTACAGTTGAAATTTATTTACTTTCAAATTCCTGTCATTTTAAATTTTAATAAAATATTTTTATAATTGGAAAAAATGTTAGAGGTTGGTTTTCCTTGATTTGATTTTAAGATTTTTGCTCAATTTCAAATTATAGCTTTGTCAGAAGATAAAGGAAAATTAAATGGGCTACAAAAACTTTGTCACTAATAATAAATATCTATTAATGTTATAAGTCATATAATCAGTTATCAAATTAAAATTAAAGTACCATAACAGGTTATTCATACAACACTCCAAACTCTTGAGTTGCCTTGTCTATTACATGGAGTTTAGATAACATAGGTTGTTTCATTTTGTTGCTGTTTTGGTTTGACTGAGTTTCTGTCCCAATTTATACAAACAAATTTAAACCTCTATAGCTAAAATTAAAAGCAAATTAGATGACAAAAACATATGTATGTAAATTTGACAGAAAATTTAGAATTGCATTTTCTAAAGAGTGTCTTCAAAGTGTTATTTGTAAGAAAGCATCAAGTCCTTAGCAGGTAAATGAACAAAGGCTGTAAGCGTATTTTGCTCAAGAATAATATAACTAATGAAATATAACAAATGGTTGTTCATTTTGACTAGGAATCAAAGAAAATCATGATAAACCCTGAATACTGACAAAGACTGTTGCAGAACTAGTGAGCTTCTCTGCAGCCTTCTTTGAATCACCCCAGTGATAGCTATCAAGCTACCACTCAAGACGTTTGCTCTTAGTTATCTCAATTATGGAAATCTGCTGTGCAGGTAACTCAACAGAAACAAAAGTCTAAATGAAGACTAAACTGAATTCTACTATTTTCTCTTAAGTGTAAGGAAATAATACTTGAAACAGCACAGTGATCTACCAAATAGGGATGGAAGTAAATCCTAGTATCCCAACTTAATAAAATATATGGCAACAGTTATGATAACAATTATAACTACACAGAACTATGAAAATAATCATACAATATTAATGTAAATATAAATAAATTATCTGTTAGCAATGATTGCTATTATTTCAGTATAGAATAATATGTGCCTGTGATCAGGGATGGAAAACAAAAAATGAAAGCAGTTGCATCTTGGTGAGGTTATAAATGATCCTCCTATCTTAAATCTTTAAAAAGCCCACAGTTTTTTGACAGACTTCTCAAATATAAAATTCTAATTAAAATTACTTTAACCTTCAGCTAGTGTCAGGGTGCTTCAAAGGGTCCCTGGAGTATCCCAAAGAGAAATTCTAAACTAACTGGGTTCACTTGGTGACTTAAATGACATGGGAATCAATGTCAAAAGAGTACTAAATCTCCTTACTATCAAATGGGTGAATGTTATTAATATAGGTATAAAAATTATATGGAATTCCTAAAAACCTGCTGTGTCCTGATAAAATGTTATCAGTCATAATTCTAGCTAGCATAATGATGTTTCTTTGTCAATTGCATTGTAATCAGATGTTTAACTGTGCCCTTCTAAATCTTTTGTCATTCACAGACAGATAACCTGATGGTTCATCTTTAGGAAGATTTATAGAAAGGGCTTTTGAAAAATACAAGTTTTTGATAATTGTCATATCATAACCACTGAGCTGGGCAAAACTGATGGCTTTATAAAACTGTTAATTACACAGGTTAAGTAAACTGATGGATATGGTTATAATTTTTCAGTTTTGTCTAAAATATTACTGCTTTTAATGTGTTGTCCAGATATAACTGACTTGAGAGAAGGAGTTTCCTTATAATTTAGAGCAGTTTGGTAAATGTCCATACCTAAGTACAACTGAAATCTCTATCTTTTCCCACTACTGGCTTCCTCCAGAAATTGGAAACTCATATTACCAGCAGCTTTACTGGGTAAGTATGAAAGGCTAGATGGCATCACCAATGCAATGACATGAACTTGGGCAAACTTTGGGAGATGGTGATGGCCAGGGAGGCCTGGTGTGCTGTAGTCCATAGGGTCACAAAGAGTTGGACACAACTCGGCAACTGAGTAACAAAGAAAAGCCATCTCCTAAGAGGTGTAAGAATTTCACAGTATTTTTTAGAGACCTCAAAAAGAGAGCAATTCATCCAAATTTTCAAAGCAAAATCTGTGGTAAGCCCTTGGCATTGCTTTCTTGGCCCTGATCAGCCCTTTTAAAGTTTAGTCTGAGATTCCTTATAAAAAATTCCATGACAGCCAATTTAAAAGAATGTATATGACCAGTTACACTTCTGTAAGTAATCAACCCAAGTTTATTGAAATCATGCTTAATCTGCTAACAAAGTAATTTTAATTTGGCTATATTTGGTAAATATGAGGGTACTTTAGAGACAAAAATATTGTTTCAGTGGATATCAAATTCTGTGTGTACTAAGATTTTCCAGATAGCTCCTTTTTATAAATTTTAAATTGCATTAATAAATAGACACTCTAAGATTGTTTCTGAAGTTTATCCATATCAAATAAAGATAAGCTTTGTTATTCTGGGAATCAAGTTATTCTTTAAACCTGGAAAGAGGGGTCCCCTGAAGACCAGCTACTTGCAAAATGGAAGGCGCCTATAAAGTAATTTCAGCCACCCCCACTCTGTCAAACTGCAAGGGACATCTAGTTGGGTACATTTGTCCAGACTAAAAGCTTTATCTCCAAAGAACCTGTAGGTTGCAACAAAACAATATACCAATAAGCCAGCAGAAAAATCCGAGATACCTATCCAAAAGACAGGTGCTATTGACAGATAAGTAGAATGAGGTGGTGGGTTGGACTTCTACCTGCCATTCTTGCTATTGTACTCCCGCTTGGATTCCTCTGGTTTGCTTAGCCACCACCACCAGAAAAGGAGCTTTTTCCACACTGGGTTTAAGGAAAACACTCTACCATAGAAATGCTCTGTTGACTTTGTCCACCTTACTAGTTCCTGTAACTAGGGGACGATGGCAAGAAAATACACTTAGCATTTCCAGAATCATATCTGAAGGGAAATGTTTAAAAGAATGCTGGACTGGCAAAGAGCGATGGTACGGGGAGGGAGGAGGGAGGGGGGTTTAGGATGGGGAACACGTGTATACCTGTGGCGGATTCATATTGATGTATGGCAAAACCAATACAATATTGTAAAGTAAAAAACAAACAAAAAAGAATGGGTATGCCCTCACCATCACAGCTGGCTACTGGTCCTACTATTGCATTTCCCCTGGACCTACCAGGTTCAATGGTAATTAACAATCTAAAGTGGGGATAGTTGCCACCCCCTTGAGCTCTGCTAGTCACACTTGAACTTTCCAGGGTGCTGTTTCTATGCTTGAACTTGACTCCCTCATACACCTGTGGTGTGGGACATACTCTATTAATTTGTTCAGTTCAGTTCAATTCAGTCGCTCAGTCGTGTCCGACTCTTTGCGACCCCATGAATCGCAGCACGCCAGGCGTCCCTGTCCATCACCATCTCCCGGAGTTCACTCAGACTCACGTCCATCAAGTCCGTGATGCCATCCAGCCATCTGTTGTCCCCTCCTCCTCTTGTCCCCAATCCCTCCCAGAATCAGAGTCTTTTCCAATGAGTCAACTCTTCGCATGAGTACAAATAGTATTTATTTCACATGCCCTGAGAACCCGCTGAGGTATAATTACATGAGATATATTAGCTTCTTATATAGGGATAAACTATACCTACAACTTGTTTCAAACTATGGCCCAGTCTCCTTAAACAACATGGAAGGGGAATGTGAGTGGTGAGAAGGAAATGTCCCCCCCTCCCAGTTAGTCCAATTCAACACATCTGGAGGATTCCAGGCCAGGCAAACTGATCTCGCCTACCGAGTGTGGCTCTCTGATGATGTCAGCAGGATCACATATGAGCATCTTATTTAAAATGTTGCAGAGCTTTATACACTTAATTTTCTACATAACATCTGCTGTCCCCTAACTGTTTAAGTACTAACAATAGTTAACAATATTCATATCCTTAAGAAACTGTCCACTCCTAATCATGAGAGAGACATTCATGTCTGTGTCCCTGAAGGGTCTGTTCTCCTCTGTAGACACCTAAACCATCATATATTACAGAATTATGACTAGGCTCCATCCTTTCTCAACCAAGCTATGGCCTATCAATGTATTAATAATGTCCACTTAATAGGAGAGTGCACTATAGTGATAAGTATTTTTATATATAAGAGAACCATTCTGTTTCACCACCAAACCCCGAGAACACTAGCAATGATCCTAGCAGGGGCAGGGCTGACCACAGGACTGGCAGCTCCACGGGGAGGCTTTTGCTATCATAAAGCAACACTGAGAGATCTCACAAGACAGCTTCGTCTTGTGATGGAATAGACAGGACGTGACTCAAGCCCTCTCTTGTTTCTTTGGCTAATGTAGTTCTTGACGATCATCTAGCTCCTGTTCACAGTCTGGCAGAACACAGTGGAGTTTGTGCAATAAGTAATACTTCTTGCTGCACCTGGATCAGTGTGACAGGATAGGTACATTGATATTAAAGAAATATACACCCAAGCTGAATTGCTTCACAATTTTAGGGATGATACTACCTCCACTGTCTGGTTAACAGTTAAGGAAGGCCTCCCAAAGATATACTGGTTCTTTCCTTTATATGTCTTTTAGTAGCTGTGCTTCTCCTTTTGGTCCTTGTTTGTTTAAGCATTTGGTTGTGTTTTCTAGGCTCCAAAAGATTCAAGTAAGACTCATGATGGCTCAAGGAAGCTACTCCACTCCAGCAGAGGGTGGCCCAGGTACCTGCAAGTCATTGGAAGAGTCAATGAGGTACGTCTACACTTCTAGGGTGAGCTAGGGCTGTGGCCCCTATCCAGAGGAAGTTTCAGAAGAAGATATTTTAGGGTAAAGCGTCTGTCTACAATGCAGGAGACCAGGGTTCGAGCCCTGGGTTGGGAAGATCCCCTGGAGAAGGAAATGGCAATCCACTCCAATACTATTGCCTGGAAAATCCCATGGACAGTGGAGCCTGGTAGGCTACAGTCTATGGGGTCACAAAGAGTCAGACATGACTGATCAACTTCACTTTCTTTATGCTTTAAGAAAGAGGGAGTGTAGAATCCATCAGTGGGAAATGAGACAGGCTGGGACCTGGGACCCTTTGCTGTAGTGCTTGTATCTAGACAACCATCTTCTCCAGCAACAAAATAAGGGACTAAGAATAACTGGGTGCATATGCAGTTGAGGCAAATTATGAACATCACAATAAAGAACAAAAGCCCAGCTGCCACTTCTGAGGGGCTGGAAGCAAAAGCAGTACTAGGAAATGAACCCTGAATATTCACTGGAAGGACTGATGCTGAAGCTAAAGCTCCAATACTTTGTCCATCTGATGTGAAGAGCTGACTCATCAGAAAATACCTTGATGCTGGGAAAAACCGAGGGCAGGAGGGAAAGGGGACAACAGAGGACGATATGCTGAAGGATAGGGAGACCTGGAATGTTGCCATCCATAAGGTTGCATAAGTCGGTCACGACTGAGTGACTGAACAACAACAACAAATGGCAGTGTACAAATTTAAATAGTATGTATGCTTACCTTTTAGAAACAGACTGAATAAGCCAGAAGTGACTTAGCAGTCTCAACTATAGGGTAATGACAATAACACAAGGGAAGTAAAGTATAGTGATTTTAATATGGCAACACATTATAAGTTTTAATTTTGATTATGAAAATTTATTTAATATGGTAAATACAATTTTACTTATTTTATCACTTGAGCTGATTTTTTAATTTTCATTTCTTTTTACCTAATTAATACTATTGTCAATTTGGAAAAAGAAGAAAATGTAAAGTAAGTCAAAGGATGAACAAAATTTGCCTGAAAAATTGTGCCCCAAATAAAGTGGGACTTTGAGGGGTAAAGAAAATTAAATATCTGTTACATTACTGAGCATAATAAATTCACTGTTTGCTCTTTTACAAGGACATTCATCAGACAAATGTATATATAAGTTTATTTTTACTTCACTCACAATAGTTTAAAACTTTCAAAACCCAAATAAATGCTAATACAATCTGGCATGCATTATGGTAAAATAATTAATATAAAATACTTATAGAGTAACATAGAAAAGAAAAAACCTTAGCACAGATGTGCAATTCTCATATATACTGGAAAATAAATCATGCATTGATTTGCCATATTGCAAAAATCTGCACTATTATCTAAATTAAAAAATCAGGACAAGTAAATCGCTACATTAACCTTTTGGAATTACAATTTAATTATTCTCCACATACCAGTTCACATTTATGCAAGTTTTTCTTCTGAATTAATAAGTCATTTCATTTAATTGCTCAAAAGGTGTTCAAAGTTCTTATTTTCACACGCACATCATTCGCTAACAGTTTATTTTGGGAAAATAGATATCTTTAAAATTTTCCTTTATTAAAATAATTAGATATCATTTGCCAAAAGTTTGTGACAGAGCTAAAGAGAAATGCATAATGGTATTTCACAATTTCTCCAGGACATAAAACATATAATACATTTATGACTTATATATGAGAATTACATCATTCAGTGTTCAATTTTATGCTATTAAATATTTGAATACAATTATTAAAGCATTCATTCTAATATTATAGCCTTATATCATATAATAAAATTAGCCTTTGAACTGTTTGAGCTTTGTCACTTTTTCACACGTAGCTTTTATAGTAATTTTCATTTCATTTCTACCAAAATAATATTTGTTTCTAGAAGCAGAGGTAGAAATACCATTTTTAAAAATGAGTTGAAAATTTTCAAAGTTCTACCTTATACTTCAGAAATAAACATTTTTTTCACATTGGTCTACATTTGTTTGTAACAGTTATAGGGTCTAAATCAGTCCTATATAAGAAGCTCTTCTTTTAAAGCAACAGTAGTAAATTACTGCATCTGCATGGCCTTTTTTGAATAGAGAAGTACCTATGGACTCTGATAGTCCCAGTTGAACTTCTTTTCCCAGGGCTACCCTATACCGTCCAAAAAAGCATGCAGTTCTTGCTAAACCCTTTTGGTGAGGTAGTCTGGCTTCATCCAATGGGATGGCTTATTTTAATCTAAATAAATTATTTCTGTATCTTATAAACCTTCAGTTTAATATAATTAACTTTATCTTATTCAAATAAACATTCTGAGATACTCTAACTTAAAGGAACACTCTAACATTTGGAATTATGGGAAAGAAGACTAAAAACAAAGACTGTTTTAACAATTTTCCTATTTTAAAATACTAGAATTCATCCCATAAGTAACACAATTAGGAGAATTTAACACAAACACAATTTCCCCACCCCACCCACCATCTGTAAAGAAGAGAGAAATGAATTCTACAGAAAGCTAAGTCAGAATTTTGCCCAAGCAATCCCTTTATTTTTACCTAGCTTCTTTCTTGTATTAATAGTATGCTTATAGTAATTATTTTTAAATGTATGCATATACTAAGTTATTGTATCTTCCTTTTTTTTTTTTTAATGCTTCACAGACTTTATTTTATCCCCAAAAGCAGCTTGGATGAAGTTCTTTTTTTATTTTTATTTTCATTACTGTAATTTACTTCTTTTTCTTTTTTTTTTTTTTTGTACATGCGTTCCCAAACATGAACACCCCTCCCACCCCCCTCCCCACAACATCTCTCTGGGTCATCCCCGTGTACCAGCCCCAAGCGTGTATCTTCCCTGTGAACAAGGCTTAGTCCTCAAAAGTATTTACTGCTTGATTCACTACCATTTACATTTTGATTGTTCATGAGTAACACATACACAATAAGATATTTAGACACAACCTTCCTCAAACTGTTACAGTTGTTTCCAGTTCCCTCCATCTGGGGCACCAGATTGCAGTGGAAACTACATTTGATGTAGAGTTATATTTGAGTGAGTCCGAATCCTACTCCTGTAACCACTAACTAACTGGGGAAATCTTAGGTAAATCATTATCTTCCTTGAGATTAAGTTTCATTATAAAACAGATATTCAAATATCCCCACCCCCAACCTATAGAATCAGTGTAAATTTGAGCTTGACTCATCCAAGTTACTTCATCTTTTGGGATGTCCTCTACAGAATGCCCAAGGCTTTCTTGTGATTTCCATGAAATTTGGGAACCTTCTATTACTTCTGCCTCACTTTCTGCTATCTCACCACATACAAGTTACTTTTTTCTTCTTCCTGCTAGATTTAAATTTATTCCCACTTTTCTCATTTCCCACAAATATCGTTTACCGATATCTCCAACAGATTTAAAGATAAACTTATGATGGTCTTTTGTAGTTTAATCTTGAATATCATATAAAACATGTATAAGAGATTTTACAAATGATGGGAGATTAGAAGAACCCTTCGATTTTAAAGGTCTTGAACCCTCAAATATGGCACTAATTAACAAGTTTTGTGTTTCACTTTGTTGTTTTTATTCCCTTCTTTCATCCTACCCAACATTTTTATTGCCACAGCCAGGCAGCTATTTATATTTTATTTGTTTACTTATCCATGTACATACACGATTTTGACTCCTTCTCAGTTCAGTTCAGTTGCTCAGTCGTGTCCAACTCTGTGCAACCCCATTAATTGCAGCATGTCAGATTTTCCAGTCAATCACCAACTCCGGAGCTTCCTCAAACTCATGTTCATTGAGTCTGTGATACCATCTAACCATCTCATCCTTTGTTGTCCCCTTCTCCTGACTTCAATCATTCCCAGCATCAGACTCTTTTTTAATAAATCAGTTCTTCACATCAGGTGGCCAAAGTATTGGAGTTTCAGCTTCAGCATCAGTGCTTCCAATGAATATTCAGGACTATTTCCTTTATGATGGACTGGATGGATCTCCTTGCAGTCCAAGGGAATCTCAAGAGTCTTCTCCAACACCACAGTTCAAAAGCATCAATTCTTTGGCACTCAGCTTTATAGTCCAATTCTCACATCCCAACATGACTACTGGAAAAATCATAGCTTTGACTAGGTGGACCTTTGTTGGCAAAGTAATGTTTCTGCTTTTGAATATGCTGTCTAGGTTTCTCATAGCTTTTCCTCCAAGGTGCAAGCATCTTTTAATTCCATGGCTGCAATCACCATCTGCAGTGATTTTGGAGCCCCCCAAAATAAAGTCTCTCATTGTTTCCATTGTTTCCCCATCTGTTTGCCATGAAGTGATGGGACCGAATGCCATGATCTTAGTTTTCTGAATGTTGAGCTTTAAGCCAAATTTTCACTCCCCTCTTTTATTTTCATCAAGAGGCTCTTTAGTTCTTCATTTTCTGCCTTAATAAAGGTGGTATCCTCTGCATATCTGAGGTTATTGCTATTTCTCCCAGAAATCTTGATTCCAGCTTGTGCTTCATCTAGCCCAGCATTTCAGATGATGTTCTCTGCATATAAGTTAAATAAGCAGGGTGACAATATACATCCTTGAGGTACTGCTTTCCCAATTTGGAACCAGTCTGTTGATCCATGTCCAGTTCTAACTGTTGCTTCTTGACCTGCATGCAAATTTATCAGGAGGCACGTAAGGTGGTCTGATATTTCCATCTCTTTAAGAATATTCCAGAGTTTGTTGTAATCCACACAGTCAAAGGCTTTGGTGTAGTCAATAAAACAGAAGTAGATTTTTTTTATGGAACTCTCTTGCTTTTTCAATGATCCAACAGATGCTGGCGATTTGATCTCTCATTCCTTTGCCTTTTCTAAATCCAGCTTGAACATCTGGAAGTTCACAGTTCATGTACTTTTGAAGCCTGGCTTGGAGAATTTTGAGCATTACTTTGCTAGTGTGTGAAATGAATGGAATTGTGCAATAGTTTCAATATTCTTAGGCATTGCCTTTCTTTGGGATTAGAATGAAAACTGATCTCTTCCCAGTTCTGTGGCCACTGCTGAGCTTTCCAAATTTGCTGGCATACTGAGTACAGTACTTTCACAGCATCATCTTTTATGATTTGAAACAACTCAACTGGAATTCCATCACCTCCACTAGCATTGTTCGTAGTGATGCTTCCTAAGGCCCACTTGACTTCGGATTCTAGGATGTCTGGCTCTAGGTGAGTTATCACATCATCATGGTTATCTGGGTCATGATCTTTTTTGTATAGTTCTGGGTATTCTTGCCACCTCTTCTCCTACTCCTATATCTTCTTGTCTTGACAGGATGACTCCTTCCAGTCAGATGTAAAAAGACAAACTTTGCAATATCCATACTGATTAAATAAGACTAAGATCCCTCTGCCAATACATGACATGCAATCATTACTAGTCAAAGCAAGTTATCCTTTTTCCCTTTTAACCAGAAAGTAGATGAGATATGGGATTCTGTACAGCTGAACTCATAGACCACACCAGTGAATACTCATGGACATCAAACCATGTACTGTGGGAGCTGAAGTTAGTTGTACATAAACATAACAACTCTATGAAATTCCTTCAATTACATGGTAAGTCTATTCTCTAAAACCAATGAAAAATAAATATTAATTGGACTTGAGAGATAGTTTGTTACATGGCTTTCAATTTTCCTCATCTCCTAGTATTCAAGCCCTGTGCAATCCCCTCTCCTTAAGCATAGGTGGGACCCATGACTTGTTTCTAATCCAAGAATATGGCAAAGCTGATGATATGTTACACCTGGAAAAATATACCATGTTCTTTGACTGGAAGACTCAATACTGTCGAAATGACTATACTACCCAAGGCAATCTAAAAATTCAATGCAGTCCTTATCAAATTACCAATGGTATTTTGCACAGAACTAGAACAGAAAAGAATTATGTATGCGTGGAAAGAAAAGTGACCCCAAATAGCCAAAGCAATAAGAGAAAGGAAAAAATGGAACTGAAGGAAATCAGGCTCCCTGACTTCAGACTATACTACAAACCACACTAATCAAAATAGTATGAAACTGGTGCAAAAGAGAAATATAGGTTAAGATCATAACTCACGACTTTCATCTTACTAGAAAAATTCTGTTAACTCTCACTCTTACCAGCATTTAAGGAGCTCTACAAGAAGGTCCAAGTAACACGGAACTGAATGTGGCTTCCAGCAGGTAACCACAGATTTCAGATTTCAGGATGACAGTCCTTAAGGAACTGAATCCTGCCAACAGCCCTAAGGAGTTAGAAGTGGAACCTTTCTCAGATTTCACCACAGCCCTCACCAACATGTCCATGATAACAGATTTGTAAGACCCTGAAACATAAAATCCAACTCAATCATACCCAGATACTTCACCACCAAAACAATAAACTTGCGCTGTTTTAAACCGATGTTAATGGTAATATCATTACACAGCAAAAATGACTCAGATTATTTCCTCAATGTAAACAAAAATGGTTTCCAAATATTTTGGTGTAAATTTTCAAACATATACAGAAGTCACAACAGTTATACAGCAAACACTGATATAAATAAGCCAGCAATTAGTGCTTTCAACTAATCAAAACTATGGAAAAGAACATTGCAGGGATATCTTGTTTTATTACACTTTGCTTAACTGTGCCTCATAGACATTGCAGTTTACAAATTGAAGATCTGTGGCAATCCTGTATTGACCAAGTCTATCAGCGCCATTTTCCCAACAGTATTTACTTATTGCCTCCATATCATATTTGGTAATTCTCTCAGTATTTCAGCCTTTTATTATTACTGTTATGGTGATCAGTGATCTTTGATAGTACTATGAGGACTTGCTGAAGGCTCAGATGGTTCAGTTTTTAGTAATACTTTTTAATTAAAATATGTACACTGTTTCTTTAGACATAATGCTACTGTATACAACAGACAATTGCATGGTGTAAACATAACTCTTATATGCACTAGGAAACAAAAAATGTGTATGACTCACTTTACTGCCATATTCATTATATTACAAGAGTCTGGAACCCAGCCCACAACATCTTCAAGGTATGCCTGTGTATTGTAAGAAGCAAAATATTATCAAGAGAGATAACTGAATCATATATTCTTATAATTTTATATCAGACTTTTCTAACACATGTTAAATTATTTAATTTTACTAATTAGAAGGAAGCATTGTATTCCTTAAAAGGACAGAATATTATTTTTGCACAAAACTATGCTAATCTTCTCTGCATTGTTCCAATTTTATTAATAGTATATGTACTGCTGAAGCAAGCACAAAGATATTATTAAATGACTGAGAAATTAACAAATCTATGTTTAATATTTATAAGTATAACATTTGACATATACCTTAGTAGCAAGAAAATTTGAGTTGATTATTACCTTTTGAAAACTTAAAATACATTTTTTTCCTCAAGAAAATATCACAACATGGATTTTAGTTTGTATTTAAAGGACAGTAGCAAACTAATTACATTTACAATTGGATGGATGCCAAAGTTGTTTTCATGAATAGTTAACATTATGAATGCTGACTATATGTTGATTGTTACATTATCATAAGTGCTTTAAGAATATAAAATGATTACAGTCATCATGTCCTAACCTCATTTCTTATATCTAATACTTCATTTCTTAAAAAAAAATCATTTTTTCAGGGAAAACAGTAGCATGATTAAGAAGATATTAC
Source organism: Oryx dammah (assembly GCF_014754425.2). Classification (NCBI taxonomy): domain Eukaryota; kingdom Metazoa; phylum Chordata; class Mammalia; order Artiodactyla; family Bovidae; genus Oryx; species Oryx dammah. Next base: position 62,525,728 of record NW_024070205.1, on the reverse strand, counting down.
TTTGCTTTTAATAGTGCTGTATTCTCATATATAAATGTTATAATTTTCTTACTTTAGTGTATTATATGCATCACTTACCTTGATTTTTGTAAAATCCATTTTCTAAATGGTCTTTCATTGCAAAATTAGGTGCTGACTGGAAGACAGATTTAACAAAACTTTGGGGGAAAAGTTCAAATAATGGAATAATACTTTAATGGATCCTGAAAATGTCTGTATGACTATTTGGTTAAAACATGTAAACAAGTTGTATATATAAGGGATTTATCAAGTCGGGATCAAATGTGAGAAAAATTGCAAATGCCATTAGCAATAACTGTCAAAAAAATGTTGTCACCTGCTATTTGTTAAATTAAAGCATGGCTACAAAGACCTGGGTTAAAATTTTGGAAAATTAAAACTTTATCCAGTGCTGCACTCTATCGGGCTTCCCTGTGGCTCAGATGGTAAAGAATCCGCCTGCAATGTGGGAGACCTGGATTTGATTCCTAGGTTGGGAAGATACCCTGGAGAAGGGACAGGCTAACTGCTCCAGTATTCTGGCCTGGAGAACCCTCATGGACAGAGGAGTCTGGCAGGCTACAGTCCATGGGGTTGCAAAGAGTCGGACACGATTGAGTGACTAAGCACAGCACAGCACAGCCCTCTATCAGAAGTTCTGCATAAACAGCTTAAAGTCAGGCAACCATGGGGAAGACAGAGCTGAGCTGAGTTGCCAGTGATGATATGAAGTATTGGTCAAGGTTATTATTAGGAAGCAACTCTGGGCTCCCTGAGAGTTCAGTTACCTGCAGTGTTCCAGCTGCAGAGACTTAAGCAGTACACAGACTGAGGGTGGCACTGAAAACTTAAGCACAATTGTACAAACAGGAGTGACCACAGCCCATGGCCTCCATGGACAAAGTGGATGCCCCTTCATTGATATCAGAACTATGCAGAGCGCTGAACACTTCACTTACTTCACTCTGGGCAGAGAAGAAACAAAAAGAAAGAAAAAATTTAATCTTAAATTGGTTGTGGTTGAATATTAGTTAATTTCAGCCAAAAAATTAATAATAATTTTAACCCTAAAGTGACAAAACTATTTTAAGAGCCATGCCTATCAAGTGGGGTTTTGTTTATTTCTGGTTTTACCCCATGAGAAGAAACAGCAGCTCTAAAGCTAATATCTGTTAAAAAATACATTTTACTTCTGCATTTTTGAATGTTGACTGTATGTTTGAGCTTTGTCACAAATACACTAGTATATATGCATGTGTGTATCTGTGTAAACAAGTTTATCTCATAGGTTCAACTCTTTAAGACATATAGAAGAGTTTTTATTTTTCCCTAATACCTTTGGCCACCTCATGCGAAGAGTTGACTCATTGCAAAAGACTCTGATGCTGGGAGGGATTGGGGGCAGGAGGAAAAGGGGACGACAGAGGATGAGATGGCTGGATAGCATCACTGAACTGATGGACGTGAGTTTGAGTGAACTCCGGGAGATGGTGATGGACAGGGAGGCCTGGCATGCTGCGATTCATGGGGTCGCAAACAGTTGGACAAGAATGAGCGACTGAACTGAACTGAATACCTTGGTTTGTCAAATCTTGATTTCCTGTACTATAATGTTGTTTGTGACAAATTTTACTAACTTTTGATCAGTTTTGTTAACTGAACTTGGTCTGAGCTATTTTAACACTTCCAATCTTATACCTGATTTTAAACATGCAGAAATTCTTCTACCATCATTACAGCTTTACTTGTTCCAGTGTCTGGAGGCAGAGGAGAGAAGGAAACCAAAGCTTTACAAGGTGATGTCACTGTCTTATGAAGAGAAGACCGTGATATCACTAAGTGAGGCTTTAATGTCTTCTGGAAAAAATCTCCAGCAGTTTCCTATAAAATTAAACATACACCTATCGCTCCTTGATCAAGAAAGATAACTCTTTGGTATTCGCACAGAAGAGAAGAAAACAGTACAAACACATCCAGAAATAAACTAGCAAAGAGACAAAAACACTAGATTAGACTCTTCAAATAACTCTTCCGCATAACAGTCAAACATCAGAAACAGGAAGTGACTGGTCAAGCCCTTTGACTATTTATCCTATTGTGTATGTGTGTGCATGTATGTGTGTGTGTGTTAATCGCTCAACTGTTTCAAACTCTTTGTGACCCTGTGGGCTGTAGCCCACCAGGCTCCTCTGTCCATGAAATTCTCCAGGCAAGAATACTGGAGTGGGTTGCCATTCCTTTCTCCAGAGGTTCTTACTGACCCTAGGAACCAAACCCAGGTCTCCTACACTTCAGGCAGATTCTTTACTATCTGAGCCACCAGGGATATCTTATTATCCTATACTAATTTCCTCCCCATGTAAGAATGGATAGTCCAAAAGCTCTCATGGGTTTTCCCACAGCAGTTCCCTGAGTAAGCCTTTTGCAACAAACTCTGCACTCCCATCAGATCATTCTCTTCTCCTGTTCCCAGCATATGGGGGAACAATGACTGGGGTGATGTGTGGTGAAGCAGAGCTGGTTCTTTCCCCAAGAAAGCCCTTGGGCAGGGTGCCTGGTCCCCATTTTGGGTAGCTCCAGGGCACCTCTCTTTAGATTGGGCAACACTGCACATTTTATTCTTAATTTTGAGCCTGGCAAAATTTGGAAACACTAATATTCCCCTGAAAATCATACTATACACACACTCACATAGGCAGTAAAGATAAAGTCATGCAGTAGTTTCCAACCTGGGGTGACTTTGCTGCCACACAACAGTTGACAATATCTGGAGACATTTTTGATTTTCACAACTGAGGTGGAGGATGCTATTGACATCCAGTAAATGTTTCTAGACATCCTAAAACACCATGTGTCCCCATAAAGAAAAGAATTATCTGGTTCAAAATGGCAAAAGAGTTGAGGCTGAGCAACTTTTAGTTACAAGAAATCTCAAATTTCAGACTTTTATGAAGAAACTATAAATGCTGGAGAGGTTTAAAAAAAATCATACTCAGAGATATGGCACTTTATAAGAGTGAGCCTATGTGAAATAAACACACCATGCTATCAAGCTGCAGTTATTTACAGTGTTCATAGGCATTGTCTTCTCAACCTTCACACATCAAATCATTTCAATAAGCCCATACAGTTTTGGGGGAAGTAATTACAACTAGAAATGATAGCAAAACCATATTCTCAAAGGACAGTGTTGTACAGTAACCTAATGATGCAGATAGAATATCATTTAGTACGTTTTAAAAGAATTATGAAGAACACCGCCAATGACATTGTGCTGTGTCCTTTAATATGTAACACAGTACTTTAAATATTAAAGAAATATAATGCCTTTAAATGATTCAAAGATATCTACTAATTTTCAAAATTTATTTAAACCCAGGAAAAGAGTGCACCTATTTGTGCCATAACATATATAAATTCATTTCAAAAAAATTTGTTTATAATTTGTCCAGCAGTAAACGATAAGTTTTGCAAGAGAATATATAGTCCTAATACACTCACCTCTGTCTACATCCTAGAGTCAAATATTACTTCAGTCAATTTTGTATTATTAAAAAGAATGTAAAGAAATATTCAGTGTAAATTGACAAGTTTAATAAATGTCACACATATATCTATTCATTTATTTGACAAATATTTATTGAGCTTACAACTGAACAAGCACTGGGCTAGGTGCTGAATGCATAGCAATGAACAGGAAAATAATGTCCTTGTATAAATGGAAAAAACATGCTAGAGCCACATTAAGTAGTTTATATGTAAACTCTGTGAATCCTGAGCCAAAATAAGCTAACATCATTAATTTCACCCATACCAAAATCACATTATGTAGACTGACTAATAATTTAAAAGTTCACTAAGAAGAGCAAAATTTCAAAAATATATGTTTCATATTCTAAAATCATTATTTTTAGCTTCTCTAAAAATTAAGTTTTGGCAATATATATATGCATAATATATATTTGATGATATAACTGCACATATCTATATATAAACAAAATAAACACATTTTGATGTTTCATTAATAATTTTACAAACTTAAAAAAATATATCTTAAACATGTACCTGGAAAGCAACAGGCATTAACTGAATTCAATAAAAGCACAGAAATATCTACCTTACAGTCATTATTTGATTTCTAGCCCAGATTTATATTGAGTCAAAGCTGTTACCATCTGTTTACTATTTGGTGGCCAGTCTTAAGTGAATTGATAATCTTAGTCCAGCTCATTCCTTGCTAACTCAGATCATGTTAAAAAAACGACTGCCACTAAATTAGAAATAACGGAGACCAATGGTGGTCTAAATATCAACTTGAAAGATTGCTGGAATCCACTGTTAAATGAACATGGCAGCTTACATATCACTTTTAAGGTTTCCTACAATAGAAATGTCACAGAATTTCTGGTTGGTAATTTCAACATTGTTTTAGAAAATTAAAAAAGAAATAAAAATGGCAACAAAGAGGCAAATTTAAAGTTTTATAAGACTAGTAATGAAGTGCTTATAGCCACTTAAATATGTACTTGTTCACTCAAGATTATGAAGTTATAAGTTCATTTGAACATATTAATCACAATTATAAGTGATGTTAAACAATATGACTTTCATATATATAATATATATAATAATATATACACATACACACACATGCATATATACATACACATGAAACAAATCTGTGAAATAATGCTGATATGTATTTCTCCTTACCCTCTGAGCACTATTGCATACTCAGTCAGTGATAGTACAATGGAATATCTCACTGGATAATATTGTCTAGGAGTGTTTGGAACAGATGCTACCAGGCATCAACCAGATCATCCCTTAGGACTAAGAATTGCTAGGAATGCTGCTAAAGAAAGGCTTCAGCTCTCAGCCATCAGGCAACAGTCAAGTCACATTCAATGAATAGCCAGACACGGGGATATGAACCCCTGGGTCCCTCACCCCCACAGGGTACAATTCTTAAAATGTGCTTCCCACTTCACAAGCTGTTTGTGGAACCAAATGAAGCCTCCATCAAGAGTTCGTGACACAGATGTAGAGAACAAACTGATGGTTACCAAGGCAGGACAATGTGGTGGGATGGATTAAGGGCTTGGGACTGACATGTATACCCTACTATGCATAAAATAGGTAACTAATGAAAAGCTGCTGTACAGCACAGGGAACTCTACTCAGTGCTCTCTGGTGATCTAAATGGCAAAGAAATCCAAAAAGGAAAGGATATATGTATACTTATAGCTGATTCACTTTGTTGTACAGCAGAAACCAACACAATATTGTAAAGCAATTATATTGCAATAGAAAGACATATGTACCCCAGTGTTCACTGCAGCCCTATTTACAATAGCCAGAAGCAGTCTAAATGTCCATCAACAGACATTTAGAAAAGATGGTGCACATATACAATGGAATATTACTTAGCCTTTAAAAATAATGAAATTTGGTCATTTGTAGAGATGTGAATGGACCTAGAGTCTGTCATACAGAGGGAAGTCAGAAAAACTAGTATCATACATTAATGCATACTTGTGGGATCTAGAAAAACAGTACTGATGAACCTATTTGCAGGGTAGGAATAGAGAAGCAGATGGACATGGGGGAGAAGGGAAGGGAGGTGGGGATGAATTGGAAGAGTAGCATTGACATGTATACACTACCTTGTGTAAAACAGTTAGTGGGAAGCTTCTGTATAGCATAGGGAGTTCAGCTCAGCACTCTGTGTGTGACCTAGATGGGTGGGATGGAGGGTAGGAGGGAGATTCAAAAGGGAGGACATATATGTAAAAGTATAGCAGACTCACTTTCTTGTACAGCAGAAACTAACACAACATTGTAAAGCAACTATACCCCAATTTTAAAAAAATACCAGGGGACTTTTAAGAGGTTCCCACCTTTAGTAAATATACAAATCCACTGTGACTGAATCAGTTCAGTTCAGTTTAGTCACTCAGTCATGCCCAACTCTTTGTGACCCCATGGACTGCAGCACTCTAGGCTTCCCTGTCCATCACCAACTCCTGGAGCTTTCTCAAACTCATGTCCATTGAATTGGTGATGTGATTGAATAAACAGCTCTATTATATTGACTTTAAAAATTAATAAAAAGAATTCATGACAGAATTTTTCCCTTAGCTCACTCCCGCTTCCATCTCTTCTCTACCCTGGTATTGATCGCAGATGTATGCATGCTTGCTAAGTCACTTCATTCATGTTTGACTCTTTACCACCCTATGGACTATAGCCAGCCAGCTCCTCTGCCTATAGGATTCTCCAAGCAAGAATACAGGAATGAGCTGCCATGCCCTTCTCCAGGGGATATTCCCAATGCAGGGATCAAACCTGTGTTCCTTAGGTCTCCTGCATTGGCAAGCAGGTTCTTTACCACTAGCACCACCTGGGAAGCCCACAGAAACATTCCCTAATAAACCACTTACAGACTGATCTCCATCTCAGAGTCTGCTTCCTGTGAAAGCAGCAAGTGTTCTGACATATTCTGCCAATAATCTTCCCTTCTTAGTGCTCACTGGCATTAGGTGAGCTCACCATGGTTTGTCAGTGTCTTCATTCAAGCCATTTATTGACATAGTTCTTAGAGAATCATTCAGATGCATGACAAAAATTGTTCAACTAGTAACAGAGACCCACAGAAAAAAACGTATCACAGTGGACTGAAAATTGAGTTTCTGGAGTTTGGAATCCCTCAATAAAAATTAAGTAAACAGTGAGTAATGAAAAACAGGGAGCTAGAGATTTGTGGAAGCCCTTTGACATTCTGAAGAACACTGTGAACATCAAGGCAGCTTGGAATGAGTGGAAATTCCAGCTGGAATTCAGAGCTTCAGGTGTTTCAAAGAGAACAAAAAAAGGGAGATCAATGAGCGATGCTTGGATAGGATCACAACAGGACTACACTGACTTTACCCCAAATTGTACTGATTCAGTCAGTGCTACCATATTCCTAGGACTGGATCACCCACTTGAAAGAATATTTGGCTATGTTGAACATCAATGAAAAAAAAAACCTCAAAATTCTGGACACAGTGATCAATATGATGAAACATTTGCCTTCATGAAATTCAGTAAGTTTCAAAGGAAGTCATTTCAAGACTAACACATAATAACTTTTCTAACAAAATTATTTCATCTTAAATATACATATTCCTATTTTTTATAGTTTCAATATGATAAAAATAAATACATTAAAACTCTTGGTATAACACAATCCACTCAATTTATGAAGCTCTCTCTTCACTAACGGTGGAATTAAATGACGCCAAATTACTGAAAATGTGTTCTTCCAAAAGCACCATCTGGATTCTTGATAGAGTATTGGCAGCTGGAATCTTAGTTCTTAAATTTAACAGTACTCTTGGGCCTCTAATTTGGCTAGTCCATTATAAGCTAGGTTAACTAACAAAGGGTCACTCTGCTTTGGTTATGTAACATTCTTTTCTCTTTCACTTTTAGAAACAATGTTAGTTTCAAAATGCAAGAGATGAAATTCTCAGGCATTCATTGTATTATATTTAACACTGTTGGTCCCTAAATACTTTCATAGAGAAAAATGATATGAATTATTATTAATTCATTCAACTTATTCATTTATGTAAGCTTCTAAACCCATGAGGTCTGAGAACACTTTCTTTCATTCAATATTGTAAGACCTGCCCTTAGGAAGGAGAAGGAAATGGCAACCCACTACAGTATTCTTGCCTAGAGAATCCTGTGGACAGAGGAGCCTGGTGGGCTGCTGTCCATAGGGTTGCACGGAGTCAGACACGACTGAAGCAACTTAGTATGCATGTATGCATTGGAGAAGGAAATGGCAAATCACTCTGGTATTCTTGCCTGGAGAATCCCAGGGACAGAGGAGCCTGGTGGGCTGCCATCTATGGGGTCGCACAGAGTCGAACAAAACTGAAGCGACTTAGCAGCATCAGCCCTTAAGATAGTGCCTGTAACTTATTAAGAATTCATGTATTATTGAATATACAAAAAAAAAAAAATCCACAGATGCATGAATGGATAAGTTCATGAACTAATTCTTCTTTTACCTCCCAGAATGGGCCTGAGTTACTTGTGCATCACATGCATTTTTTCAATTAACTAATTTATTTCAAAAGTAAACATGAGCTAAAACTTAATCAATCATACCAAAGCAAAACTTGTCCCCTAAGTATAAAGAAATAGCTTCAGGCAAGAGTTGACCTGAAAAAGATTTCATTGATTGCATCATAAATACACAGATTTTCATCTTGCACTGCCTGAAAAGATTCTAGTTTCAGTTTAAACTAATTTAGAAAAATCCTAACCATTCACAGTAATGTCTTCACAAGTTTTATTTATACAACAGAGGTTTTCTTCTACACAGTTGGAGGGAAAAAAAGCTAAATCAAATATAATTTGAATTTTCTCTAAGGGAGAGGGAATTTTTAGTTGAGCAAATCATCCTAGGTAGAGATTTCTTGAGTATTTTATACCACTAGTTAACAAATCAAGGTCCAAAAAATTATCTGGGCAAAGTAAGAGAACAGAATTTCCAGACCTTGCACAAATTAAGTTTCCTAACTTACAAAGTCAAGACAGAAATGGCATTTAGAGGGACAATTCACTGTTGGTACAGGCCCTTAAAGAAATAACTTAAGAACTGTCATTGTTTGCAGATGACATGATACTATACATAGAAAATTGTGAAGAACCTACCAAAAAAACTACTAGAGCATATCAAAGAATTCAGTAAAGTTGCAGGATACAAAATCAATACACAAATTTCTTGCATTTCTGTACACTAACACAGAAAGATTAGAAAGAGAAATTAAGAAAACAATCCCTTTTTATCACTGCATAAAAATGAGTAAAATACCTAGGCCTCTATCTGCCTAAGAAGACAAAAGACCTCCACTCTGAAAACTATCAGATGCTGATATCATGAAGAAGACACAAACAGATGGAAAGAAACACTGTGTTCTTGGATTGGAAGTGTCAACATCGTCAAAATGACTAGATGACCCACAGCCATCTACAGATTCAAATTACCAATACCATTATTTTTTTCATAGAACTAGAACAAAAACTTAAAAAATCTGTATGGAGTTACAAAAGTCCCCAAAAAGCAATCTTGAAGAAGAAAAATAGAGCTGGAGGAATCAGACTCCCACACTTCAGATAATACTAAAAGGTACAGTCATCAAAAGATTATGGTACTGGCACAAAAACAGAAATATAGAGCAATGGGACAGGACAGAAAATCTAGAAATAAAGCACACAGCCATAGCTAACTCATCTATGACAAAGGAGGCAACACTATACAATGGAGAAAACAGAATTTCTTCAGGGAATGTTGCAGGGAAAATCAGACAGCTGCATGATTCTATGAAAGAATGAAATTAGAACATTCTTTAATACCATATACAAAAAATAAACTCAAAATGGATTAAAGACCTAGATGTAAGACCTGATGCTATAAAACTCTTAATGCAAAATACAGGCAGAACAGTTTGACATAAATTGCAGAATATCTTTCTCTGTCTCCTGGAATACTGGAAATAAAAACAAAACCAAATGGAACCTAATTAAAATCAAAATCTTTTGGACAACAAAGGAAAATATTAACAAAGCAAAAAGACAACCCACAGAATGGGAGAAAATATTTGCAAACTGTAATGAACAAAGGATTAATCTTCAAAATTTACAAATAGGTCATGTAGACTGAAGCGACTTAGCAGCAGCACATTGCCCTATATAAAAACAAACAACCCAATCAAAAATGGTCAGAAAAAATAAGCAGATATTTTTCCAAAGAAGACATACAGATGGCCGAGAGGCACATGAACAGATGATCAACATTGCTAATTATTAGGAAAAGGAAATAAAAACTACAATTAGCTAACATCTCACATCAGTCAGAGTGGCCATAATTAAAAAGTCTAAGGACAATAAATTCTGGAGAGAAAGTAGAAAAAAGGAAATCCTTCTGTACTGTTAGTGGAATGTAAATTTATACAACTAGTATGGAGAAGAGTGTACATGCATGCTCTCAAGTTGCATCAGTCATGTCTGACTCTTTGCGACCTTATTGTTCATAGCCTACCAGGTCCTCTGTCCATGGGGTTCTCCAGGCAAGAACACCAGAGTGTGTTGCCATGTTCTCCAGGAGATCCTCCCAACCCAGGGATCAAATCTGTGTCTCTTATGTCTCCTGCATTAGCAGGTGGCTTCTTTTCCACTAACACTAGGTGGGAAGCCCAGAGTATGGAGTCTCCTTAAAAAGCTAAAGCCAGATCTACCATATGTTCCAGAAATCTTACTGCTTAACATATATCCAGAGAAAACCATAATTTGAAAAGATACATGCAAGCTCAATGTTTGCTGCAGAACTGTTTACATTAGTCAAGACACAGAAGCAACGTAAGTGTCCATCAACAAAGGAATGGATAAAAATGTAGTATGTATATCCAGTGGAATATTACTCAGTCATTAAAAAAGAATGAAATAATGCCATTTGCAGCAACAGGGATGGACATGGAGATTTCCATACTAAAGGAAGTAAGAAAAACAGAAGAAAACAAGTATCATATATCACTTTTATGTGGAATCAAAAAAAAAAAAAAAAGGTACAGATGAACTGATTGACAAAATAGAAACAGGCTCACAGACTTAAGAAAATAAACATGATTACCAAAGGGGAAAGGTGGTGCCAAGGGATAAATTGGGAATTTGGGATTGACATATATACAGTTATATATTTAGAATAGATAACCAACAAGGACCTATTTTATAGAACATGGAACTCAACTCAAAATTATTTAATAACCTAAGTGGGAAAATAATTTGAAAAAGAATAGATACACGTATAACTGAATCACTTTGCTGTATATCTGAAATTAACACAACATTGTTAGTCAACTATACTCCAATATAAAAGCAAATTACAAAAAAAAAATACTTTAAGAGGCTAGCATTCAAGATTAGAAGCTCCACTTCTTTTTTTCAATGATTCTAGAGTATATCTAGCTCTTAGAAATCTATTTAAAATAACTTCAAAAGATGTATCCATAAATCAATGTCAACTAGTTATATTGCACTCAGTGCTGATCATGTCCATTAAATATAAATTTATACTGTGCTGCTGTAAAATGAAAGCCAGAATATGGGAGTTGAGGTAGTACTGGTCTAGTTTGTCCATGGCAGGCGAAAAGAAGAGCTGGATTTCCTTGGCTCCAAAAGGAAGACACACCTCCCTGGTGGCTATTATTTTCCTCTCTTGCTGTTTCTTAAGGCAAGGCTGGAAACAGCTTTCAATTCCAGCTCTGTTTAAGGATTTTGGCAGGTTTCCCCACCCCTCTCTTTTTTAATGTTAAGCAATTAATTAGCATTAATTAGAATCAATACCTTGCTGGAGACTATTATTTTTGCATTGTCATAAAGGTCTAGGGTTATAAGGAACTAATTTTTTCTTATATATTTTTATTGATTTCTTTCTTAGGTGACAAATTTAGTTTGAAATTCTAAGCTACTATTTTAGTTGTAAATTTCTCAGGGTACTTTTAGTACAATTTTGGCCTATGTACAGGCTTCCATTTAAAACTATAGGTTTTCTCTATCAGATAACTTATGACAACCTACTGGATAGCTCAGGAAACGCTACTCAGTGCTCTGTGGTGACCTAAGTGAAGTGAAGTTGCTCAGTCGTGTCCAACTCTTTGCGACGCCATGGACTGTAGCCTACCAGGCTTCTCCGTCCATGGGATTCTCCAGGCAAGAATACTGGAGTGGGTTACCATTTCCTTCTCCAGGGGATCTTCCCAACCCAGGATTGAACCCAGGTCTCCTGCATTGGAGGCAGATGCTTTAACCTCTAAGCCACCAGGGAAGATCACCTGTGGTGACCTAAAAGGGAAGGAAATGCAAGGAAGAGGGCATATATGCATACATGCAGCTGATTCACTTTCCCGTACCGCAGAAACTAACATAGCATTGGAAAGCAACTATATTCCAATAAAAATAAAAAATAAAACTATAGGTTTTCTATAGCTACATGTACCCTCATCAAGCAAGAAGAATTTACGCTCTTGTTCCAAGTCTGAAATACTATATTTTTACATGTCTTAGAGCACTGACCTTGTTCTTGTCCTAGTATCAGTTCAATTCAATCACTCAGTGGTGTCTGACTCTTTGCAACGCCATGAACCACAGCACACCAGGCCTTCCTGTCCATCACCAACTCCTGGAGTCTACCCAGACCCATGTCCATCGAGTCTGTGATGCCATCCAACCATCTCATCCTCTGTCGTCCCCTTCTCCTCCTGCCCTCAATCTTTCCTAGCATCAGGGGCTTTGCAAATGAGTCAGCTCTCCACATCAGGTGGCCAAATTATTGGAGTTTCAGCTTTAACATCAGTCCTTCCAATGAAAACACAGAACTTATCTCCTTTAGGATGACTGGTTGGATCTCCTTGCAGTCCAAGGGACTCTCAAGTGTCTTCTCCAACACCACAGTTCAAAAGCATCAATGCTTTGGCACTCAGCCTTCTTCACAGTCCAACTCTCACATCCACACATGACCACTGGCCTAGTATGGCTCCTTGTTATTTTCAGACTAATTCTAATATTTTGTTAGACTGTAGTTTCTTGTAGGCAGGAACATTGCTTCATTACATTATGCACTGCAACACTAAACAGAAGATCTGAACTACCTAGCAGTATCAACAGAATGTAGAATGGAATGAATTATTTCACCAAAATAATCTATTATTTTTATGCATGGAGGCTGCATAGAAGAGGAGGATCTTTACTAACTTGCAAATTTCTAAATCCAAACAAAAATATGTATTTGTTTGTACATATCTTGTGCTTCTACATGGAAAACATATGCATTCATTGTAAATGAAATCTTGTAGCAAACTATGCTACCAATGTCTAGGAAAATGACATATGGCAGTGCTCTATCACAAGGTACAGATTGCATTTGACTCTATTACCTGGGATTAAATGTTCCATAATATATATCATATCTACCATTTAGGAATTTGTCATATTATTATGTAAATATGTTGATTTTTATATTTAAATAAACCAATGAATAGAGATTCTGAATGGAAGATGGAGAAAAATAAAACATAACTTTTCAGTAGATTTTGTGCCAAGACTTCTTTTCTGATCCCAGATATACAAGTACAGAGAAACAAATGTTCTATTTTCTTGCAAAGAAAGAGTTAACTGAAATTCTTCACTACTTGCTAAAAAGAACAAGCAGCAGGTCAAGGAGACCTCTCCATAACAGGCAACAAAATACAAGTCAGAGATGCAATTAAGAGCATTGAAATTTCAAAGGAACTGTGTGTATCTTAAATAAACAAATCAATAAATTGTACTTATTCTCTGAGTTTGAATTGGTTCTAACTGAGATAAAATGATCTAAGATACTAAATTGCTTAACTATATGTTTTAAATCATTTTATTTCTCTAGTTCAAACTGCACTACAGCTCTATATAAAATCTTTGTAATATCTTTATAACAGAAAGCTCCGTACATACTCTATTAACTAGTGAACTATCAATAATATTTAGTTTAACTCAGACTGGAAGCCTCCCGGATTATGAAAATCATAACAAAGTCCTAAATATGCTTGCACTTTAAGGATTTTACTCTAAAAAAAACTAAATAATTAGCATTTATATCATAAATGACCTATACTCTCAAAGTACAGATTTTACAATAATTTTCTCAGATGCAGTTCAATAGTATCCTAGGTATTTGAAAGTATAGCTGGTAGTGCTTCTGGAATTTGCCAGTTTTTGGTTTTATTGTTTGTAATTATGTTTGGTACTTAATCATATATTTGTTAGATATTCTTGTTAAAGGAGATAATTTTCTGTTAACTCCCATGTTAAACATGAAAAAGAACCTGTGTAATAAAAGATACAGATACAAAGCAATCTTTTCAAAAATTTACATTTTTAAATTAAAAAGTAAAAAGTGTACTTACCATCACTATAAATACATAAGGCATAGTTAACCTCTTGTAATTTTATCTAAGAGTCCCTTCTTAACTTCATATTGATTTTCTACAGAACACAGGAAAATGGAAGCTTGAAGAAAAAAAACCTATTGAGTTCCAGTAATAGTGAAATTGAAACAAATATATCCATTAGTGTGAATTCCTTTGTAAGGAAATTTGGATTTAAGTCTAGAAAGATTTAGACTGTTAACAACAGTCTAATAAAATAAATAAATAAATAGACATTATAAAGTAGACATATAAAGACAGCTGAAAAAAGTGTCTCTGATTAAAACATTGTTGTTGTTGTTATTCAATTGCCAAGTCATGTCTGACTGCAACCTTGTGAACAGCAGCATGCCAAGCTTCCCTGTCCTTCGGTATCTCCATGAGTTTGCTCAAACCCATGACTAAGGCTCACATCAGGAGCTCCTTATTGCCAAATTCAGACGTAAATTGAACAAAGTGTGGAAAACCACTAGACCATTCAGATATGACCTAAATCAAATCCCTTATGATTATACAGTGGAAGTGAGAAATAGATTTCAGGGACTAGACCTGATAGACACAGTGCTTGATGAACTATGGAGGTTTATGACATTGTACAGGAGACAGGGATCAAGACCATCCCCAAGAAAAAGAAATGAAAAAGGCAAAATGGCTGTCTGAGGAAGGCTTACAAATAGCTGTGAAAAGAAGAAAAGGGAAGAGCAAAGGAGAAAAGGAAAGATATTAGCATCTGAATGCAGAGTTCCAAAGAATAGAAAGGAGAGATAAGAAAGCCTTCCTCAGCGATCAATGAAAAGAAATAGAGGAAAACAATAGAATGGGAAAGACTAGATATTTCTTCAAGAAAATTAGAGATAACAAGGGAACATTTCATGCAAAGATGGGCTCAATAAAGGACAGAAATAGTAGGGACCTAACAGAAGCAGAAGATATTAAGAAGAGGTGGCAAGAATACACAGAACTGTACAAAAAGATCTTCATGACCCAGATAATCACAACAGTGTTATCACTCACCTAGAGCCAGACATCCTGGAATGTGAAGTCAAGTGGGCCTTAGGAAGCATCACTACGAAGAAAGCTAGTGGAAGTTATGGAATTCCAGTTGAGCTATTTCAAAACCTGAAAGATGATGCTATGAAAGTGCTGCCCTCAATATGCCAGCAAATTTGGAAAACTCAGCAGTGACCACAGGACTGGAAAAAGTCAGTTTTCATTCCAATCCCAAAAAAGACAATGCTAAAGAATACTCAAACTACCACACAATTGCACTCATCTCACAGGCTAGTAAAGTAATGCTGAAACTTCTCCAAGCCAGGCTTCAGCATTACGTGAACCGTGAACTTCCAGATATTCAAGCTGGTTTTAGAAAAGGCAGAGGACCCAGAGATCAACATTCAGAAAACTAAAATCATGGCATCTGGTCCCATCACTTCATGGCCAATAAATAGATGGGGAAACAGTGGAAACAGTGGCTGACTTTATTTTGGGGGGATCCAAAATCACCACAGCTGGTGATTGCAGTCATGAAATTAAAAGACACTCCTTGGAAGGAAAGTTATGACCAACCTAGACAGCATGTTAAAAAGCAGAGACTTTACTTTGTCAGCCAAGGTCTGTCTAGTTAAGGCTATGGTTTTTCCAGTAGTCATGTATGGATGCGAGAGTTAGACTATAAAGAAAGCTGAGTGCCGAAAAATTGATGCTTTTGAACTGTGGTGTTGGAGAAGACTCCCTTGGACTGTCGTGTTGGAGAAGAGTCCCTTGGAATGCAGAGGATCCAGCCAGTCCATCGTAAAGGAGATCAGTCCTCGTGTTCATTGGAAGGATTGATGTTGAAGCTGAAGCTCCAATACTTTGGTCACCTGATGCGGAGAGCTGACTCATTTAAAAAGACTTGATGCTGGGAAAGATTGAGGGCAGGAGGAGAAGGGAACGACAGAGGATGGGCCATCACAGACTCAAAGGGCTTGAGTTTGGGTGGACTCCGGGAGTTGGTGATGGACAGGGAGGCCTAGCATGCTGTGGTTCATGGGGTTGCAAAGAGTCGGACACAACTGAGCAACTGAAGTGAACTGATGTTAACATTTAAAATATATAATGCTGATAGAACTGGAGTAATGCTTAAATTATACTTTCTCATTGTACAGTAGATCTTACCTATGTAATATATGTGTGCCCTGATATTTCTTTTTTATACTTTATATTATAGCAATTTTCCATCACATAGAAGGAAGAACAAATAATATAGTTAATGCTCATATACCTATAATCTAGATTGGGCAACAGTGATAATTTATTACACTTATTCCTCTATATTTGATGAAATATTTTTAAATATTTTTAAATATTTTTAAATATTTTTCATTCCTAAATATTTTAATGTATTACACAAAAATATTATTCTACATGGCCAAACTATAATTTTCACTGCCAACAAGATTAAAAATAGTTCCTTACTATCATAAATACCCAATTAAAATTCAAATTTCCCAAACTTCCCTAATAGTCTTTTACAGCTGTTTTGTTCCAGTTTTGATCAAATAAAACCATAAATTTAATGTGCAGTAATTTTTACATCTCTTAAATTTTAATAATCGCTTTTCTCCACTTCCAGCTCTTATTCCAGAAAGCTGGCAAGTTGTCCTTTAGAAGGTACCAATTCTGGATTCATCAGGTAGTTTACTCATGTTATCATTTACTAAGTTCATTTTTGTATTTTGTATATGGAGAATTTAATGTATATTCCTTAGAAAGTATGTAGATCTATGAGATGAATCAGATTCAGGTTAAATACAATGGAAATGTTACTTTATAGCTGGCAGTGGAAGTCAGAAGGGTGTTAAATTTAGGGAAGGAGGGATTAGTGAAATTGGGAGCTGGGGCAGATTCTGTGGTAGAGACAGTGGTCTATTTTGTTTCTAGATGTTAGTTATGCATGACTGTCCAGAACTGGAAACATTAATTAAGCTGTGAACTTTTAATATTAAAATGTTCATTTTAAACTTAATTGTTTTAGAAAGAAAAAAGAATATCACATATGCTCCTAATCTATAGCATCGTGTCATTATGTACATAATGCTCGGTTATCTTAATAGTTTTTCTAAAATGATCACACTGAAGCTGTGACAACCTTAACTTTCCCTTACATAATTTTTTCCCTTATGGACAGGTAGCTATTTGTGGAATGATGTTTCAATGCCCTGAAAATATTAAGTTTACCATTAGTCTTACATCAAATAATTTTAGTAACCACTGATGTTCCTTGCCTAAATCTATTAATCAATTTCTTTATTCATTAACTGTAAAAAAAAAATGGTGTTTATTCTCCTATAGTTTCTAAAATTAATACAGAAATAAAAAGCAAATATAAGTCACTGCTTGTATGCTTCAATATATAAAAAGATGAGTCTTATACATATGCATATGTACACATATAAGTGCATGTTTTAACTCCCCCCTTATAAAAACCCATTATACTATAAATTTCATATTGCAAGTTTATGCAGTATGACTTATGAAAATCCCTCCAAGTGTGTTAGTATATACAATTCAATACATCGTTGTTTTTTTTAATGAATCCACAACAGTATAGATATACAATCATTTATTCAGCCATTATTTTTCCCATTTTATGTTGCTATCAAGAATTTTGCAATTTATGTCCTTGGGTATGTGTGTGTATACACACACACACACACACACACTCTTAATTCTTGAAGGATTGATGTATTTTAAACTTTTTTAGATATTTTCATCTTGCTTTCCAAAAAGAAACACAAAAAACCATTTAGAACCATGTACATTTTGTGTTTGAGAAAAGCTATTTATCTTATGCCAACTGGTACAAAATGATATTTTATTATTACTTTCTCTAATAGTTTGAGAATCTCTGCTTTTATTTGCAGAATAGTTCAATATATATTTTTTTGTTATTAGCCTGGTTAAATTCTTTGCCTTCTATATCTTTGATTTATTTATACTTTTACACTCTATTGATAAGAAATCTTTACAAACAGCATTGTCAGGATATAGAATTCTAGCTTTAAATATTTTTTAAAAAATTTTAAAGTCTTTTTAATGAGTTTCTTAAGAATCCATTTTAGTGATATGAAACCTGATGCCTCTCTGATTTTTATACTCTGTTAAGTAACAGTTACTGTTGTTTTCCTTGATGGCCTCATGAGAATTTCAACTTTATCTCTGGAGTTCAGAAATTTCACAAAAATAAAAATGAGCCTCACTTTATTATTTATTCCTACTCAATATTTGACTATCTTAATTCTAAATACTCATGTCTTTACTTCTTTTAATTAATTCCTTCTAATTTCTTTTTTTTTTTTTATTCTCTAGAATTCCTAATTGGCTATAGTCTGCCTTTTGACTTTTTCCTTTAATTTTTAAGAATTCTGCATTTCTATGACATTCTAGGTTTTTGTTTTTAGTGTGTTCAAGAAACAACCTGACGTTTATCTTTCCACTACCTACTTTGTTCCTAAGCTATGTTCACTCCTTATTGTAATAATTTTACCAATATTTTAAAAGTCAACATTCATTCCTTATTCATTCATTCATGAATATTTATTGAATACATGAGGAATGTATTGGAGACTAAAGAGGTATAAATAGAATACTATATGCAGTGAACCACAGTGATCCTATTCTGATAGCTCATCTGAGGATAAGAGCGTTGCCTTGATGCAGGTGTGCAGCTGCAAAGTGAGAAAAGATTATTTATTGAAAATGCAGACTCCAGTATTCTTGCCTGGAAAATTCCATGGGCAGAGGAGCCTGGCGGGCTGCAGTCCATGGGGTCACATGACTGGGCACACACATATGAGAGGGGTGGAGGGAAATTGAAATGGGTTGCTAGCAATAAACAGAGGTAGAACTAAAAAAAAAAAAAAACATGAAAATGAAGAGTGCCTATGTCAGAGTAGAGAAGCTCACAATAGATAACATTGTATATGTGCTTGCTAGTTGATAAATCTCAACTATGTCCTTTGTGTACAACATCTGATGAGATGTTCAGCAAAGCTGTAATTAATTACTGATAAGAGAAATAAGTCTCAGAAGGCAAATCCCTAACATCACTGAAATTTCTAATTCTCTTTTATCTGCTTGTTTCCTTTTCTTTCAAATAAACCACAATTCCCAGGGATCTCTGGAAGAGTGATAATGGCATTTGATACTCTAGAAAGGAAGAAGAGAAAACTGATACTGCCTGGACATGAAGAAAAGTGGGATGAAGAAAGTCACCTTTTCAAAAGTATATATGTCTTTCCATATAGCAAAAATAAAACCAGAAAAGGAGTGAAACTACTGAACAGAGAAAGAGAAGATAATATGTACAATAGGCAGTGGTCAGAAAGATAATGAAAAGAAACAGCCCTAGGACATCACTTGTCTTAGCATCATTGTCCCATCTGCTCTCTAAATTCTATGCCTTCAAAAGTAGGAGTGAATAGGAGACCCCTAAAGCCACAGTGCCCTTGCTCAGATTGCTCTTCTTCAGGTATGCGGAAAGGATCGTTAGGGTGTCTGGGATGCCCATGGACAACTGCTATATTTTAAATGCATAATCAACAAGGACCTACTGTATAGGTCCTTGCTCAATTTATGTGGCAGGGAACCCTGCTCAATGTTATATGGCAGCCTGGATCAAAGGGAAGTTTTGGGGAGAATGGATACAGGTAAATGTATGGCTGAGTTGCTCTGCTATGCACCTGAAACTATCACAACATTGTTAATCAGCTATTCTAGAGTAAAAAGTTTAAAGTTTAAAAAATTTTAAATGCCATCTTAAGTTTTCAAATATAAAAAAGCCATACCTTCCACTGGCTTCTGAGAAGTGCCAGGATTCCCAATGTTATCCATTACAGGTCAGAACAAGGTATTAGAAAGAACAATAATTTGAAATGAGCTATGGGTTTTGGTTGTAGCTAGAGTACACAGCCTCTGAAATGGCTTCCAAAGATCCATGACTTCTTCATCCATGTCCTCGTATCTGTGCCTTTGTGCAATCCACCCTCCCTCCACTTCCCTGCTTACTCCATCAATATTCACAGTCTCTTCAGTACAACCTGCCTTAGAGATTCTGAGCACTGACTGCATCATAGTTAGTTCACTCACTCAATCGTGTCGAACTCTGCAACCCATGGACTGCAGCATGCCAGGCCTCCCTGTCCATCACCAATTCCTGCAGTTTACTCAAACTCATGTTCATCGAATCGGTGATGCCATCCAAAAATCTCATCCTCTCTCATGTCCTTCTCCTTCCCTCAATCTTTCCCACCATCAGGGTCTTTTCCAATGAGTCACCTCTTCGCATCAGGTGGCCAAAGTATTGGAGTTACATCTTCAACATCAGTCCTTCCGATGAACACCCAGGACTGATCCCTTTTAGGATGGACTGGTTGGATCTCCTTGCAGGCCAAGGGACTCTCAAGAGTCTTCTTCAACACCACAGTTCAAAAGCATCGATTCTTTGGCTCTCAGCTTTCTTTACACTCCAATGCTCACATCAATACATGATTACTGGAAGACCCATAGCCTTGACTAGACAGACCTTTGCTGACAAAGTAATGTCTCTGCTTTTTAATAGGCTCTCTAGGTTGGTCATAATTTTTGTTCCAAGAGGTAAGGTTCTTTTAATTCCATGGCTGCAATCACCATCTGCAGTGATTTTGGAGCCCCCAAAAATAAAGTCAGCCCCTGTTTTTACTGTTTCCCCATCTATTTGCCATGAAGTGCTGGGACCAGATGCCATGATCTTTGTTTTCTGAATGTTGAGCTTTAAGCCAACTTTTTCACTCTCCTCTTTCACTTTCATCAAGAAGCTCTTTAGTTCTTCAGTTTCTGCCATAAGGTTGGTGTCATCTGCTTATCTGAGGTTATTGATATTTCTCCTGGCAATTTTGATTCCAGCTTGTGCTTCATGCAGCCCAGCATTTCTCATGATGTAGTCTGCATATAAGTTAAATAAGCAGAGTGACAATATACAGCCTTGACGTACTCCTTTTCCTGTTTGGAATCAGTCTGTTGTTCCATGCCCAGTTCTAACTGCTGCTTCCTGACCTGCATACAGATTTCTCAAGGGGCAGGTCAGGTGGACTGATTTTCCCATCTCTTTCAGAATTTTCCACAGTTTATTGTGATTCACAAAGTCAAAGGCTTTGACATAGTCAATAAAGCAGAAATAGATAGTTTTATGGAACTCTCTTATTTTTTTGATGATACAGCAGAGGTTGGCAATTTGATTTCTGGTTCCTCTGCCTTTTATAAAACCAGCTAGAACATCTGGAAGTTCATGGTTCACATATTGCTGAAGACTGGCTTGGAGAATGCTGAGCATTACTTTATTAGCATGTGAGATGAGTGCAATTGTGTGGTAGTTTGAGTATTCTTTGGCATTGTCTTTCTTAGTGATTGAAATGAAACTGACATTTTCCAGTCCTTTGGCCACTGCTGAGTTTTCCAAATTTTCTGCCTTATTGAGTGCAGCACTTTCATAGCATCATCTTTTAGGATTTGAAATAGCTCAACTGGAATTCCATCACCTCCACTAGCTTTGTTCGTAGTGATGCTTTCTAAGGCCCACTTGACTTCGGATTCCAGGATGTCTGGCTCTAGGTGAGTGATAACACCATCATGGTTTCTGGGTTGTAAAGATCTTTTTTCTATAATTCTTTTCTGTATTCTTGCCATCTCTTCTTAATATTTTCTGCTTCTGTTAGGTCGATACCATTTCTGTCTGTTATTGTGCCCATCTTTGCATGAAATGTTCCCTTGGTATCTCTAATTTTCTTGAAGACATCTCTAGTCTTTCCCATTCTATTTCTTCCTCTATTTTTTTGCATTGATCAATGAGGAAGGCTTTCTTATCTCTCCTTGCTATTCTTTGTAACTCTGCATTCAAAAAGGTATATCTTTCCTTTTCTCTTTTGCTTTTTATTTCTCTTCTTTTCATAGCTATTTGTAAGGCCTTCTTTTTCTTGGGGACATTATTAATCCCTGTCTCCTTTACAATGTCACAAACCTGCATCCATAGTTGATCAGGCACTCTATGAGATCAAGTCCCTTAAATCTATTTCTCACTCCCACTGTACAATCATAGGGATTTGATTTAGGTCATACCTGAATGGTCTAGAGGTTTTCTGCAGTTTCTTTAAGTGTGAATTTGGCAATAAGGAGTTCATGATCTGAGCCACAGTCAGCTCCCAGTCTTGTTTTTGCTAACTGTATAGAGCTTCTCCATCTTTGGCTACAAAGAATATAATCGATCTGATTTCAGAATTGACCATCTGGTGATGTCCATGTGTAGAGTCTTCTCTTGCGTTGTTGGAAGAGACTGTTTACTATGACCAGTGAGTTATCTTGGCTAAATGCTATCAGCCTTTGCCCTGCTTCATTCTGTACTCCAAGGCCAAATTTGCCTGTTACTCCAGGTATTTCTTGACTTCCTACTTTTGCATTCCAGTCCCCTATAATGAAAAGGACATCTTTTTTGGGTGTTAGTTCTAAAAGTTCTTGTAGGTCTTCCTAGAATTATTCAACTTGAGCTTCTTCAGCATTACTGGTCAGGGCATAGGCTTGGATTACCGTGATATTGAATGGTTTGCCTTGGAAACAAACAGAGATCATTCTATTGTTTTTAAGATTGCATCCAAGTATTATACAGTGGAAGTGAGAAATAGATTTAAGGGCCTAGATCTGATAGATAGAGTGCCCGATGAACTACGGAATGAGGTTTGTGAAACTGTACAGGAGAAAGGGATCAAGACCAACCCCATGGAAAAGAAATGCAAAAAAGCAAAATGGCTGTCAGGGGAGGCCTTACAAATAGCTGTGAAAAGAAGAGAATAGAAAAGCAAAGGAGAAAAGGAAAGATATAAGCAACTGAATGCAGAGTTCCAAAGAATAGCAAGAAGAGATAAGAAAGCCTTCTTCAGCGATCAATGCAAAGAAATAGAGGAAAACAACAGAATGGGAAGACTAGAGATCTCTTCAAGAAAATTAGAGATACCAAGGGAACATTCCATGCAAAGATGGGCTCGATAAAGGACAGAAACGTATGGACCTAACAGAAGCAGAAGATATTAAGAAGAGGTGGCAAGAATACACAGAAGAACTGTACAAAAAAGATCTTCATGACCCGGATAATCACGATGGTGTGATCACTCATCTAGAGCCAGACATCCTGGAATGTGAAGTCAAGTGGGCCTTAGAAAGCATCACTACGAACAAAGCTAGTGGAGGTGATGGAATTCCAGTTGAGCTATTTCAAATCCTGAAAGATGATGCTGTGAAAGTGCTGCACTCAATATGCCAGCAAATTTGGAAAACTCAGCAGTGGCCAAAGAACTGGAAAGGTAAGTTTTCATTCCAATCCCAAAGAAAGGCAATGCCAAAGAATGCTCACACTACCAGACAATTGTACTCATCTCACATGCTAGTAAAGTAATGCTCAAAACTCTCCAAGCCAGGCTTCAGCAATATGTGAACCGTGAACTTCCTGATGTTCAAGCTGGTTTTAGAAAAGGCAGAGGAACCAGAAATCAAATTGCCAACATCCACTGGATCATGGAAAAACCAAGAGAGTTCCAGAAAAACATCTATTTCTGCTTTATTGACTATGCCAAGTCTTTGACTGTGTGGATCACAATAAACTGTGGAAAATTCTGAGAGAGATGGGAATACCAGACCACCTGACCTGCCTCTTGAGAAACCTGTATGCAGGCCAGGAAGCAACAGTTACAACTGGACATGGAACAACAGACTGGTTCCAAATAGGAAAAGGAGTACGTCAAGGCTGTATATTATCACCCTGCTTATTTAACTTCTATACAGAGTACATCATGTGAAACGCTGGACTGGAAGAAACACAAGCTGGAATCAAGATTGCCGGGAGAAATATCAATAACCTCAGATATGCAGATGATACCACCCTTGTGGCAGAAAGTGAAGAGGAACTAAAAAGCCTCTTGATGAAAGTGAAGAGGAGAGTGAAAAAGTTGGCTTAAAGCTCAACATTCAGAAAACGAAGATCATGGCATCTGGTCCCATCACTTCATGGAAAATAGATGGGGAAACAGTGGAAACAGTGTCAGACTTTATTTTGGGGGGCTCAAAAATCACTGCAAATGGTGACTACAGCCATGAAATTAAAAGACGCTTACTGTTTGGAAGAAAAGCTATGGTCAACCTAGATAGCATTTTGAAAAGCAGAGGTATTACTTTGCTGACTCAGGTCCATATAGTCAAGGCTATGGTTGTTCCAGTAGTCATGTATGGATGTGAGAGTTGGATTGTGAAGAAGGCTGAACACCGAAGAATTGATGCTTTTGAACTGTGGTATTGGAAAAGACTCTTGAGGGTCCCTTGGACTGCAAGGAGATCCAACCAGTCCATTCTGAAGGAGATCAGCCCTGGGATTTCTTTGGAAGGAATGATGCTAAAGCTGAAACTCCAATACTTTGGCCACCTCATGCAAAGAGTTGACTCATTGGAAAAGACTCTGATGCTGGGAGGCATTGGGGGCAGGAGGAGAAAGGGACGACCGTGGGTGAGATGGCTGGATGGCATCATGGACTCGATGGACGTGAGTCTGAGTGAACTCTGGGAGATGGTGATGAACAGGGAGGCCTGGCGTGCTGCGATTCATGGGGTCGCAAAGAGTTGGACATGACTGAGCGACTGAACTGAACTGAACTGAAGTGATGGCATCCAGCCCCATCACTTCATGGCAAATAGATGGGAAAACAATGGAAACAGTGACATACTTTATTTTCCTGGACTCTAAAATCACTATAGATGGTGACTGCAGCCATGAAATTAAAAGATGCTAGCTACCTGGAAGAAAAGCTATGACAAACCTAGACAGCATATTAAAAAGCAGAGACATTACGTTACCAACAAATGTCCATATAGTCAAAAGTATGGTTTTTCCAGTAGTCATGTATGGAAGTGAGAGTTGGACCATAAAGAAAGCTGAGCACCAAAGAACTGATGATTTTGTACTGTGGTGTTGGAGAAGACTCTTGAGAGTCCCTTGGACTGCAAGAAGATCAAACCAGTCAATCATAAAGAAAATCAGTCCTGAATATTCATTGGAAGGACTGATGCTGAAGCTGAAGCTCCAATACTTTGGCCACTTTTAGTTCTTTGATATAAAGAAGTGACTCATTGGAAAAGAACCTGATGCTAGAAAAGATTGAGGCAGGAGGAGAAGGAGGAGAAGGATGAGAAGGATGAGGAGAGGATGAGACGGTTGGATGGCATCACTGACTTGATGGACATGGATTTGAACTAGCTTCAGGAGTTGGTGATAGACAGGGAAGCCTGCTGACGTGCTATAGTCCATAGCATTGCAAAAAGTCAGACACAACTGAGCAAATGAACTGAAGTGTACTAAGAGAGGTAAGTCAGATAGAGGAAAACAGATATCATATGATGACACTCACATGTGTAATCTAAAATATGACACAAAGGACCCTATCACTGAAATAGGAAACAGAATCGTGGACATAAGAGAACAGACTAGTAGTTGCCAAAGGGAGTGGGCTTAGGGAAGAGATGGAATGGGAGGTTGTGGTTAGCAGAAGTAAACTTTTATAAATGGATAAACAACAAGGTCCTAGTGTATAGCACACAACTACATTCAACATCCTGTGATAAACCATAATGGAAAAAGAATATTTAAAAATTAATGTGTATATATAAAACTGAAGCATTTTGCTACACAGAAGAAATTAACATATTATAAATATCAACTATACTTCAATGAAAATAAATAAATTGGTATCTAAAAAGTACACAAATAATTAATGCTGGTGAGTGTGTGGAAAAAAGGAACCCAACTACACTGTTGATGGGAATCTAAACTGTATGGAGGTTCCTTAGAAAACTAAAAGAAGAGTTGCCTTATGATCCAGTAATCCCAATCCTGGGCATATATCTGGAGAAAACTAGTTTGAAAATATGCATGCACCCCTATGTTCACTGCAACACTATTTTCAATAGACAAGATGTAGAAGCAACTTAAATATCCATCAAGAGATGAATGGATAAAGACAATGTAGTGTGTATACATATCCACACATACACATATTCGTACATATACACATACATACACAGATGATGGAATATAACTCATCCATTAAAAAAGAATGAAATAATGCTCCTGGCCATTTGCAGCAACATGGATGGACCCAGAGAGTATCATACTAAGTGAAGTAAGCCAGATAGAGAAAGGGAAATATCACATGATATTGCTTATATGTGGGGAAAAAAAACTAAGAACACAGTATCCAGTCCCATCACATGATGGCAAATAGATGGGGGAAAAGTAGAAGGGGTGACTGATTTTATTTCCTTAGGCTCCAAAATTACTGAGGATGATGAAATGCACCCATGAAATTAAAACACATTTGCTCCTTGGAAGGAAAGTTATGGCAAATGTGGAGAGCATATTAAAAAGCAGAAACATCACTTGGCTGACAAAGGTCCACATAACAAAGCTATGGTTTTTCCAGGAGTCATGCTGGACCATAAAGAAGGCTGAGTGCTGAAGAACTGATACTTTCAAATTGTGGTGCTGGAGAAAACTCTTGAGAGTCCCTTGAACTGTGAGGATATCAAATCAATCAGCCCCAAAGGAAATCAACCTTGAATATTCATTGCAAGGACTGATGCTGAATCTACTCTGGCCACCTGATGCAAAGAGCTGATTCACTGGAAAAGACCCTGATGCTGGGAAAGATTGAAGGCAAAAGGAGGTGGTGACAGAGACTGAAATGGTTGGATAGCATCACCGACTCAGTGGACATGAATTTGAGCAAACTCAGGGAGATAGTGGAGGATAGGGTAGCCTGGCATGTAGTATTCCATGGAGTTGCAAAGATTTGGACACAACTTAGCAACTCAACAACAACCTCTGTTCATTTTCTTTATATGAAATAACCCTTTTCTTTAAAGTTTTCCTCCTGTCCAGTGGCCATTCCTAAAGTTTCACTGCTGCCTCCATCATCTTTCTTAGTAGAATATCCAAAATTTATTCAGTTCCCAGACCCTGACCCCTCTATAGTTATCCCTACACCCTTGGTGGACCCACAAGTTCAATGGCTATAAAATCATCTATACATTCACTATATCCGTATATAATTTACCCCACTGTCTATTCAAACACATGAACCAGATGGTCCTTTTAAACATAAGCCATATCATGTCTCTCGTCTCTTAAAATTCCTGAAATTCCCATCATCGTGATACCCTATATCCTACCTGATCTGGCCTCCCTACTACCTCTGACCACATCACCTACTATGCGCCTCTTTGCTCACTCTGCCCCTTGTCGATGGCTTTGCCCAGCTATTTTCCAAGCGTGGAATTTCTTCAAGATTATTGTTTACTGTTCCCTTTGCCTGGAATGGTCTTTGCTCAATACTTAAAAATTCATTTCTCACCTCTTTAAGTGTCCAATCAAAAGTTACTCCTTTTATCTTTTACAAAAATAAATTAATAAATACTCACATGCAACAGTATAACAGTCTCTAAATATTTTTACACTGCTTTTTTCCAGAGTAATTTTCATCCTCTATGTACACATGTGTGTATTTTTCCCTTTTTTTATTATTCCTACTAGAATATGAATTTGATGACAGTGGGGGCCTTGTTTATTTACAGTTGTATCTTTAGAACCTAGATGCATGTCTGGCATACAGTGAGTGCATAATAAATATTTATCAAATGGATACATTCATGCAAGAAAGATGGGATCAAATTGTACAAATTCTGGGGTTGGGAGAAAGCAATTTGCACTTTATTTAGTAACCAGTTGATAGTTCTCAGATTTTTTAAAATATTGACATATTAGAGCACTGCTTTAGAAAGATTAACCCAGAGTGCTCGTCAAGATAACAAGACAGGCAGATAGGCAAAAGGAATAGAAAGCAGTAAGGAAGTTTTGCACTAGTATATTGGCGAGGTAGACATAAATAAATAGATGGGTTATTCAAATATTAATATATCCAGGCAGAAAGACACTTCAGATATGATTTAAAAATCATAACTGAGACTTCTGATAACTGTACTAACACATATGCTTTAATGGATTTTTCAAAACGGCGCTTTACTGTTGAGATCGACACTTAGAGCAGACTCTCCCTGAAATTTTTGTGGAGATTAATATCTCCTTGAATCCCATCTGGTTCAGGAGTTTCAAATCATTTGATAAAAGTATCTATGGATTAGTTTCCTTAACACATCTGCCAAGGGAATACATAGCCTCTGATTTCTCCCCGCTATGCCCTGCTCCCACGGGCTCCAGCTGACCCTCTCTCTTCCCTCCACCCTCGCGACCTCTATTTTAATTGGGTTTTCAGCCCTGAAAACACACATCTGGTTCCCAGCCCGCCCATTAATCTGAGGGCTGCACTCCATATACTGACAGACCTCAAAGCTCATCAAAGGGCAATATTTACATGAACCAACAGAAAAGCTTTCATTAAATAAGCGCTGGAGGGATCCCATTTAAAAAGATAATAGAGCTGTCAGTTTTCTTGATAATTAATGTACTTTTCCATAAAAGTCCAAAACCATATTTATGAACCAAAACAGATAAGCACCTTATATGTATTTTGATTTCTCTCTTTCACTGAATTTCTTTTGAGAACACAGACTACGTGTCCTAGTGTTCTGAATATCTAACTTTTGTGATATACACCCTGTACTCTCAAGGGATGTCTAAAGATGGAAAAAAAAAAATGCTTAGGTTAATCCTGTATCTTGTGTGAAAGTGTCAGTTACTCAGTTGTGTCCAAGTCTTTGCCACCACATGGACTTTAGCCCACCAGGCTCTTCTGTCCATGTAATTCTCCAGGCAATAAAATGGGAGTGGGTAGCCATTTCTTTTCTAGAGGATCTTCCCAATCCAGGGATCGAACCCAGGTCTCCTGCATTTCAGGCAGATTCTTTATCATCTGAGCCACCAAGAGTGCTAGAGTAGGTAGACTGTAGCCCACCAAGCTGCTCAGTCCATGGAATTCTCCAGGCAAGATCTGGAGTGGGTAGCCATTCCTTTCTCCAGGGGATCATCCCAACACAGGGATCAAACCTACCTTATCATAAATAGTGGGCTTCCCTGGTGGCTTAGATGATAAAGAATCTGCCTGCAATGTGAGAGAACTGGGATTGACCCCTAGGTTGGGAAGATACCGTGGAGAAGCGAACAGCTACCCACTCCCATATTCTTGCCTGGACCCTGACAGGCTACAGTCCATGGGTCACAAAGAGTCAGACACAACTGCGTGACTATCCTATAACATTAGAGATGTTATATTTAAAAGCTTAACATTTTTCATTCCATATATAGTCACACAAATTATCCCATAGGATACATTTTTCAAAAAAATACAGCAGACATAAGGAAGAAACAAATGACATTTTTTTAAATTAATTAATTTATTTATTTTTTATTTTACAAAGTTTGGGAATGCATGTACACCCGTGATGGATTCATGTCAATGTATGGCAAAACTAATACAAATGACATTTAACATTGGTTTCCTAACAACCTAACATGTGCCGCAAGAAAATAAAAATAATTGTTAGCTAACTGTAATTTGATACACCAAGCCTTCTATATGTAACACTCCCCTTGTTCATCTCAGTGGTTCTCTGTTCACTCTACAGTCTGCACTCTAATGGAAAACAATGTCATGGCTCCACTGCCACACTTGAGCTTGCCTGTCCGGTTCCTTGATGACAAACCTTCAATATATGTCAAGCTGAAGTTGCTAAAATCCGATCATGTGATCTTGTCATTTTCTAGTTGAAAAACCTCTCAGGGTCTCGCTTGTATAGGTCTATAATACGAAAACTCTTTTGGTGAGCACACGCCTGACTTCTAGTCATGCTATTGAATACATAATGCAACCTTTTAAAGACTCCTAAATATCCCATATTGTTTTACACTGTTCACATGCTGTTCTTTTTCCAGAATGCCCATTATTTTTTATTGAAGGATAGTTCATTTTTTGCAGGGCTTCCCAAGTGGCTCAATGGTAAAGAACACTCCTGCCAATGCAGGAGATTCAGGTTCAATCCCAGGGTCAGGAATAACCCTGGAGAAGGAAATAGCAACCAACTCCAGTATTCTTGCCTGGGAAATCTCATGGACAGAGGACTCTAGCAGGCTACAGTCTTTCGGGTCACAAAAGAGTCAGGCATGACTTAGCAACTAAAACAATGCAGTTAATTTACAATGTTGTATTAGTTTCTGGAATGGGTGAATTTAACTCAGATGACCATTATATCTACTACTGTGGGCAGGAATCCCTCAGAAGAAATGGAGTAGCCATCATGGTCAACAAAAGAGTCCGAAATGCAGTACTTGGATGCAATCTCAAAAATGACAGAATGATCTCTGTTCGTCTCCAAGGCAAACCATTCAATATCACAGTTATCCAAGTCTATGCCCCAACCAGAAATGCTGAAGAAACTGAAGTTGAATGGTTTTATGAAGACCTACAAGACCTTTTAGAACTAACACCCAAAAAAGATGTCCTTTTCATTCTAGGGGACTGGAATGCAAAAGTAGGAAGTCAAGAAACACCTGGAGTAACAGGCAAATTTGGCCTTGGAATACAGAATGAAGCAGGGCAAAGACTAATAGAGTTTTGCCAAGAAAATGCACTGGTCATAGCAAACACCCTCTTCCAACAACACAAGAGAAGACTCTACACATGGACATCACCAGATGGTCAACACCAAAATCAGATTGATTATATTCTTTGCAGCCAAAGATGGAGAAGCTCTATACAGTCAACAAAAACAAGACCAGGAGCTGACTGTGGCTCAGATCATGAACTCCTTATTACCAAATTCAGACTCAAATTGAAGAAAGTAGGGAAAACCGCTAGACCATTCAGGTATGACCTCAATCAAATCCCTTATGACTATACAGTGGAAGTGAGAAATAGATTTAAGGGCCCAGATCTGATAGATAGAGTGCCTGAAGAACTATGGACTGAGGTTCATGACACCATACAGGAGACAGGGATCAAGACCATCCCCATGGAAAAGAAATGCAAAAAAAGCAAAATGGCTGCCTGGGGAGGCCTTACAAATAGCTGTGAAAAGAAGAGAGGCAAAAAGCAAAGGAGAAAAGGAAAGATATAAGCATCTGAATGCAGAGTTCCAAAGAACAGCAAGAAGAGATAAGAAAGCCTTCCTCAGCGATCAATGCAAAGAAATAGAGGAAAACAACAGAATGGGAAAGACTAGAGATCTCTTCAAGAAAATTAGAGATACCAAGGGAACATTTCATGCAAAGATGGGCTCGATAAAGGACAGAAACGGTCTGGACCTAACAGAAGCAGAAGATATTAAGAAGAGGTGGCAAGAATACATGGAAGGACTGTACAAAAAAGATCTTCACGACCCAGATAATCATGATGATGTGATCACTAATCTAGAGCCAGACATCTTGGAAAGTGAAGTCAAGTGGGCCTTAGAAAGCATGACTATGAACAAAGCTAGTGGAGGTGATGGAATTCCACAGTTGAGCTGTTTCAAATCCTGAAAGATGATGCTGTGAAAGTACTGCACTCAATATGCCAGCAAATTTGGAAAACTCAGCAGTAAAATAATGCTCAAAATTCTCCAAGCCAGGCTTCAGCAACACATGAACCGTGAACTCCCTGATGTTCAAGCTGGTTTTAGAAAAGGCAGAGGAACCAGAGATCAAATTGCCAATATCCACTGGATCATGGAAAAACCAAGAGAGTTCCAGAAAAATATCTATTTCTGCTTTCTTGACTATGCCAAAGCCTTTGACTCTGTGGATCACAATAAACTGTGGAAAATTCTGAAGGAGATGGGAATACCAGACCACCTGACCTGCCTCTTGAGAAATCTGTATGCAGGTCAGGAAGCAACAGTTAGAACTGGACATGGAACAACAGTGTGGTTCCAAATAGGAAAGGGAGTATGTCAAGGCTGTATATTGTCACCCTGCTTATTTAACTTCTATGCAGAGTACATCATGAGAAATGCTGGACTGGAAGAAACACAAGCTGGAATCAAGATTGCCGGGAGAAATATCAATAACCTCAGATATGCAGATGATACCACCCTTGTGGCAGAAAGTGAAGAGGAACTAAAAAGCCTCTTGATGAAAGTGAAAGAGGAGAGCGAAACAGTTGGCCTAAAGTTCAACATTCAGAAAACTAAGATCATGGCATCTGGTCCCATCACTTCATGGGAAATAGATGGGGAAACAGTGGAAACAGTGTCAGACTCCAAAATCACTGCAGATGGTGACTGCAGCCAGGAAATTAAAAGACGCTTACTCCTTGGAAGAAAAGTTATGACCAACCTAGATAGTATATTCAAAAGCAGAGACATTAGTTTGCAGACTAAGGTCTGTCTAGTCAAGGCTATGGTTTTCCCTGTGTTCATGTATGGATGTGAGAGTTGGACTGTGAAGAAGGCTGAGTACTGAAGAATTGATGCTTTTGAACTGTGGTGTTGGAGAAGACTCTTGAGAGTCCCTTGGACTGCAAGGAGATCCAACCAGTCCATTCTGAAGGAGATCAGCCCTGGGATTTCCTTGGAAGGAATGATGCTAAAGCTGAAACTCCAGTACTTTGGCCACCTCATGTGAAGAGTTGACTCATTGGAAAAGACTTTGATGCTGGGAGGGATTGGGGGCAGGAGGAGAAGGGGACGACCGAGGATGAGATGGCTGGATGGCATCACGGACTCGATGGACATGAGTCTGAGTGAACTCCGGGAGTTGGTGATGGACAGGGATACCTGGCATGCTGCGATTCATGGGGTCACAAAGAGTCGGACATGACTGAGCGACTGAATGGAATGGATTAGTTTCAGGTGTATAGCAAAGTGATTCTGTTATACATACATTCAGTGTGTGCGTATATATACACACACCTTTTAATATTCTTTTCCATTACTTGTCATTATAAGATATTGAGTATAGTTCTTTGTGCTATACTTGTTGGCCTTTGTTGGTTATACATTGTATATACAGTTCAGTTCAGTCACTCAGTCGTGTCTGACTCTTTGCAACCCCATGAATCGCAGCATGCCAGGCCTCCCTGTCCATCACCAACTCCCG
Source organism: Oryx dammah (assembly GCF_014754425.2). Lineage (NCBI taxonomy): Eukaryota > Metazoa > Chordata > Mammalia > Artiodactyla > Bovidae > Oryx > Oryx dammah. The sequence continues at coordinate 62,492,575 of NW_024070205.1, read as the reverse complement.
GAGTTCACTCAGATTCAAGTCTATCGAGTCAGTGATGCCATCCAGCCATCTCATTCTCTGTTGTCCCCTTCTCCTCCTGCCCCCAATCCCTCCCAGCATCAGGGTCTTTTCCAATGAGTCAACTCTTCGCATGAGGTGGCCAAAGTACTGGAGTTTCAGCTTTAGCATCATTCCTTCCAAAGAAATCCCAGGGTTGATCTCCTTCAGAATGGACTGGTTGGATCTCCTTGCAGTCCATGGGACTCTCAAGAGTCTTCTCCAACACCACAGTTCAAAAGTATCAATTCTTCGGCACTCAGCTTTCTTCACAGTCCAACTCTCACATCCACACATGACTACTGGAAAAACCATAACCTTGACTAGATGGAACTCTGTTGGCAAAGTAATGTCTCTGCTTTTGAATATGCTATCTAATTTGATCATAACTTTTTTCCAAGGAGTAAGTGTCTTTTAATTTCATGGCTTCATGGCTGCAGTCACCATCTGCAGTGAATTTGGAGCCCAGAAAAATAAAGTCTGACACTGTTTCCACTGTTTCCCCATCTATTTCCCATGAAGTGATGGAACCGGATGCCATGATCTTCATTTTCTGAATGTTGAGCTTTAAGCCAACTTTTTCACTCTCCTCTTTCACTTTCATCAAGAGGCTTTTTAGTTCCTCTTCACTTTCTGCCATAAGGGTGGTATCATCTGCATATCTGAGGTTATTGATATTTCTCCCAGCAATCTCGTATATACATTAGTGTACCTGTTAATCCCAAACTCCTGATTTATCCCCCCCTCCAACTTCTTCCACTTTCCCCTTTGATAACATTAAGTTTGTCTTCTATGTCTGTGAGTCTATTTCTGTTTTGTAAATAAGTTCATTTACATCATATTTTTAGATACTGTATGCCCATTCTGTTCTAGTTTTATCCTTATTATTTCTGCAACAAAGTTCAATGACTACTTCTTCCAGAAAGCTTTCCCCTACACTTCAGTCTAATGTACATGTTCCCTTATGCCTGTTCTTCGACAGCTCCCTGGGCAGATCCCCATGCCAACACCTTTTAGTAATGCTGATTGCCTTGTATTTCTCCTAAGCGTGGCTGCTGCTTTATTCCCACATTGGAGCACAGGAGCTGATATACAATAAATAGTAAATGTGTCTGTTGAACAATTAAAGGTGATGCATTTGTTGATTAGAGGAAAAACAAAAATATTGATAAGAAAATTAAGTGATCCAAATTTCAGCTAGATAACATTATGATGCTTTTAAGGGAGATTAAAAAGTGGGTTAGGAGGACAGTGGCAGTTTTAAGATGTGAGCTCAGCAGAGGACACTTGAATGAAATTGGAAGATGTGAAGGGGGTCCTGGGGATTGATACCTGGGAGGGAACAACTCACCAGAATGAATAGCAAGGGCTAATGCCCTGAATCCTAAAGGAGATCAGTCCTGGGTATTCACTGGAAGGACTGATGTTGAAGCTGAAACTCCAATACTTTGGCTACCTGATGCAAAGAGCTGACTCATTTGAAAAGACCCTGATGTTGGGAAAGATTGAAGGCAGGAGGAGAAGGGGACGACAGAGGATAAGATGGTTGGATGGCATCACCGACTCAATGGACATGAGTTTGGGTAAACTCCGGGAGTTGGTGATGGACAGGGAGGCCTGGCGTGCTGCAGTTCATGGGGTCACAAAGAGTCGGACAAGACTGAGCCACTGAACTGAACTGAATGCCCTGAATTTGGGGCTTGGGCACTGCGCACAAAAGCAGAATGTCAGCCACTGGGGAGCAGAGTGAGTTAGGGGTCCTAGGAAAATGAAGTCCAGGGAAGAGTGAGGAGGAGGGACACAAGTCATATAGAAACTTTGGGACCAGTATAATGATTGGCTTTTGCATCAAAAGAGATGGGAAATATTTAAACAGGGCAGGAAATTTTCATTTTAAAAGAATCACAGCACTTGGTGGTCTAGAAATGCTACTAGCTCCTGTGCCATTAGGAATATCTACTTTATTAAGACAGCTATTGAAAGAGAAAGTGAAGTCGCTTAGTCATGTCTGACTCTTTGTGACCCCATGGACTGTAGCCCACCAAGCTCCTCCATCCATGAGATTCTCCAGGCAAAAATATTGGAGTGGGTTGCCATTTCCTTCTCCAGAGGATCTTCCTGACCCAGGGATCAAACCCAGGTCTCCCGCATTGCAGGCAGAAGCTTTAACCTCTGAGCCACCAGGGACACCCCAGGGAAGACAGCTATTATCTCATTCTAAAGGATAAACTCAATTGTTTTACCTTTCAACTTAGAAGTCTCTCCACCATATTCTATTATCTCATTTATTGCAACTTCTAGGTTTCCTTCACTGTCTTTCCTTTTCTCAAGCACAGGGGTGGCCCAGGGCTCATTCTGATCCCTCTTCTGGTCTTCTTGCTATTATTTACACTGATGCTTATCAACTGGCAGGTGACTTTCCCTATCAGGGGATGTTTGAAAATGTCTGAAAACCCTTCTGGTTGTGGCAACCAGACAGGAAGAGGTGCCACTGGCTTTCAGTTGAGCCACAGATAGAAGGGGAGAAGGCAGGGGTGCTGCTCAACATCCTTCAGTGCACAGGACAGTCCCCACAGCAAAGAGCCAGTGGGCTCAGAATGGCAGTGCCACTGAGACTAAGAAACATGGTTCACACATTTCCCATTGGCATTCATATAATGACCCCCTCTTTTAAATTCTATCAGGATCCTAAGGATTTCCTAATTACCACACCATCTTCACCTCTCACCTGTGCTCCAGATATGTAAAAGTAAAAGTGAAAAACGCTCAGTTGTGTCCAACTCTTTGCAACCCCATGGACTATGCAGGAATTCTCCAGGTCAGAATACTGGAGTGGGTAGCCTGTCCCTTCTCCAGGGGATCTCCTCAACCCAGAAGATTGAACCCAGCTCTCCTGAATTGCAGATGGATTCTTTACCAGCTGAACCACAAAGGAAGCTCAAGAATACTAGAGTGGGTAACCTATCCCTTCTCCAGCGGATCTTCGCGACCCAGGGGTCAAACCGAAGTCCCTCACATTGCAGGTAGATTCTTTACTGTCTGAGCCACCAGGCAAACCCTGGGAAGGTCTACAGATAATCTAAGCTTAACACATCTAGAATATGATTTCAGATTTGCCCCCTCAAAGCTGATCTTTTCCCAGCTTCTTCATCTTAGTAAATGGCATCATCTGGCCCAAATATGAAACCCAGGAGCCATTTCTGACTCATTATTTCTCTTATACTCCACATCTGAAAAGATGTTAGGTGCTATAGGCTCTGCCTTTCAAATGTATTCTTAATCTATCCTGTTCTTACCACCACCACAGCTAAAAATATAGTCTAAGTACCACCATGCCCCAAGAATAAGGCAATAAACTTCAGAAGCAATAAGCTTCTGAAGTGTCATTTGCTTTTCATGCTTATCCCTTGATAATCATTCCCCCACACACAATAGCCAAGGATATGCTTTCAAAATAGAAATCGAGGGATTTCCCTGGTGGTCCAGTGGCTACGACTTCATCTTCCAATGCAGGGAGTGCAGGTTCCAGCCCTGGTTGGGGAGCTGAGACCCCCACATGCCTTGCAGCCAAAAAACCAAAACATAATGCATATATGTTTGCACAAGAACCTCTAAAGAACTAAAGAACCTCTTGGTGAGGGTGAAGAAGGAGATTTAAAAAGCCGGCTTAAAACTAAATATTAAAAAGAACTAGGATCATGTCATCCAGCCCCATCACTTCATGGCAAATAGAAAGGAAAGTGTGGAAGCAGTAACAAATTTCCTCTTCTTGGGCTCTAAAATCACTGGCCATTTAGATGATGGCAACTGCAGCTATGCAATCAGAAGATGACTGCTTCTTGGCAGGAAAGATATGACAAACCTAGGCAGTGTGTTGGAAAGCAAAGATATCACTTTGCTGACAAAGGTCCATATAGTCAAAGCTATATCTTTCCAGTGGTCATGTGTGCTTGTGAGAGCTGGACCATAAAGAAGGAAGAGTGCCAAAGAATTGATGCCTTTGAACTGTGCTGCTGGAGAAGACTTGAGAGTCCCTTGGACAGCAAAAAGATCAAACCAGTTAATTTAAGGGAAATCAACCTTAAATACTCATTGTAAGGATTGGTGCTGAAGCTCAAGCTCAAGCTCTAATATTTTGGTTACTTGATACAAACAGCTGACCCACTGGAAAAGACCCTGATGCTGGGAAAGATTGACAGCAGGAGGAGAAGGGGGCGACAGAGGGTAAGATGACTGGATGGCATCACCAATGCAATGGACATGAATTTGAGCAAACTCTGGGAGACAGTGAGGGACAGGGAGGCCTGGTGTGCTGCAGTCCACGGGGTCACGCAGAGTTGGACACAACTGGGCGACTGAACAACAGCAATGCATATATACGCAATCTAGAAAAATGGTACTGATGAACTTCTCTGTAGGACATGAATAGACGCAGAGGTAGGGAACGGACTTGAGGAAACAGCAGAGGAAGAAGAGGGTGGGACGAATTGAGAGAGTAGCACTGACATATACACACCACCATGTGTAAAACAGATGGCTGGGGACAAGCTGCTGTGTAATGCAAGGAGCTCAGCTCGGTGCTCTGTGCTGACCTAGTGGGGTAGGATGGGTGAGGGAGGTGGGAAGGAGGCTTAAGAGGGAAGGAATATGTGTAATGGAAAGGAAAATGAAGTCGCTCAGTCGTGTCCAACTCTTTGTGACCCTGGGCTCCTCCGTCCATGGGGTTTTCCAGGCAACAGTACTGGAGTGGGTTGCCATTTCCTTCTCCAGTGGATCTTCCCGACCAAGGTATCGAACCCAGGTCTCCTGCATTGCAGGCAGACGCTTTACCCTCTAAGCCACGAGGGAAGCCCCAGGAATATGTGTATATGTTAGTTAATTTGATCATGGTAATCATTTCACAATAGGTATGTATATCCAAAATAAGCAATATTAACAACATTAAATGACTCTATAATTTATATATATATATATATATATATATATTCACCCCAGAAGCAATACTATAACAAATTCAATAAAGACTTTAATTTCCCACAATGATAAAGTCCTCCCTGGTCAGGCGCCTTCCCTTTAGAGCTTCATCTCCTGTCACTGTGTCCAGCTTCCTGCCACCAGGCCATGACTGGTTTTCTGGCTATCCCTCAAAATACCAAACTCAGTTCTTTGGGGAATGTTCACTTGATGCTTTCTCTAACAGGGATTCTCTTTCCTCACAATGTCAACCCCTGCCACTCTCATTTTATCCAATTTTATCCTCAGATATCAGGTTATGTGCTCTCCTCTCTTTCTGAAAGAGCAGCCCTGCCCATTACCACCCCAGTCTGTTTTCTTCCCCTGCTGCATTTCTCCTCTTAAAACTTCTACTCTCCCAGGTCCTATTAAATATTTACTTGTTTCCTTCCTCTTCATCTAGAATATTAGCTTCTGGAGGCCAAGAATCAGTTATCTTTCCTTGAAAACATTTCCAAGAGAGGTAACAGTCAGATCTTGACACATTGTGTAACTCAATGAAGATTTGTTGAAGAAATAAATGAGAAGGCATTGCCTTCAGCCATTCCTGCTTATACAAGTATTCTATAGATGCCTTAATTAAGATTGCTTCTTCTTTTCTGCCTTCCATAATTTGTGTCTAGTGCTTTCTCTAACTATGATTAATAGTGATCTTATTTTCTATTTTAATCACTTGAAAAAGAGCAAACTGGAAATGGTAATTTATCCAAAGCAATAATCTTCCATCTCTCCCCCATGGAGACAGGTCTGTGGTAAGTTCCATGGAGGATACTGGATACTATTTCATAACCTTAAATCAGAAAATTTTTTACTACATTTTAGCAATCAAATTAAATAAGACTAAATTAAAACTATACTTTAACCTAACATAAAAACTGGAAAAAATATTTTGATAAGGAAATTGAATTTTCTTATTAAGATAGACTATAATATTTTAATCATATACATTCCTCAGAGGAATTAGTTCCTTTTGCACTAGACACTTAGAACACCATATGTAATAGCCCCAGCAACAGAAAATTAATTGCAGGCAAGATGAATGGGAGTAGTAGCATTACTAACAGAACCATCTTTTGGTGATTTTTCAGAGGGTGTTTTACAAACTTTTTGTTTTGTGACAATTAGGTCATAAAATACAATCAGAAGGAGAACAGGACGGCTAGTCAGTGAGCAGAACAAAAGTTCCACATATTTTCCAAAGTTAGAACGTTTGATGATGCAAATCAGAGGGGGAGTTTTCTGCCATACTCCAATTTTCACAGCCTGGCACTTGGTATAATGTATGGGTCACGTGGGTCAGGAGAGAGAAGTGAGGCAGAGGATCAGCAAAGACAGGGAGGCTAACTGCAGATGCAAAAGTGCCTCTAAACACTTCACAACCACCAACAGAAGGATGAAAACGATTAAAACATTAATCCAAGAGGGCAAGGTGATTAAAATTTCAGGCAGAAGCTGGCTAAGAATGTATTGTTTCCTATGTGTCTTTTAGGATATTTTCTGATTTAACTTGGCTCTGAAAGAGCTTATTTTGGATTGTACCAGGAAGGTTAGATAAGGAGTGTATTTCACAAGGCAATTTTGTATGAAACCAACTGCCTGAGGAGATCCATGAAATTTTTCACAGGTTAACTAGTATAGTTATTAAATACATCTGTACAAGAAATAAACAGTTTCCCAAATGCTACTTAAATTGGAAGCACGTGGAATATCTCTCATATGCACATAAGTGTATTAATACAACAGATAATGACACTGCATTATGTTATGGTTAATATTAAGCTTGAATTAAAAAAAAAAATTTGGCTGTATCATGTTGCATGTGGGATCTTAGTCCTCTCACCAGGGATTGAACCCATGCCCCTTGCATTGAAAATGTGGAATCTCTTAATCAGTTAATCATCAAGGAAGTCCCCAAGCTTGATTTTAAATACAATAGAATTCATAAAATAATAGTTGAATCAGAATAAATATTAACAAAATGCCTGGCACATGCTATAGATTGGTGTTGAAAAGTTAAGTTGTATTATTTGCCCTTGGGGGCTTCCCAGGTGGCTCAGCGGTAAAGAATCTACCTGTCAAGCAGGAGACACAGATTCAGTCTCTAGGTCAGGAAGATTCCCTGGAGAAGGAAATGGAAACCTACTGCAGTATTCTTGCCTTAGAAATTCCATGAACAGAAGGAGCCTGGAAGGCAACAGTCCATGGGGTTGCAAAGAGTTAGACACAACTTAGTGAGTACACAATAACAGCAACAATTATTTTCCTGGGAGGAGCTCCTGATTTAATATGAATATGTAACCATAAGGTAATACTCCTAACTTTCTCACCAATCAAGATTATCACTACTATCCAGATATTACTTCAACTCTTCAGGAAATTAAAGAATGTTTTAATATCACTCGTAAATGCATCTCATGTGATTGTGACCTTGCAGCTACATACAAAGAGGCTTTTGCCAAGCAACAATATCAGAAATGATACTGAATGCAAAGATTAATCTTAAAAATTATCTGAAATATCTCATTTTGTCTGAATTTGTCTAAAGGCAGAAGTTCATGGATGTCCAGATAACTACGTATCTATTGCTTTTTAGTCAATTAATTGAAAACTATCACTACTCCTTCCCACATCTTTTTGATTATAGATCTTATCATCTCTGAAATAACTTAGACAATCCACTTGTGCACAGAAGTAAGACAACTTGGGATCTGAAAACTCAAATATTTCTATATTCCTATTGGTTATGGAAAGAGTAAAACAGTTTAAAGTTTTAACTGGTTTTTGTTTTGTTTTGTTTTGCTCTGACAAGTACTTACCCACCATATCCCACTGGTGTTTTAGGTTTCTTTCATGCAAAACTCAGGTAGTATTTATTGAGCATTTATCATGTAACAAGCACTGACTTAGATTCTGGGCATATTTGTAGTTTTTGTTATTCAGTTGCCCAGTTGTATCTAACTCTGTGCAATCCCATGGACTGCAGCATGCCAAACCTCCCTGTCCTTCACCATCTCCTGGAGCTTGCTCAAATCATGTCCCTGTATCAGTGATGCCATCCAGGAAGCTCATCCTCTGATGCTCTCTTCTCCTTCTGCCTTCAATCTTTCCCAGCATCAGGGTCTTTTCCCTGAGTCGTCTGTTCACATCAGGTAACCAAAATACTGGAGCTTCAGCTTCAGCATCAATCCTTCCAATGAGTATTCAGGGTTGATTTCCTTTAAGATTGACTGGCTTGATCTTATTGCTGTCTAAGGGACTCTAAAGAGTCATTTCTAGCATCACAGTTTGAAGGCATCACTTCAGCACTCTGCTTTCTTTATGGTCCAGCTCTCACAATGGTACATGACCAATGAAAAGACCATACATAGCCTTGACTATACGGACCTTTGTTGGCAAAGTGATGTCTTTGTTTTTCAAAACACCATCTAGGTCTTTCATAGTTTTCCTGCCAAGAAGCAATAGTCTTCTGATTTCATGGCTGCAGTCACTAACCACAGTGATTTTAGAGCCCCCAAATGGGAAATCTGTCATTGCTTTCACCTTCTCCCCTTCTATTTGCCATGAAGTGATGGGTATATACTAGCAAGCAAAAGCTAAACAACAACAAAAAAATGCAGATGTATTCCCTACCTTCATGAAGTTTACAGTCAACTGGAGCATACAAATATTGATCAAAACCCCATATGAATGCATAATAAATGGAAAGCAACAGTTGTAGTAAATGATATTGAAGACAAGGTGATTGGGGAGAAATTGAGTGAATTGCAGTAAGCATTTGTAGTCAGCAAAAGACTTTAAGAAAAATGAGGAATGAGCAGATATTCAATGAGAGGGTTAATCTGGTGAAAGAGGAAGTGAAAGTCCAAGGAAAAGAGTAATATTTAAAAGGCTCTATGATGAAATAATGCAAGTCATGTTCCAAGAAGAGGAATAAAACCACTATGGCTAGAAAGCAGAATGCAAGGGAGAACACAAGAAGGTAAGTGATATAAACAGGGAACAGTCTTTAGAAGCCATCCACAAGAAGTGCTTTTAGGGTAAGAGAATAAAAAACTGCTTTGGTCTCAATGCTGACTACTTTGAATGCAGTGGAAAAGAAAGGCAGAGTAGTTTCAGAGTGACCAGTTAGCAAGTTACTACAACTAGAGAAATAATAGGAGTAGGTAGTGGTCAATACAGATGGAAAGAGGAATCCATTGGAAGTATAGAAAAGGCAGAGGAACCAGAGATCAAACTGCCAACATCCACTGGATTGTTGAAAAAGCAAAAGAGTTCCAGAAAAATATCTACTTCTGCTTTATTGCCAAAGCCTTTGACTGTGTGGATCACAACAAACTGTGGAAAATTCTAAAAGAGATCGGAATACCAGACCACCTGACCCGCCTCTTGAGAAATCTGTATGCAGGTCAAGAAGCAACAGTTAGAACTGGATATGGAACAACAGACTGGTTCTAAATCACAAAAGGAGTACGTCAAGGCTGCATATTGTTACCCTGCCTATTTAACTTATAAGCAGAGTATATCATAAATGTACATTGGACTGGAAGAAGCACAAGCTGGAATCAAGATTGCTGGGAGAAATATCAATAACCTCAGATATGTAGATGACACCACCCTTATGGCAGAAAGCAAAGAACTAAAGAGCCTCTTGATGAAACTGAAAAACGACAGTGAAAAAGTTGGCTTAAAACTCAACATTCAGAAAACTAAGATCATGGCATCTGGTCCCATCACTTCATGGCAAATAGATGGGGAAACAATGGAAACAGTGACAGACTTTATTTTGGGGTGCTCCAAAATCACTGCAGATGGTGACTGTAGCTATGAAATTAAAAGACACTTGCTCCTTGGAAGAAAAGTTATGACCAACCTAGACAGCATATTAATAAGCAGAGACATTACTTTACCAACAAAGGTCCATCTAGTCAAGGCTGTGGTTTTTCCAGTAGTCATGTATGGATGTGAGAATTGGACTATAAAGAAAGCTGAGCACTGCCTGAGAATTGATGTTTTTGAACTGTGGTGTTGAAAAAGACTTTTTGAGAGTTCCTTGGACTGCAAAGAGAAAGTCCTAAAGGAAATCATCCTAAAGGAAATCAGTCCTGAATATTCAGTGGAAGGACTGATGCTGAAGCTGAAACTCCAATACTTTGGCCACCAGATGCAAAGAACTGACTCATTTGAAAGGACTCTGATGCTGGACATAATTGAAGGCGGGAGGAGAAGGAGACAACAGAGGATGAGATGGTTGAATGGTATCACCAACTCAATGGACATGAGTTTAAGTAAGCTCTGGGAATTGGTGATGGACAGGAAGGCCTGGTGTACCACAGTCCATGGGGTTGCAAAGAGTTGGACATGAGCGAGTGCCTGAACTGAACTGATGGATGGTGTATAGACAGTAAAATTTACAGGATTTGGGTGCAGATTTGATACCAAATAGTTAAAAGTAGAAAAGTTTTATAGATGGCCAATATATTTCCATCTAGAATAATTGTATCACTTACTAAATTCATGAGTTCAGTTTTGGACACATTAATTTGGAAATCATGAAGAAATACAAGTATAAATCACAGCAGGTGGTTGGGTATATGGTTTTGGATATCAAAGAAATTATAAATTAAAAATATACATGAATACATCAGCAAGATGTCCATTAAAGCCATAATCATGGATCATATTTGTGGAGAAGCAGACAGTGAGAAGAACCAAAAGACTGTATCTGAGCTTTGAGGAAATTCAGTCTCTTAGTGGTCAGAAGAAAATTACAGCCTAAAAAGAAGTAAAGCAAGAGTGGCCACTCTTGCCACCTTGTTCAACATAGCTTTGGAAGTCCTAGCCACAGCAATCAGAGAAGAAAAAGAAATAAAAGAAATCCAGATTGGAAAAGAAGTAGTAAAACTCTCACTGTTTGCAGATGACATGATCCTCTACCTAGAAAACCCTAAAGATGCCACCAGAAAATTACTAGAACTAATTAATGAATATAGTAAAGTTGCAGGACATAAAACACAGAATTCCCTTGCATTCCTATACACTAACAATGAAAAACCAGAAAGAGAAATGAAGGAAACAATCCCATTCACCACTGAAATAGAAAGAATAAAATACCTAGGAATAAATCTACATAAAGAGATAAAAGAATGCAGAAAATTATAATATATCAAAGAAATAAATTAGACACAAACAGATGGAGGGATATACCATGTTCTTGGATCAGAAGAATCAATATTGTGAAAATGATTATACTACCCCAAAGCAATGTACAGATTCAATGCAATCTTTATCAAACTACCAATGGTATTTTCCATAAAACTAGAATAAAAATTTAACATTTTGTATGGAAACACAAAAGACCCCAAATAGCCAAAGTGATCTTGAAAAATAAAAATGGACCTGAAGGAATCAACATTCCTGATTTCAGACATACTACAAAGCTACAGCATGGTACTGGTACAAAAACAGAAATATAGATCAATGGAACAGGATAGAAAGCACAGAGATGAACCCAAGCACCTATGGGCAAAGGAGCCAAGAATATACAATGGAGAAAAAGCATTCTCTTTGATGGGTCGTGCTGGGAAAAGTGGATAGCTACATGTAAAAGAATGAAACTAGAACATTTTCTAACACCATATACAAAAATAAAATCAAAACAGACTGAAGACTTAAATCTAAGATAAGAAACTATAAAGCTCTTAGAGGAAAACAGAGGCAGTACACACTTTGACATAAACCACAGCAAGATCCTCTTTGACCCACCTCCTAGAGTAATGGAAATAAAGATAAACAAATGGGACCTAATTAAACTTAAAAGCTTTCCACAGCAAAAGAAACAATAAACAGGATTAAAAGACAACCCTCAGAATGGGAGAAAATAATTGCAAACAAAATAACTGAAAAAGGGTTAATCTTTAAAATATATAAGCAGCTCATCCAGTTCACTAATGAAATATCAGAAAAATAAACAGCCCAATCAAAAACTGAGAAGACCTAAACAGACATTTCTCCAAAGAAGACACACAGATAGCCAACAATCACATGAAAAGATGCTCAGCATTACTCATTATTGGAAAAAATATAAATGAAAACTACCAATGAGGTATTGCCTCACACCAGTCAGAATGCCCATCAGCAAAAAATCTACAAACAATAAATGCTGGAGGTAATGTGGATAAAGAGTAACCCTCTTGCACTGTTGGTGGAAATGTAAATTAATACAGCCACTATGGAGAACAGTATGGAGAGTCCTTTAAATATTAGGAATAAAACTACCATGTGATCCAGAAATCCTACTACTGGGCATATACCCTGAGAAAACCGTAACTGAAAAAGACACATGTACCCCAATGTTTATAGCAGCACTATTTACAATAGCTGGGATACCTAGAGGTCCATCAGTGGATGAATGGATAAAGAAATTGTGGTATATACATGCAATGGAATGTTATTCAGCCATAAAAAAGAACAGATTTGAGTCATTTCTAGTGAGGTGAATAAACCTAGAGTCTGTTAGACAAAGTGAAATAAGTCAGAAGGAGACAAACAAATATTGTATATTAATGCATATATATGGAATCTAGAAAATGGCACTGATAAATCTATTTCGTTTCCATTAGGGATTTAGGCATTAAACATAGGGATTTGCAGGGAACACAATTCACTTCATAGCAGAGTACCTGCAATGAGAAAGCCTCCGTTTGTTTTAATGCTGTTGAGCGATTAAGTAAAACAAGATCTAGTCACAAATAGGTCAACAATGACCTTAGTAGGAAGAGTCTCATTAGAGTGCGTAGGCTTGCCAGACAGAGACAGCAAGCATTGTAAAACTCTCTAAAAGTTGGTCAAGTGAAGGAGGGGAGAGAGATAGGGCAGTTTGGCAATGAGCATCTCTTGCATTTGAGGTGAAAAATAGCTTAGAGGTGATTTGAGAAGTTATTCGTGCTTTGAAGCTTTTAAAATCTGGTTCTCCCTGAAAAACTCTCCCTGAGCTCTGATTTGGGATGAAACTTAGCCTCTGGCATACTGATTTCATGAACTGATTAGATCTACCAAATTATTTCTGCCTTCTATTATATGTTACACCAGGAATCAAGAGGCCATATTTATAGGGAAGTAGATAACAGAAACTTAAAATGCAGAAGTGCTAAGTGGCCTGCTTAAAATTTCATAGTTAATGAATAGTAATACTGAAATTAAAACATTTTTTCCTCCTGATTTCTAGTTATGGCAAACCAGTTTCTCCCCCTCAACACCCTGTCAGTAACTCTGACTTTTTGGCTGGTCCTCCCTGGTGGCTCAGATGGCAAAGAATCTGCCTGCAATGCAGAAGACTCAGGTTCGATCCCTGGGTGGGGAAGATCCCCTGGAGAAGGAAATGGCAACCCACTCCAGTGTTCTTGCCTGGAGAATTCCATGGACAGAGAAACCTGGCAGGCTATAGTCCATGGGGTCACAAAGAGTCGGACACCACTGAGCAACTAACACTTACTTAACACACTAGGAAGCCATCACTTCCCTGGTGGCTCAGATGATAAAGAATCCTCCTGCAATGCCGGAGAACCCGGTCTGATCCCTGGGTTGGGAAGATACCCTGGAAAGGGAATGCTACCCACTCCAATATTCTTGCCTGGAGAATTCCCATGGACAGAGAAATGTAGCGGGTTTTGGGGTCCATGGGATTACAAAGAGTTGGACACATCTGAGTGACTAACAGTTTCACTTTAACACACTAAGCACTTCAGTGCCTCAGGACATCTGCACTTAATGATGGATCTTCTTCAAAGGCTCCTCTATTGAATGTCCAGATGGAGTACTCCTTCACTCCCTTTAAATTTCTGATTAAAGGTCACCTTGTCATGGAGACTTTGGCTGACTTCTCTAAAATTTCAAAGATCCTTATTTTCATTCATTCATTTACTTTCTCCAAAAGATTTACTACCCTGTATTATCTGCCACTTATTTTTGTTATCATTTATTATTTCTATCCCACAACAATTGGAAAATATGCTTTGTAACAGGAAAATTTTTGTATTTTTTCACCACTATATCACTAGAGCTTTGAACTGTACCTATCATGGGATAGGTGTTCAATAAATATTCTTCAAATAAATGAAGGAAAAAAATCCTTAATATAGACACAACAATGTTTTGACTAGGTATTACTTCCAATGCCTATTATTTTTAAGTAATGCTAGAAAAAAATTAAAGGCAGATAAAAGCAATTCTAAAGGGAGTTAAAACAACATGGCTCAAATATTCATCCATATTAAGTACCAGTTTGCTTCAATGAATACATTTAGAACATGAGTTCTTAATGTATGTGCATCTTCATGGACCACTGAGGATGGAATTCAGGGGTCAATACATTATGAATAAATGTATAAATTAATAAGATTTTAGCATGTTTAAGCAGAGGAGTCCATTAAAAATCCTGACACAAGAATATTTTTTAATATATTTCTTTGTGGCAGATACTCCTCCACTTCCCAACCCCTAAAAAATACTGGTTCCACTTTGGCCTGATGGGAATCAAATGTGCCTACTATCCAGAGTCAGTCCCTCATAGTTTAGCCACACTGTGTGCATTTATGTATAAAATAAAATATTATCTCTACCCTGATAGAAATGATGATATAGTTCATATTTATTTTTTAAAAATCCTACTATGGGCACTTTTTTGTATGATGTAAAATAAATATTCAACATCAACGTGTCATTTGCTTATTGTATATTATTTTTTGTTTTACTCTTAATTGGTCTTTACCTGCAGTTTGAAGGAAAGTTACATGGCTCAAAATAGCCTGGAGTTAAAACTGCCCTCTAGGTCCTCCCCACCATTCTATGCAAAACAAAGAACTCTCATCTGAAGAAAAAAATGGACATTAAGGTTGATTACGCCCAGCTCCCAGCCGGTCCCAGCCTCTGGCGGATCTCCAGAATTCTTTGCCCCAGCCTTTAAGAGACAACTAATCCGAACAACCTTGGAGAAGAATGGGGCCCCTTAAGACAGTAGATTTCTACATGCATGCCTATATATACTTCCTCTTTTCTTGGGTTAGTGCAGCAGCTCACTAATCTGACTGCTGCCCTTTCTCACCTCATTAAAGGTGATCTGTTCCTGTAAAGTGCTGGTCTTATTCTTTTTCCAAACCTTGCCTTTTCTGACTCCCTTACCGAACACAGTTAATAACATCTTAATTCATGTATGAGTATAATTAGCCCATTTTACAAATAACTAAGCTGAGGTTAGGAGACCTGCAACAATTTGTCTAAAATCACACAGCAATAGAAAACTAACACACTATATTGGATATTATTCTTAATGAAATTCTTCATAAATTGAAATTCCATACATAGTTCAGTGTTTAGTGCAATTGTAAAGATCTGAACTAGTTGTCCATATGGCTATCTTGAAGTTTGGGAGAAATGTGGTATTAGATTGAAAACAAAAAATATGGTGTAGTTGTCTTTTTCACTTTAAAATGTAGTACTAAGTTGGATAATTTAAATAGTTATCATTTGGAGGATTATTTATTTCCCCTAGGATTTTCTGAATTCTCAGTTATTATTACTACCACAATGAAGATTAAGATAGTGAGCTCCAGAGTCTTGGTCAGAATGGAATATTAAGGTGATTTTCATAGAATTAGGGTTCATAACTATGAATTTGGCTTCTTTGAAAACTTGGGCTTGTCACTCTCCATAAGTGTGCATGACAGGAGCCACACTGCTTCCTTTGCAGAATGCTAGTACTTATCTCTTACCCTGGGCTTGGAATCACCAAGTTTTAAAATAAATAAATAGAACAAATATTGTTTCTGGTATTTTACAATTGTGTTTCCCCAGAGCAATGTACTTGAATGTTGACTGGTGGGCCTCAGAATTTGTGAATTAGATGTGTGATCTAACGAAGTCTCTAAGCTCAGTCCCATGAAGCACTGCTACCATCAGGGAGGAAGGGGACCAGCCCAGCCTACTAATTTCAGAGCATCCGAACTACCCGAGGTGCTAGGAGGCCAGGAAGCGTTGCATCCTTCAGAGGAGGCATATGGAAAGCCTGCTGCTGAGGTCAGGCATCCATCCTGTTGTGAGGCAGCACATTCAGGACCATCTGTGTCCATATGTTTCAAGCATATGTCCCTGTGCTATGAGGTCTATAGAAAGGTTTGTGGAAGTGAAACAGTAAAGTTCAGGGACAGAATAATCTGCAAAGTGTGGATTATTTCTGAATCTGTGTTCTCTGTCACTCAGTTGTGGCCAACTCTTTGCCACTCAGTGGACTGTAACCTGCCAGGCTCTTCTGTCCATGAAATTTTCCAGGCAAGAATACTGCAGGGCTTTCCCATTTCCTTTTCCAATTTCTGAAACTACAATTTTGTAAATAACAGTATTTTTTTTCTGTTTTGTTTTGGGTTACTGATACCACCTTCCTTTTCTTCTGGAGTGACACCAAACATATAGAAGTGAAATTATCTGGTTTTGGTGCACCAGTTAAGAAGGACAAAAATACTCAATACTTTTGAGAAAAATCTACAATAGGAAATGGTAACCCACTCCAGTATTCTTACCTGGGAAACCCCATGGGTAGAGGAGCCTGGCGAGCTATAGACCATGGGGTCACAAAAGAGTCGGATATGACTTAGCAACTAAACAAACTACTTCATGTAGTCTTTCTTGCATTGGGACTACGGTGATGCGGTTGCTGTAAAACCAATAACTCACTAATTACTACCTCCTCACCAAGAAATTTAATTCAACCCTGCATGGATTAAACAGAGAGCCTCCTAACAAAGTTCTCTTTTTCTAGGGGTCAATTTTATCATCTTCAGAATTAATACATAGGTTAATCTGATTAAATTCTTTGTTTCATTCTAGCCCAAATATTCTAAAATTATGTAACTTCAGGGATTAAAAATAATTAAATTGCTAAAATAAGGTATTGGTGTAAAATATTTGCAAATACATTTTTTAAATGATTATTCCAAATATTTAAAATACAAACAAAATCAGAAAAATCATTTGATTACTTGCTAAGTAATCAACATTTACGAATTTATCAATTTTAACCTGCAATTATAAAATGAAGATTATTAGGACTCTGGACTTAGTGAGGAAACAAAAAAAAGTAAATGTGATCTTTGATACAATTGGGGAAAAAATCTTTCTCTGTACTTTTAAATCATGTGTCAATAACACTAAGCATGGTGACCAAGCAAATAAAATTCTATTAAATGTCATTTTATTGCCCAATTACATTAGACCACCTGAGATATTTAAAATAAGCCTGAGGCAGGAAAGGAGAAAAATTAAGCCATTCATCTTTTGACTAATTTGCTCATGAAACAGACGGACTCATGTAGGACTCCTTTCAGATAAAACATACCACATGCTTTCCTGATGTCCAGAGTCATGTTAATCTACATATTTTTGATTCATAATTAATGTCAAAATTATGATATTTTATTTAAAAGGCCCCCTATTGAGAAAGAATATTATGTTAGAAATTTATGTATTTTTCAAAATTAATTTCCACAATGCCCATGATAGATCATAGCATAATACTTCACAGTCAGAGCTACACCTGTCAGCTATGTTTAATCCCCAATAACAAGGCTAGTTTTGCTCACTATCAAGTGGGATCTCCATCTCTGTTTATGACTATATAGATCTCCTGAATTCTAACTTGAGAAATAAATATATGCAAACATAAAACTTGGGGTGAGAAAAGGTAGAGAATGAATCATAACCTTGATTTTAGTCTATTCTTTCTAGATTGTTGCTGTTGAGTGTAAATCCTACTAAAAAGGAAACATATAACCACAATAAGATATCACTTCATACCCACTAGGATGACTACTGTTAAAACCAAATGAAACCAAAAGCAAGTGTTGGTGAAGATGCAGAGAAATTGGAACCCTGCACACTCTGAGGGAAATGCAAAATGGTGCAGTAACTATGGAAAACAGGATGCTGCCTTTATATATATGGATAACCTTGAGAACATACAAAATAAAATAAGCCAGTTATTAAAGTACTTTTTATAATGCTCTTAAAATAGTTCAAATCATAGAGACAGAAGAAAGAATGGGGGTCATCCAGGGAGTGGGGTGGATGGGACAGATGGAAGCTATGTTTAATGGACACAGAGTTTCTAATTGGGGAAGATGGGAAAATTTTGGAGATGAATGGTGGTCATGGTTGCAAAAACGTGAATATACTTAATGCAGCTGAGTTTACCCTTAAAAATGTCTAAAAAAAGTATATCGATATCACATTTTTAAAGGGAGAATTATATTAATAGCTAGGAAATTTGAAAGTGCTAAAACAAAAGTACAACATGAACTATTTCTGACATACTGGATTTCACTGTCTTAGAAATCTTCACATTCTTAGGGAAAAAACTTAAACAGAAAAGTATGTCCCTCCTCTTTGTAACAAGGAGTATTTGTTTTTGTTTTCTTCCTTTTAGGTTACAGATAGGGCTTCCAAGGTGATCTTTCCGTTTACAAATCTTTCTAGATGTCTTTTTTTTTTTTTCCTGCTCATCCCAAGTTTTGAACACCCACTATGCCAAGTCACTAAACAAGCCACCACTGAAGGATTCTGTTCATGTGAGGAAATGCGGATGGCTTTCTTTGGCAATGCCAGTACTGTCTGCTCCAGAAAAGTCTCTGCATGTAGAGCTACTGCCCTTTTCTTCAAACTTATCTTCTGATTTGAAGAGTAGATAACTTGACCTGGTTAAATTCAGAAACACATTGATTTTCTCTTTAATTTATAGTTTGATGAACTAAAAAGTAAAAATATTGCAAGGTAGAAAATCCTTTCCCTATGCAGACATGTTTTACTGCCTGCAAGATGAAAAGGAACAATTGTTTTTCTTTTTCTTACAGCACATCTGATCTCCCTACATATTATGAATAACTAAATCTAGGTAAATAAGCATGTTCCAGAATAACTGGCTTTATCGTTTGCCCACCAGATATAAACTATACTTTTAATTTTCTCTATTCCTTAATCATTTTTGATACAAATGTTCAATAGGGGTTTAAATCCTTTTCCCAAGCTTCTCTTTTATCATGTTTCTAATTACCTAGCCTAATTGCTCAGAACCTTTAAGAGCGTGTGAAGTTTTTTAAATGGTTTTCTTTAATTATGATTCTTTTGTGAAGAAAATGTGGCTAAACAAAAGTTAATAGTGAATGCTGAATACCTGTGTTATAGGAGTAAAAAGAAGGAAAATAAATATTTGCTTTAAGAAAACTGATTTTGTCCTTTCCAGGCTTCCTGTCCCTATAAAAGACTCAAGATTCATGCTTATCACATTTATTTGATAAAAAATTCAAACAGCATATAAACACAATATACATATAGCTTATTTCTTTTACAGTTCCACACTTTACATACATATTCAGTATCAGAACAGTAAAAAAAAAAAAAAGATATATTGAATATTTTAGATAGGTATTTTCTGCCCAGTATAGAAATTTAGAGACCTACTTAAGCTCTCAAGACAAAGACAGTGATGGTAAGCAGGAGGTATGGTTGACACCTTCTCAGTAGGTTGTTTCCAACTGGACTCAAAGTTTTTGTTTTTTTGTTTTTTTAAGTAATTGAAACCTCTGTTAAAAAATGGTGTTATGAAAAAACATTATTGTATGTGGTTGTGTTTAAGATTTCAGTGAATAAAATGGTATGTCAAAAATTATTTTCCCCATAGTACACATAAAACTGTGTAGATACGAGCCAGATATTAGAATCAGAATTTGGCTTGCTATGGGATTGCACAGACTGGAAGGCTGCATTCATTTCTAGAGATTCCAATGATAGCTGGAGAGTCAGGTGGATATACAGAGGTGCAATTGAGAAGAAGCAGGTGACAGTGTTTCTTAGAGATCTGCATTTGGGAATGGAAGCCCGAAAGGTTGAAGAGATTATGAATTTAAATAGAAAAGCAGAATGAAACAGGACTAGAATTTGAAAAAGGAATGTCAGGATGAGATTGTCTGAGGCAGTATAGGTGTGAGTCAAGGTATCTTATTTGATAAGGGAATAAAATAGAGATGTGAGCTGGATGGGTCAGGCAGTTAGTAAAGGTGCAGTTAAAGCTGATTAAATTATGATATACCAAAGAGGCTGAGGACAGGTCAAGGTACAAAAAAGGGGTTAGGGAGCACACACCCTTAAAATCACTCGGAAGCAGAAGTAACAAATTGCCCACGGTCATCCCAACCTGGACTGGCTGCCTGATCAGGTCCCAGACCTCAACAACCAGGAGCATCTAACGGAATACCATGTTATGCCAGCCCCTACCCTGCAAAGGCATCAGAGGGAATAGTCCCCCTGGGAAAACCAGGTCCTGTGATTAGGCAAATGCCTTGCCCTGCTCCCGTGACCCAGCATCTCCCAGCCTTTGCAGCGTTGCAGGTCCTAGGCTGCTCACAACTGCACAGCTCGCTCATGCGCAGTACATGGCCCCTTCAGCGGTCCTTGGTGGACATGGCCCTCATCCAGGCCTGTGGTCGCGCCGCACACCTTCACAGCCCACAGGGTGGAGGGTACCCTTTCCCCCAAAATTACTCTGAAGCAGCAGATACAAATATGCAGCCGTAAGTCCCATTTGAACTTGCTGCCTGAGTGGCTCCCAGATAACACAGCATGGTCAGCACACCCACCCCAGCCCTTCCAGGGCAGTGGAGGAACCCGGCGTGTTTGCTTCCGGGGTAACACTCCCCGTTGGGGAGGTTAGGCTTTGCAATTATGCTTATGGATTTTCTAGTAAAAACCTGTCAGAGACTCAGTTTCTGATGCTTACTCTGTTTCAAGTTCCCGGGTACCAAAAAACGAACACACACACGCTCGCAGCACGCACCTCGCCACGAGGCCTTTGGCATCCAGGCCCTTCCGGGAAGTTGCAAAGGTTGGCCCCGCCCTGGCAAAGAGGTAGAGTTCCCTTGCATTTTGCCTTAAGAGGAATACACCCCAGGGGGCAAATTTGAGCTCGGGGTTACACAAGCATCTTGTTCCCCAAAGCCCACCCCTGGAACACAGCATCTCCCCACACTTGCCCTGCTGGCCCGCGCTTCTGCAGGACTTACCTGGTTAGCGGTCCTCCGGCAGCGAGGTCTTCCAGGCCTGCAGAGCTGGGTCCGGGCTCCAGACACCAGCAGAGCCTCCAAGGTGAAGGGCCCCAGCACCCTAAAAACCATTTTGAGGCTGCAGCTGCAAATTGACGACCGACAATTCCTGCTTGAACTTCCTGTGGGATCAGCGCCCTGGCCTCTCTTGAAACCAGGGCTCCCAGGACTCTGATCTGTCAAACTCTGGCAAGCCTGCGAGCCCGAGGCCTGAAAAGGTAGCAGAGTAACCTTGCGTTTTGCCAGGAGGGGAAATATTCTCTAAGACCCCGCTTTGGTGACCCAGCTTCTCCAACATCTGTTCCAGGCCACCAGCTACCCTAAACCTGCTCCATGCTCATGGGCCTAAAGAGCCGCTTCATAAGGCCTTCCAGCATTCTGAGCTAGGTTCTGGCCCCAAACTCCTGCAGAGCTTCCAGTGTAGAGGGAAGTCCACCCAAAAATCAGTCTGAGACAACAGATGCTAACTGACAACCTTCAGTCCTCCTTTGAACCTCCTGCCAGGATCAGGCCCTGGGTTTCAGAAACCAGTGTTCCCTCTCTTTCCAGCAGCCTCTGGGGCACCTGGCCAGGTGTTCTCCATCAAGGCAGGATGCACCCACCTGCTTTGCCTTAAGGATGATTACGCTCCTTAGGGTTTGGCACCCTCGATCCGCTGCTCCTGTAAGCCGGCTTCTCCAGGCCCCGGCCCTGCTTGCCCCAGGATGGGCAGATACACACCTTGTGAGCCGGAGGTAGCACCTTGTGTGCCTGGCAGGTACAGCAGGCCTTTGGTCAACCTGGTGCTCCGAGCCTTTGAAGCCAAGTACATGCTTGAAATGCCAGCACAGCCTCCAGGATGAGAGAGCCAACCCGCTGAATATCACTCTGCATGGTTAGCGCCAAAATACCCTCCAGCCCCCATTCAGACTTACTTCCTGTCAGATGCCAAGCTCCTTCAGTTACATAAGTTTCCCAGGTGTCTTTTATTGGAGAATATTTGTCAGCCAAGACTGTCCAATGGCCTTAAGTTTTGCTTTTAGGGAGGCCATTTCCCCCTGCTTAGTCTAGTCTGAGATTAGGCTTACCCCTTTGAACCCCTAATGCCCACTACTGTGATCAGGCTTCTGTACAAGTCCAGGCTCTGGCTCCCCACTGCTGCATGGCAGGTACATGCGCATTTCGCATCCTTTCAGCCTGCTGGGGCCCACCCACCTCCAGGCCCCCAACGCGGAAGAGCCGCCATGTTGGAGGGCGCCCACCATCCCAAGTCACTCTTGAGGTGGCAGGTGCAGATTGATGACCATCAGTCCCGGTTTGGATTTGCTGCCTGGCTTTTCCAACAGGGTTCTGGAATGTCTCCTTGTTGTTCAGTCACCAAGTTGGCAAACCAGGCTTTCCTGTCCTTCAGTATCTCTTGGAGTTTGCTCAGACTCCTGTCCGTTGAGTCCGTGATCCCATCCAACCGTCTCATCCTCTGTCACCCCCCTTCTCCTCCTGCCTTCAATCTTTCCCAGCATCAGGGCCTTTTCTAATGGATCAGCCCTTCGTATCAGGTGGCCAAAGTACTGGAGCTTCAGCATCAGTCCTTCCAGTGAGTGTCTCTTACTGGAGACTATATTGGGAACTGCTTGCCTAAAAGATACCTTTGTAGGAAAGGGCAAACTGAGCCTCCTTTCTGCAGAAACAACACCGTGGATGCCTAATGGGAGTGGCATCTTTATGCAAGGCATAAAGAAACAGTCCCTCCCTCGGCATGGACCTTCTTCTGCTGCAGTTGGACAAGAATGATTC
This sequence comes from Oryx dammah, assembly GCF_014754425.2. Taxonomy (NCBI): domain Eukaryota; kingdom Metazoa; phylum Chordata; class Mammalia; order Artiodactyla; family Bovidae; genus Oryx; species Oryx dammah. The sequence goes on along the minus strand of NW_024070205.1, from coordinate 62,469,614 downwards.
CAGAGCCCACTCGTATCTTTGCCATGGTGTCTCTGTTACAGGCTCACCACCGATCCAGCCATGGGTAATCCAGATATCTGCCTCATGCACCACTCCTATAAATGAGATCAACAGAAGAGCTTCAGTCTTCTGTCATTTGTTTATTTAGAAATACACATTAAACACCTGACCTGTTCCAGATATTGTGATTTGCTAATCCATACATTACTCAGATAAAACCCTACTTTAAAGGTAAGAGCATGGGTCAGACTGAAACTGGAAAGGATGTGTGATCCTACAGACTAGCTTGTGGTAGAGTAACATGCCATCACAAAATCTGTATACATTCCATAGAGAAATGCATTTCTAGAAAAAAAGTGAAAGGTTTTAAAGAATGAAAACTTTCACACTTAAAAATTTGAAGTAGAACTTTTAAAAAATGGACTATTAGCATCCCACACCTAGACTACATATGACTAGAAGTACTTTTATTAACAAGCATTATTATGAAATATATGGAGGATGTAGGTTCTGACATTGTTTCAACTACTGCTTATCCTTGTGACTAAAAAGCTGTTCTTAGATCTCAGTAGGTGATCTGTAACTTCTTGTCCAGCTCTGTAATTCTAAGTGTATAAGCTCTGTTTGTGTATGTAATGTCTAGATGAGACTTAACATACAGCATTTATCATGTGACAATATTCTTAGCAGTTTATGCATATTAACAGACTGAATCACCTGAAAACCCTGGGAAAGGGCCACTTTTACTATTGCAATTTTTCAGTTGAGGAAATTATGGAGAAAAGGGTTATCCGATGGCTCAAAAGTGATGAGTTTGCACGCAGGCATGATGAGACAGTTGGAGAGCATACTGATTCAGTGGACATGAACTTGGTTAGACAAACTCTGGGAGATAGTGAGGAACAAGGAGGTCTGGCGTGCTGCAGGTCACAGAGTTGGACATGACTTAGCAACTGAACAAATACAATGTCTCCCCAGAGTCTCTGCTCTTAACCAAGATGCCAAAGGCTATCAGATTTCTTTAGCAGCAAAAGTGTTATCCGAACATCTGCTCAAGTGGAATCCTGATACATAAAGCAAGTCAATGCTGAAATACTACAGTAGGAGAGGGGGTATTGGGGTGGGTGGGGCAGGCAGCCCAGACTATCTGGTCCTCTCTTCTCCCCCTTCAAATGCTTCCATTTAAAGGATAAGATATTAAAAATTACTGACAAATTCAAAATACATGATATCTGATTCTTTTCAAGTTCTAATATTTTGACTCCATAACTTTAGAGAGTACAGGCATTCACCATTGTTTAAAACATACTTACTGCCTTTTATAGATCCATCCAGAATATAAAAAATAATACATCTTCTTGTACAGAAAAAGATTTTTTTTTGCAGATTCTCCTTGTGAGCATGAAAGATGAATATTACCCTGCAGTTGTGCTTGCTACATTGCAATTACTTTCTCAGCAGTATATTAATTAGTCAACTCCAGTAGTCTAGAACTCTTTGATGCTAGGTAATGAGATTAATAATAGATTCTTATCAACTCTCCCAAAGCTACAACAGGCATCAAGTAGTTCTAATCTGCATTGCCTATACATGGCATGAAAAAGCTCTTTAGGAGTCCAGGGCTAAATCAGGACCATTTGTGTTCAGCACGCCGCAATATTCAGTGTTTACATGAGTAACGTCTGTGCAAACAGCATCACAGCATTGCACTGCACACCTGGTGTAGAATGGATTGGCTTATTTAAATTATGCACATAAGCTGCTTTCTCTGTAGGAATAATCTGACAATAGCTGTAGTCTGACGTATGGAAGTCTCTAAGAAACAAATGGTTTGTAGATTAGGAGATACTAGACACACAGACAGAGAAGGCAATGGCACCCCACTCCAGTACTCTTGACTGAGAATTCCATGGATGGAGGGTCCTGGTGGGCTGCAGTCCATGGAGTCTCGAAGAGTCGGACACGACTGAGCAACTTCACTTTCGCTTTTCACTTTCATGCATTGGAGAAGGAAATGGCAGCCCACTCCGGTGTTCTTGCCTGGAGAATCCCAGGGACGGGGGAGCCTGGTGGGCTGTCGTCTATGGGGTCGCACAGAGTTGGACACGACTGAAGCTACTTAGCAGCAGCAGACACACAGAGGGATTTCCAGGTGGTGCTAGTGATAAAGAACTCGCCTGCCAAGGCAGGAGGTGTAAAGAGATGCAGGTTCCATCCCTGGGTTGGCAAGATTTTCTTGGAGAAGAGCATGGTAACCCATTCCAGTATCCTTGCCTGGAGAATCCCTTGAATGGAGGAGGCTGGTGGGTTACAGTCCAAGGGGTTGCAAAGAGTCAGACAGGACTGAAGTGACTTAGCACACAGACATTCAGCAGAGAGTATATGTTGAGAAACATCTGCTATAAAAAGAGAATACATAGAATTTCTCTTCTTGAGGAGTTCAAAATTTTCTCAACAGAACAGTATTATGCATGGAGAAAAATAGGAATCATAGACATATTGTTTAAAAGTTAAAGCTGGACCGTGTATAGTATATCTTTAATAGACATGCACGCATAGAAATATTCAAATCCACACCTAATGTGTATATAGTTTTTCTGTCTTGTACAGTTTAAGTACATTCATTTCCTTTTTTGTATCTTGGCACACGTGTATTTGACCTGCAAAATGTGGCCACATGTCTCTTTATGTGCAGAAGTTCCTAGTCATCATGTGAGGACCTCAGTGGAGCTGTCTCCTCCTGTAGCCCCTCTGAGGAAAGACCCATGGAGGAAACTGAAGCCTTTCCTACACAGTGGGTTATGTCCCATGTTTTCTTGGAGCATAAACATTATCAACATGAATTTTAAGGTTTTTTTTCCTTTTCATTTCTGTATCAAAATGGGGGGCCGTGTATGTGTATGTTGGTGGTCCTTTTAGTTGTATCCAGATAATATCTCTAGATGTAAGAGAATAAGTATATATAGAGATTAAGTATTTGCTCAAGATTATATCATTGTTACATATATATATATATGTTACATATATATATGGACTTCCTTGGTGGCTCAGATGGTAAAGCGTCTGTCTACAATGTGGGAGACCCGGGTTTGATCCCTGGGTTGGGAAGATCCCCTGGAGAAGGAAATGGAAATCCACTCCAGTACTATTGCCTAGAAAATCCCATGGACAGAGGAGCCTGGTAGGCTACAGTCTATGGGGTCGCAAAGAGTCGGACATGACTGAGTGACTTCACTCACCATATATATATATATATATATATATATATATATATACATATAATTTATAAAATGTTATAAAAATGAATTCATTGCAGGAAATGTTTAGTCAAATTCCCATTTACAGGCCTGATGAATCCAAATGCTCATAGTGTATTCATATTTTTCTTTCTCATAAGATAAAAATATAATGTATTGTGACTATTAAATATTTCTTTCAAATGCATCATAACAAAATTACTAAGCAGCTTTCTCAGATGTTTACATGTCACTTCTGCACCAAAGGGAAGTGGTTTGGTAAAGCTCCAGGAGTAAATATTTCTGACTTATCCTTTGTTAACACTGATGCTAGGGACTAGTGGGTTCATCTATGGAGATTACCTCAAAGACGCCAAAGGAGTAGAGACTAGCCCTCTTTGTGGCCTGTCATATCTGTCCCTGGAAAAACTACAAGAAGATTCAGAACATTCCTCTGCTTGGAAGTAAGTGTTCATGCAGTTCTAGGCAAAATCCTTGAAGGGAAATTGACTATAACTAGACTGTGATCCTGGAGAAGGGAACAGCCGAGGACATCATGGATGGCATCATGTGATGTTGGGGCTGCTGGAGCAGGGAAACAAGAGAAACTCCATCTTAAAACCTGTCAGTCATCTTAAGGCAGGATATGAGCTGCGCCTGAAGTTTGCTCAGGAATGAAGGAACCACAGTTAAAGAAAGACTAGGTCTCCCTGGAGACCCCCTCCTCACAGATAACAGAGATTGGAAGTTGAGGTCAGTTTGCTCTTGTTAGATTAATGATAGCGATATCCCTTTGACATGTAGCCCCTTACAATTCTAATTGTTAATTCTTTCTGCACTTGTATATTGTAAAACTGAGTAATGTAGCTGAAAAACGGAGTAATGTAGCTGACATGTAACCACTCATGTAGCAGGAGATATAAAGCTGTGTCTTCTATAGTCATCAGGGTCCTTTTTGGAAACCATATACCTTGGACCTGCTGGCGTAATAAACTGTACTCCACAGTCTTGAGTGTCCTCCAAGGTGTGCTTTGTGACTTTGGAGTCCACAACAGTGAGAGAGTCAATTTCTAGGTAGGTTGATAAGAAGTCTGGGGCCGCCAAGGAGGAGAGAGGAGTCTGGGTCTCTTGAAGAGGAGATAGGGGTCTGGAGGTCTCAAGGAGGAGAAAAGGACAAACATTTTCTTCTACATTCCTTAGTCACAGAAAACTGTTTTTTTCTTTAAGCCTGGACCTGATGATTACACAACAGAACAACTCAGCTTAAACTCTATACTAAGGATTATACGACAACAATGTATCCTGCTTGAGGACAGTTTATTCTTCTTGAAAACCTTCTGACTAATCCTGTTATCTTAAAATGTACATTATGAGAGTGGGTCTAGTAAGATCTTTCTATTATTAGTTCTAATCCTGTCATCTTAAAATGTAGATTGGGGAGTGGGTCTAGTAAGATCCTTACAACCTTGAGACATTCTTTTAATTTATTGTAATAAACAATTAAAAAAGTATATAGCTCCCTTCCTAAGACTAGCGAGTGGGGCACTCTGCCCCTTTCTGATGTCTATGTCAGGAGCTTTCTCTGTCTCTTTTCACTGTAGTAAAATTTCTGCCACACAAGAGCCATGAGTGGTCAAGCCTGTTCTCTGGTCTTGAAGCTAAATCTTCTTCAGATATCATGAATCCAATGTCGTTCACCATAAGCTATCACATGGTCTCAATGGACACGAGTTTGAGCAAACTCCAGAAGATGGTGGATGGGGAAGTCTGGCATGCTGCAGTCCATGGGGCTGCAAAAGTCAGACACAACTGAACAACTGAACAACAACAATGGACTATGATCCATGAGTTATGCACGTGAATTCAGAGGTTGTTATATGCATGGCTTATTGTGTGAGTTTGTGTGAGTATATGTGACTGCGAATGGGTGTAGTGTGTATGTGTGTAGCTATTAGAAACTACAACTCTCACTAGAACGAGAGAACTTACACTACCTTCTTTCTTCCATATCCTCCCTTTAACATGTCAGTCATATTGTTGCCCAGAAAGATCAGACTGCAATAGTTAAATTAATGAGAAAACTGAGGCCATTATTTCAGGATTGACTTTTTAGTGTATTCTGCGTGTATTATTATGTGATTTTATTATTGAAATTTGAATTTGCTACACTGAATTGACACTGTTAAGCCCACTAGAGTGTTCTTAATGTCTGTCAGGTTGCCAGGTGACAGAAAGAGACCTGAGAAATGTTCCAATCAGTGAGATTTTCAGTGCATTTCTAGAAAGAATGGGCTTTATTATCAAGTCACATTCCTGAATTCAACAAAGATCCTTTTTAATTGTCATCTAAGTCAGAAGTTGCTCTTTTGTAAAATGTTTTGTTGTTGTTGAATTCTTAGAATGCAGGTGTTCCCTGATGTCAGGTACTGTCTTTTCCTGCCTTCTTTATCACAGCATAAAGGGGCCTTGCTTGCCTGACTGGGTTCGTGTTTACCAACCATAGTGCTTGCCTGGGATTACAAAAACTTGACAGAATGTTCTAGTACAATATTACATCCAGGAAAAACCCATTTCCTCCACCACTTGCCTACTTATAGCTGATGCACCTGATTTTATTTGATCATTTACTAAGTCAAAGTTATGAAAGTTTCTGTATTATCAGAACTGTAAATATAAAAACATACTTTAAGAAACTCTAAAAATATGCATTTTATTCAATTCCCTACACTTCATTATTTTAACTGTATCTTATTCACATAAAATGTTTTTTTTTTTTTTTTTTCCCTTTTTTTTTTAAAGGGCATATAATATCTCTTGGCCTCCCTGGTAGCTCAGCTGGTAAAGAATACAACTGAAATGCAGGAGCCCTCAGTTAGATTCCTGGATGGAGAAGTTCCCCTGGAGAAGGGATAATCTACCCATTCCACCAGTATTCTTGGCCTTCCCTGGGGGCTCAGATGATAAAGGATCCACCCGCGATGCAGGAGACCTGGGTTCGATCCCAGGGTTGGGAAGATCCTCTGGAGAAGGGCATGGCAACCCACTCCAATATTCTTCCCTGGAGAATCCCCATGGACAGAGCAGTCTGGAGAGTTACCTTCCCTGGCTGGGGCTGCAAAAAGTCAGACACAACTGAATGACTAAGAACAGGACACACAACATATGTCTCTTAGAATATTGGTATTTTGAAATCAGAGTTTTAGACAGTCTCCTTTAAGGTGCTGTTGAAATGGAAATGAGATAACACATTAAACTATACCATTTTACTAAGTAAAATTCTATTTGTCAAATATTTGCATAACAGGTTTCAAAGAAGGGACAGTGGAGAGAATATGAAGACCCCAATATTGATGGAGATTTAAGCCCTGGCCCAGGATACAGTTTTTGTTGGGTACATTCTGAGCATAACATGGTCAGAAGAATACATTTTAAATCCATGTACAGAGACTTCTGATACCACCTGGAACTATTTGTATTTAGAAGCACATTTGAACAGATACTAGTTAATTGAGATAAAAGAATTCAGCAGTTTTCTCTATGTGATTTAATAGTATTTGTGGTAATCACCCTTCCTTGTTTTAACATTTCTATAGAATGCTTATGTAATAGACGTTTAGTAATAACAAATAAATTATAAACATTTTAAAGTAAAATTCAGAGACTTTGAAGATTAAGATGGTTAAGTCACAACTTTTATAATCTTTGTTTCTCAGTTTTTATTACTGTTACCATTATAGTCTTCTCAGCACCACAACTACCACAAATATTCCTTTGTTTTCATGTCATCACATAGTTGGTGGTTGTTATGCAGTGAATTGTACGTCACCAAATTCTGTGTTGAAATCCTAATCCCTAGTACCGTAGAATGTGACTGTACTGACTATAAGGTCTTTAGAGAATTAGGTTAAATGATGTCATCAGGATGGGCTCCAATCCAATAAAGAGGTAATTAGGACACAGAGAGATGACCAACAGGAGGACACAGCCACAAGGCAGCTATCACAAGCCGAGAAGAGAGGCTTCAGTAGGAACCAAACCTGACGACACCTTGATTTTGGACTGCCAGCCTCCAGAGCTATGAGACAAGAGTTTCTGTTGTAATGAATAACTTGGTCTGAGGTTTTCTGTTTTGGCAGGCCTACCAGACTAATGCAGTGGTGATACGGGATATTCTCTATTTACCTCTTCTAATCCAACTTCTACCCTTGTCCTGTTCTATAGAAGCTGGTATTTGTGAACTCTGATCAATGGTTTCCCCTAGCAATAGCTTCAAGCTGGCTTCAGTGAAAGGAAAGCCTTAGCAGAGGGTCTGCAGCCAGGAGGAGAGTAAGATATGGCCATTGCTCTCCTGGCTTCTTCTGAGTAGATGCCTTCAGGTGTCAGCCCTCCTTAAAACTTAAACTGCTATCCAGCAGCCCTCAGTCACGGTGTCAGCTACTGGCTCAGGGTCCCAAAGATCACTCCACTGGCCCCTTCCAAGTCAAGCTGGTAACATTCCTGGCTGTTGCTCCCCTACTCAAGATACTGTCCATGTCTTGCCCACACCTTCATACATCTCCCCCTTGTTAGCCATCATCTCATTTTGAGCCTACCTACCATGCCTGCCAGACGCGCAGGCAGCAGTTGAGTGGATGTGAAGGGAACAGTCTATTCTTAGCAAGACTGAATCAAAAAGTCAACATTACCTGGTTGGAATATGTACTTTATGTTAATATGCTGTCTCATTTTACCTGCTCCTTTATATTCAATCTGACAGTTCCTTAAATAGATGGTACAATCAATGAGTAATTAGTGAGGGACTATCTTACAATACCTTTTAAAGATATTCATCTGCTAGAGTTGATGCTTTTAATATCCTAAATGTAATTGCAGGTTACTCTGAGAAATCTAAGAGGGCAGAATTAATGTTAGCATTTCTTAATTCATAAGGTCTCAAAAGCCTTTTTGTCACTCAAACTCACCCTATTTATGTTTTTCTTACAAGAGTTTAAATGTGTTCACAAATCTAGAGATTGATAAAAGTGAAAAAATTTAGTTCAGTAAATGCATTATATATTAAAGTATCATTAACTTATTTATGAGCCCCCCAACCCAATGGCTGACAGTAAAGAATCTGCCTGCAATGTGGGAGACCTGGGTTCAGTCCCTGGGTTGGGAAGATCCCCTGGAGAAGGAAATGGCCACCCACTCCAGTATTCTTGCCTGGAGAATTCCATGGACAAAGGAACTTTCAGGCTACAGTAGGTGAGGTTGCAAAGAGTCAAACACTAACACACACACACACACACACACACACACACACACACACAACTTATTTATATTGAACTGAAACTATGTTTAAAGTTTTATACCATAAATAATATGAAATAATTATCAAACATACTCTAATATACAAATAAATCACTTGTCAATTTTAACCTTATGTAATTTCTTCATCAGACTTCCAAATTTTTTAAACTTTTTGTTTTTCATAAGCAAATTGTCAATACTGTGCTAAATACTTATAATTGTGCCTCTGCTGCCATCTAGACGTTAAGAGGCGGCATTGCATGCAGACTTGAAATGATACATAAGAAAATTCTCTGACAGTATTTTGTTGCATTCTTTTTAACATACTCTTGCAAAACAAAGTATCAGAAACTTAAAAACACATTAATTATTATATAGTATAATGCACCCAAACTTACCTTAGTAGTTAACCTTTAATGAAAGAAGAAAAAGAAAGGAAAATGTAAAATGATAAAGTAAGTCATATTAATTCAAGAAGTTTTAATTAGAATAAGCAACTCTGTAAATTAACATGATAAATTAAGGTTACAGCACATGTAATTTACTCTTTTAACATGGATCTTTGCAACTCTAATTAATCTACCACCATTAATTGTTCTTTTATAATATATCTGACCTCATCCATGAAATATTCATAAATTTCATGAGGAAGCATAAGAGTGAAGCTATTTAATGTCAGGCTCTGGGAAGAATAAACATCAGGTTCAAATCCCAGTTCTGACACTTCAACAAGTGCTTCATCCTCCCAATGCCATGTTTCTTATCCATAACAGGGAGATGATAATAACTGCTGCATAGATTTGCCTTAAGGATTAAATCCAATGACATAATCCCTGTGCCAGATACAATGTTCAGGACATTTTACTTAACAGACTAGATACCATCTCTCTCAACACTCCAGTCCGGAGGAGTCTCCCTGAATTTCTTAAGGATGCTGGCATCCCCTCCCTGTACAACCAAAATGATGTGTCTAATATTTACCATGTGCCATCTCTGCTGTTTTCTCTTTCTGACTAGAAACTTCATTCATCTTGAACTTACACAATCCAGACTCTGCAGAAATACAAACAGATCGATAGATACAGATGTTCATTTCCTCACAATTCCACCCGCTTGTCATCCTACAAAGAGATTCACTCTCAAGGTACAATGCACATTGCTCTCTTTGTTTTTCTTTTCTATACATCTGCTGGCACAGATTTTATTATTTTTCATGCTAATGAGATTATTCTATGCATCTTCTTGGGAGCTAGCTCTTAACTGTCATTCCCCAATCTGAATTCCACTCAGTTTGGCACCTACTCCAGCATGTTTTCACATCCAAGAATTAGATTTGATTTGAGAAATGTTGAAAAATAATGCAAAATATTGCTAGAGATTTCTTAGGAAAATGAAGGTATTTTCAAAATACTACTCACCATTCCAACTGCCATGTTTCTCCTCTTGCTTTGTCTCCCACCTCCAGGCCCTGGAACCTCAGGCTTTAGCCACCCACCCTTCACTCACAAGTCTTCTGTGCTTTTCCTTCCTTACAACAATTTATTTTAAAGAATGCATTAGTTAGCTATTGTTCTGTATCACAGCCCATCTAAACTTAGTGGCTTAAAGCAGATATAATTTATTATTTCTTATACCTCTGTGAGTTAGTTGTCCATCTGGGAATCTCTTCATCTTGTCTTGTTCAGATTCACTCATGTGGCTGCAATCCGATGCCTAGATCTTGGCTAGAAGCCTCACTCACATGTCAGGCATGCCAGCTGTCACCTTAAGTGTTCTTATTTCCCTTCACAGGCCCTCTTACCCTACAATAGACTAGAATAGACTTCTGTACAGTATGACGGTTTTGAGTTCTAGCGAGGGAAAATATCTAGTCTTGGCAGTAAGGTGTGGTCACTTCTTCCACCTTCTAGTGGTCAAGAGCGAGCCAACACAGGTTCAAGGATAAAAGGAAATAGACTCCATCTATATATGAAGCAAGGAGGCAAAGAAATCACACTAAAAACAGGCAGCTTGGTAGAGAGGTTGCTGTCACCTTCACAAAAGGTCTACCATAGAGACTTTGCTGGTCATTTAGCAACAGTATCCAAATGGACAAGTTCTAGTCAACACTTGTATACACTTCATATTGTTCCCTGGTTCTGTGAGCTCACCATGATGGTGCTTACAGGCCAGTATGGACCACTGTACTCTAAACTCTTAAAATGAGGGAATCCCTTTATCTTTGTAATACAAAGTTTGACTCCAGTCTTTGGCGTTTGATTGTCAGCAGTATTTAATTCTCACTCCTCTCTCTTCCTTCTCTGTCTTACATCTGGCAAAATTGACAAGAAAACCTAGGTTCTCTCTCCTCTGGTGCTGATAGGAATTTAAGTCACACACATCTCTATTGACACAGGAGCTTTCAATCTTGTTCCCGCACCCTAAACACCATAAACATCCCAAGCCAGTCACTTTTCTCTTTATCAAATCATTTTGGACTAATTGGGAGGACTGCCCTGCTGTATCTATAGATCTTCATTATGTTAGTAATCAGCTTTTTTTCCTATTTTCTTGATGCATGTGTATTTCTTGCAGGGAGTGGGTGGGATTAGAGGAGGGGCCATTAGCTTTGACAGCTGAACCAAATTTTGAGTGGAGGCCCATGTTCTAATTTAACAGCAGCCACAGTGGCTGGCATTGTGAGCAGGATTATCCAGACAACAGCAGTCAAGTCACCACCAGTGGTCTTTCTTTCTTTCCTTGTTGGCTCTGCTGTCTGCTTATGACCAAGCACTGTGAGTTTGCTGCTTTGCACTGCGTTTGCTGAGTTCCACCAAGCCTCTGTTATCAAATTTAACTGACTGAAGTTGGGATTTTTAATAATTCACATTTAAGGAAAGGAGTATAGGGTTGGGTTCTCCTTATTGTGGCTCTGGATCATGTATCTACCCCCAGACATATCTGTGTGTCTTAGGTTGAACCATGTGTCTTGATTTCAACATAAGTGGAGACTGACACTAGACTCAAAGGAAAGACCCTTCCTATGTGTTTTACCAGGCCTTGGCCGCTGTTTCAGAGTGCTCTGTCCAATACACAGACCCACTGTATAGTTGTTCCTATGGAAGGAGAGAGCACTGTTTGAGGAGCAATCATGTGAAGATTTGAATTACCAAAGCCTGTGTTGCTAAAGGTTGATGTCTCATTAAGATTTTGCAAACTGCCTTTGCTGCTACTGATGTCGATACCTCTAATTTCAGAAAACATCCTTGTCCTCAGTGTTTTAGGGAGAGACATCTATGGCAACTCTGGGGCAAAACCAAAGGGTTAAATATTTCCATGGAGGAAACACTTAAACCTGATGATATTGATTGAGATTCTCTGGAAGAAGGGATTTATAAATAATAGCAGCAGAAAAGGAATCTCCTCAAAGTTCATTCAGAAACCACCAAAGTAAAATAAAAAAGGAGAGAAGGGGAGAGAAAGGAAATATAAACAGAAACCAACATAAACAAAGGAAGAAATTTAAAAAACAAAACAAACAAAAATCTTGAAACACAGATCCATAAATGGATTGAATTAGAAATCCAAAAGTTGCTAACATAATTTCTACAACAAAAAATGAAAGGGCAATGATTGAATTGTGCACCTCAACAAAATAGTTTCTGAATTAAGAGGTTAAATCTGCTGAAATACACTCAGTGGAAAAACTTCATGGCTTAATCGCTATTGAGGCAAAAATTACAGTTATACTGAGATTGCATTACATTTAAACTAGGTGCTACCTATAATCTTGCTGCTGCTGCTGGTGCTGCTGCTGCTGCTAAGTCGCTTCAGTTGTGTCCAACTCTGTGCAACTCCATAGACAGCAGCCCACCAGGCTCCTCTGTCCCTGGGATTCTCCAAGCAAGAACACCGGAGTGGGTTGCCATTTCCTTCTCCAATGCATGAAAGTGAAAAGTGAAAGTGAAGTCGCTCAGTCATATCCAACTCTTAGCAACCCCATGGACTGCAGCCTACCAGGTTCCTCTGCCCATGGGATTTTCCAAGCAAGAGTACTGGAGTGGGTTGCCATTGCTTCTCCATATAATCTTGAGGAGTTCCTAAATACAAAATAAAGGACAAATAATTATGCCTCAGCATAACCACTGGAACCATGGTCTTGCCTGAATTCCCATGATCATCACATCCATAGCCCTAAAATACTGCCTAGTAGATGTGGACACTGTGATGAAATGAGTCATAAATTGAAGTCAAATTCAGTGTTTGGCAATTTATAAACTGACTAGACAAATCAGACTCCATGGACCTACTTACCCCATTGGTTTCCATAAAAAATAGTTAATACAATTCAAAATAAAGTAAAATAGTATTTGAAACCCATTATACAAGACCTTTTAAGGAAAGGGGTGATTATATTTACTAATTCTCCATTTAACATACCAGTTTAGAAATTTAACTTGGAAAGAATAGTGACTCACAGTAGACAACTACAACTGTAATGCTATGGCCCAACCTATTAAAGTCCCCATATGGTCAGAAGAAGCCACCACTCCTTAGCCCCTTGTTTACCTGGATAGTCCCTTGGGATAAACTGGATGAGCGGAGATAAGAATCCCTATACTCTAGTGACGATATCACCACCATGCTCACTGGAGAGCTGTTGCTTTATACATCTCATCCAGGATGACCCTGATAAAGGATAAGCACATAGGTTAGCACAACTGACCAAATTTTAGGTAATCATCTTAGTACTACCTTCTGGCCAATCGGCAGCTTCAACTGCACATTTTTACTAACTCTTGGTCATTTGTCAATAATCTAGCTGCCTGGTCTGGCCAGTAGCATCAGGACAATCCCTTGTCCAAAGTTGCCCACTCTGAGGTGAAGAATTCTAGGAATTTCTTGCCTTAGACATCTTCAAAACATACATTAAAGCTACATATATCTCTGTACATATTAAGCCATGAAATAAGACCTCATCAAGACACTTTTTACACTACTTGGTGTTCCACATATTATCAATAGTGACTCACTTCACTTTCCAAAATCCACATTGCTGGGCTCTTGAACAGAACTTTCACCTCTCTTACTAGCTTCTGGCCATATGCTTGAAAAGCACAATAATGACCTACTTATACAAGTTTCTACTCAATTAAATAAAACATGGTACATACTAATCATCAATCAAACATCAGGAGTGACTAATAATAGTGTGATTCCATTTTTGAAGTTTGAGTGTTGTTATCTTTGAAGCTTCATGCCTCTGTCTTTCCCTTTTTCTGAACATCTTAGCAAGCAGATAAGAAATCTTGGATTCTCCCTCTTTTAGTGACTGTGTTAGTTTAAATTTATAAAAATCCATGCCTGTGCGGGAACCCTCACTACATCCTCATTCCCCAAACACCTCAAAACTCCAAGCCAATATTTTTTTTTTCCTGCTCTGTCAAGCCGTGTTCAGACTAGTTTTAGAGGCTAGCCTTGTTCTTCTGTGAAATCCAAGCCATATAAGTGATAAATCTTTCAATATCCTTCTGGTGCATGTGTGGCATCATTAGTCTTGCCAACGAGATCAAATTTGGGGTCCAAGCACAGTCCATCCTTCTTCTGAGAGAACATAACACTCTTTTAATCTTATTTTTAGAAAGATAAGTTTGATACAGTAAAATAACATTGACTTTGAAGTAAAGAAAACAAGGATTTTATTTCTGAGTCTGCTACATCTTAGCTAAGAAACCTTTGAGCAAGTTGTTTAATACATCTCAGGTTCAGCTTATAAGACATAAACAACTGTTTCCAAGATCAAAGAGTTCAGAGCTGATGTGAAATGTACACTCATGTAAATAAGGAAGGATTCAAATAAGATTCTCCCTTCTATGTGTTTTTCACATTCATTTGATGTTTATGTCCTATGTTAAGTCCTTACATCTGTAAGCAAAGATGGTCAACTTCCCAATGCCAGGTTAAGAAAGAGATTCCACAGAGTTAACACTATTAATGTTACATGATCCCCACCCATGTGAAAAAGTTTTCTTTTTTCTAGACTTATTCAGTCGTTTCTGACTCTGTGACCTCATGGACTGCAGCACACCAGGCTTCCCTGTCCATCACTAACTCCTGGAGCTTGCTCAAACTCAAGATTTCTTATTACTTATCCCATTCTCTTTCCTTGTTGTATAGTTCCGTTCAGTCACTCAGTCGTGTCTGACTCTTTGCGACCCCATGAATCGCAGCACACGTCCTTGTTGTTAGGGTTAGTTAATTTCTATGCTTTACTTTTATTCCTCAAACCCAATAGACACTTTTGTTAACTTTTGTAACACTGTGGTTTTAAAAGAGTGTTTAACTCGGTGACCTATGAGGGTTCACCACAAGACAACTTATTGAGGATATCTATGGTTTATGCAAGTTAACTAGAGTAACACAAATCTAGCAGTGATAAAAGAAAGCTCTCCTGATGTATGGAGAATCAAGCCATGGGCACATCCTTTGGTACTATTCAAGAAGGAAGAACTTTTTGATTAAGAGATAAGACAGTATTTTAATTCTTGTATCTCTCCTTATTAGCTAAGACAGGGCAATTTACTTAACTCTTTTAAACCTAGATTTACTTTAAAATAAGATAAGGAATATGATAACACTTATTTAGGGCTGATCTGAGAAGCTAAATAAAGCACCTAAAGTGTTCAGAATAATGACTGGGAGATAATAAGAAACTAAATATGTATCATTACTACACAGTGCCAGAATAAAAGCTCCCCCTGAAGAGGTGTGTGTTTTCCTAGATATCCTGCTATGATACTGTACTTGAATAATGTGATGGTTGGTTCTTTCATACACAAACATCTAATTTCATAAAAAATACAAAATTAAAGTTACTTTCCTTCTCTAGTTTGAATGATATGTAATTTTCCAGGTACAGGCTGAACACAGGTAAGATGTGATGTACTAGGAAAACAAGATACCTCAGAATGGTCAACCTAGTAGCCTTTATAGATGATCACTGTGACTATAACATACAGAATAGGTATGGTGGTTTTAAAGAGGCACTGTGCTGTGTGCTGCACTTACTTGCTCAGTTGTGTCTGACTCTTTGTGACCCCATGGACTGTAGCTTGCCAGGCTCCTCTGTCCATAGGTATTCTCCAGGAAAGGATACTGGAGTGGGTTGCCATGCCCTCCTTCAGGGAATCTTCCCAATCCAGTGATTGAACCCAGGTCTCTTGCATTGCAGGCAGATTCTTTACTGTCTGAGCCACCTGGGAAGCCCAAGAATACTGGAGTAGGTAGCTGATCCCTTCTCCAGGGGAACTTCCTAACCCAGGAATAGAATTGGGATCTCCTGCATTGCAGGCAGATTCTGGATTCTTTACAGATGAGTTACCTAGGAAGCCCAAAGAGGCGCTGACAAACACAATAATATGCTTTGCTTCAAGAGATGAAAAATAAATTCCCTCCTCTTGAGTGAGGTCTGAATTAAGTGATGCATTTTTAATGAATAGAATATAGTTGAAGTAACTATACGTCACTTCTGAGATTGACTTATGCAAACATTGCAGCGTCAAGTCAGAGTTCACTCACTTTTTATTTGATCACTTATTCTGGGGAAGCCATCAGTCATGTCATGACAGGCAGTCTTTGGAGAAGTCTGTCAAAATTCTCCAAGTCGGGCTTCAGCAGTACATGAACCGTGAAATTCCAGATGTTCAAGCTGGATTTAGAAAAGGCAGAGGAACCAGAGATAAAATTACCAACATCTGTTGAAATATCAAAAACCCAAGAGAATCCCAGAAAAATAGCTACCTCTGCTTTATTGACTATGCCAAAGCATTTGACTCTGTGGATCACAACAAACTGTGGAAAATTCTGAAAGAGATTGGAATACCAGACCACCTGACCTGACTCTTGAGAAGTCTGTATGCAGATCAGGAAGCAACAGTTAAAACTGGACATGGAACAACAGACTGGCTCCAAATCGAGAAAGGAGTACATCAAGGCTGTGTATTGTCATTCTGCTTATTTAACTTATATGCAGAGTACATCATGAGAAATACTGGGATGGATGAAGCACAAGCTGGAATCAAGATTGCTGGGAGAAATATCAATAACCTCAGATATGCAGATGGCAGCACCCTTACAGCAGAAAGTGAAGAAGAACAAAGAGCCTCTTGACGAAAGTGAAAGAGGAGAGTGAAAAAGTTGGCTTAAAACTCAACATTCAGAAAACGAAGATCATGGCATCTAGTCCCATCACTTCATGGCAAATAGATGAGGAAACAATGGAAACAGTGACAGACTTTATTTTGGGGGGCTCCAAAATCACTGCAGATGGTGACTGTATCCAGAAAATTAAAAGACACTGCTCCTTAGAAGAAAAGTTATGACCAACTTAGATAGCATACTAAAAAGCAGACATCACTTTGCCAACAAAGGTCCATCTAGTCAAAGCTATAGTTTTATCAGTAGTCATGTATTGATGTGAGATTTGGAATGTAAAGAAAGCTGAGCATGGAAGAATAGATGCTTTTGAACTATGGTGTTGGAGAAGACTCTTGAAAATCCCTTGGTCTACAAGGTGATCCAACACTATTCCATCCTAAAGACAATTAGTTGAATATTCATTGGAAGGACTGATGCTGAAGCTGAAACTCCAATATTTTGGCCACCTGATGTGAAGAACTGACTCACTGGAAAAGACCTTGATGATGGGAAAGATTGAAGGCAGGAGAAGGGGACCACAGAAGATGAGATTGTCAGATGGCATTACTGACTCTATGGACATGAGTTTGAGTAAGCTATGGGAGTTGGTGATGGACAAGGAGGCCTGGCATGCAGCAGTCCATGGGGTCGCAAAGAGTCAGACACAACTGAGCAACTGAACTGCACTGAACTGAACTCATGTGAGAGGAACCAAAGTCACTCAAAAATAATCAAGAAAATACTGAGATCAAGAGAAGCACAATGTAAATGATGTTGAAAGGGAACCCTCCACCAGTTAAACCTTCAAATGGGATGACAGCCCTGGTTGTCATCTTTACTACAATCTCAGGAGACACCATATGCCAAAGGCACCCAGTTTTGCAGCTCCCTGGTTCCCAACCCATGAAATAATACAATTTTATTGTTGTAATTTGCTAATATTTACAGATGATTTATTACATAGCATTAGATAGCTAATACAGCTGGAGTAAGATTGCTTAGTTATGAAAACACTAGATATTTGCCCAAATAAAGGCAGTTAGAATGGATAGAAAATACTTTTTATGAAAGATTAGAAATAATCAGCATAAATTACATCATTATATAATGTATATATATTCATTGCTAGAAAATATTATTCATAAACAAATTAAGTTTGGTGTCCAATAAGATCAGGTAGAGATATGGGTGCTAAAGTTTTGAACCGAGAAGAAATCACAATTATACAAATTGCTGACACAACATGAATTTAACAAATCACAGCAGTTCATAATTTCACATTGTGCCAAATCAGTAGCTCCAATGATACAGGCAAGAACCTCAAAAAGTTGTACTAAGAATAATATAGAGCAAATTAGAATCATGAATTTGTAAACAAATATACCTCATACAATAATGACATTTTTTGTTCACTCACAGGGGACATTTTCAAGGACTCACTAATTTTTATCTGCCTTTTTTAATGAAATGATAAGTCCTTGGTATTTAACAAAGTTATTTCCATGTATGAAAGTTATAGAAAATTTGCAGGATAATGGCCATCATGCAAATTCAGGTTTTATCAGAACATATATGATAACTTGACACCATAAAACTATAAATTGAACCATAAAACTTTAAAAGGAGTAACTTCTAATGAGGAAAGAAATGATCAGTTCATAAATTTTATGGTTCTGCAATTAGGTTGTGGTTGATAGAGCATGGTAAAGTTTAAAACTATGGGCTCATAACACTTGAAAATATGAGAAACAACAACTAGTATTGTTAGATAAACCCCTGAAAATGCACAAACATGAAATGTCCACATTCAAATATGGGGTTCAGCATATTTTCATGTACTGTATTGTCCATAACTTAGAAAACTTGTTTCTAGACAGATGTTATTGTAAAAGTCTGCTATATTCTTATAGTTTAATTTCTAACTAGAAATTTTAAGAACTCACATTCCTGGGGACTGGCAGCTTTTAGGAACAAAATTCTATGCACACAGTATTACAGATTTTGCCAAAGTAATCCTATGGTCCTAGACATAAATTAAATATATTGAAAAAATGACTCATTTATTGATAATAGTGGCACACCATATTTTAACTCATTCTATAAAGCTATTTTCTTCATTATACAATTTTCAATGTGAATTTCATTTTATGAAATTTAATCTTTGTCAATAGTGCTTCCAGCTAGTATGTAATAAGATGGTTATTATTTTTCAGCAAAGGTTGCTAATTTCATTGGAATCCCAAATGGGACTTGTTCATGATAAAAATATGGAGACTTTTTATTGGGTTGGCAAAGAAGTTGGCACAGAAAAACCCAAACAAATATTTGGCCAACCCAATATAACATTATAAGAAAAACTACCTATGTTTCCAGAAAACTTAAAATCACAATATGTATGTTCTTTCTTAAAAAAGAAAAAAAAAAAGCCAACCTTTTGTTTCTCAAGAAAAAAATATAACAAAAATCTATACCATGAAAAATACTTTTTACTTGTCTTCTTTGGCTTCTGGTACAACTCTGAATCATAGATTCAGGGGGGAAAATGCCAAATGATATAAGGAATGGTGGCAGCTGCTGAACAAGAATAAAACAGGCACAATATGTAGCAAGAAAAAATAAAGGATCTATGGAAGGTTGAAGAATTTAGCTTTCTGTTTTTCAGGTCAGGATTTGAATTCTGGTTTCTCAGCTAAACCTTCATATAATATTGACCCTGATTTTAAGACATTATGAACTGCAATTTCTTCATCTGTAAAAGGGGGCTATTAAGAGTACTCACCATGAAGAATTGTTGGAAATACTGTAAGAGACAGTATATTTGAAGGGCTTCTCAGGTGACTTAGTGGTAAAAAATGTGCCTGCCAAGTAGTAGACAGTCTCAATCCCTGGGTCAGGAAGACCCCCCTGGAGAAGGAAATGGCAACCTACTCCAATGTTCTTGCCTTGGAAATCCCATGGAGAGAGGAGCTTCATGGGCTATACAGTCCATGAGGTCATAAAAGAATCAGACACAACTTAGCAACTAAACAACAACAGTATATTTGAAATACTTGGCATAGAATCTAGCCATCAGCACACTGCCAGTCATAATTTATATATATAAATTTTATATAAGATAATACATTACCATATATATAATGTATTTACTATTTTATTACTCTCACCATTATTAATGACATAATTAATATGTTCATAGTCATCCATACTACAAGCAGATGTTATTATTTATTTTGAATTTATAAGGAAGCAAAAGGGGAGAGAATTTAAGTAATTTGCTTATATTTCCACAGTTAGATAGTTTCAGAGCTACAATCCGAATTTAAGTTTTTGTGACACAAAACTCATGCTCTTTTAATGCACCATAACACTTCCATTTCTC
Source organism: Oryx dammah (assembly GCF_014754425.2). Lineage (NCBI taxonomy): Eukaryota > Metazoa > Chordata > Mammalia > Artiodactyla > Bovidae > Oryx > Oryx dammah. The sequence continues at coordinate 62,449,535 of NW_024070205.1, read as the reverse complement.
CTTTTAGACCAGAATAGAATCCATCAATTCCTCAGTATAGTATAGCCTAGCTAGGTTGATGGTGAGGTGGTCAGAAAAGATATAAATTACTCAGATAGTTATCTTTTTAAGTAGATAGACTTTGATCCACCTGTAGTGACCATAAAATTAAGGTAGGATTGTGTACAGTATCTCTCTATATATTTTAAAGTCAGATGAGTGACAAGCAAGATATGCCAACTGAGGCACTGACAAAATAGACAGTACTATGGCAGCTTAAAAAATCCAGAATATATATTTAAAATAGTCTTTTTACCATCTGTCTCACAAGTGTCAGACTTGCTTAAGTGACTGACATGCACATCTGGTGAGAGGCTCCTGTGATCCATCTGCATATATGCCACTTGCCAGTTGCTTGACTGGTGCTAATTTGAGAAGCCTATGCTCTAAAAATATTCATTTAATGGCTAGTAAGTATTCATTCACTGACATGTGCATGTGTGTTTTCAAAATGTCTCACATAAAACTATGCCATTAGGAGGATGAGAACAACTGGAATTTGAATTTCATTCTTAGTCCTTGGAGCATATGGTTCTAACTAGTGTAAGCACATTTTTTTTTTCACTTGTAAAATAGTACTAATAAACTTCCCTGTGTATTGGTGGATTCAGCAAAGTAAAACAAGTAATTCACTAAGCAGTATGCTTTGTACATAGTAAATACACACTAACTATGCTGCTTTTATTACCGTTCTAGTACTATTACTGCTACAGTTAGTACACAAAGCAAGAAAATGAATTACCTGTGATAGAAAAAGTACAGTCACTTGGAGACAAATTAACAAGTTTAAAATACACAAAGTGGAACTAGAAGAAAATAAGGACCTTGTAGTCTAAATTGGGTGGCATTTAAGTATTAAATAATAGGAAGAAATTACAAAAAAAGTCAGTAGAAATGTAGATATAAAAGACAAAATTTCTGCCCAGGAAGAACTACTAAAATCTAGTCTACAAACGACAAATGTTTGAGAGGGTATGAAGAAATGGGAATCCTCCTACTCCTAAACTATTGGTAAGAATATAAATTGGTACAACCACTATGGAGAACAGTATGAATTTTCCTTATAAAATGAAAAATAGAACTACCATATAACCCAGCAATCCCATTCCTAGGCACATATCTGGAGAAAACTCTATTTCAAAAAGATAGATGCACCCCAGTGTTCATTGCAACACTATTTACAATAGCCGAGACAGGAAGCAACATAATGTGCATTGAGAGAGGAATGGATAAAGATGTGGTATATATACAGGATGGAGTATTACTCAGCTATAAAAAGAACAAAATAATGCCATTTGCAGCAGCATGGAGGGACCTAGAGACTGTCATACTGAGTAAAGTAAGTTATATTGAGAAAGACACATATGCTATATGAAATCTGAAAAAAAAATGATACAAATGAACTTATTTGAAAAACAGAAACAGACTCAAGAGATTTCAAAAACAAACATCATTACCAAAGGGGAAATGTTGAGATGGGTAATGGATTAGGATCTTGGGATTAACATACACACACTACTATATATGGAATAGATAATCAGCAAGGACCTACTGTATACCATAGAGAACTCTACTCATTATTCTGCAATGACCTATGTGGGTTAAAAAATCTGGAAAAGAATGAACACATGTATATGTATAAATGAATCACTTAGCTCTACACTTGGAATTAATACAGCATTGTAAATCAACTATAAGGCAATAAATTTTCTTAATTACTAAAAGCTAAATAAAAGATATAAGACCTAGAAACCTACTTTATAAAAATAATTTGCAATGTTGAAAGAAATGATTAATACTCCTAATATGTAAAGATCTTTTCAATCAACAATGAAAACACTGAAACTTCCTTTTAAAAATAGCAACTCTACCTAAACAATGTACCTAAATAATAAAAATAATTGTTAAAAATAGGAAAAATGTTTATCCTCATTAATCGGAAAGGTAGTCAAATTAGTGCAATGATAAGAATTTATTTTCATTTAACACTCAGAAGCTATTGTCAAATGTTGTTAATATTTTTTTAGAGTAAAATAGATCAAGTTGTTAATATCTACAGGGTGTAAGAAAAATATCTGATAATATGTATCAAGAAATTTCTAAAATATTAACCTAGTAATTTAACATGGTAATCTATCCTGATTTACTAGCATTCAGACAAATGCCTATGTTCAAAATATTGATTTTAGTATTCTTTTATTTCAAAAATTGAAAACAAGTTGAAAATCAAAAATGGAAAACAAATCCTTGAATAAGACACTTAACAAATAATTTCATGTATATTTACATTATTATATCATATTATTATTATATTACTACATTACAAAATAAAATTGTTAACAGTCATGAAAAATTATGTGACAAATTACCCTAATAGAAAATTGCTAGAAAGAATTTTAAGCTAACAGTAGGGTCAACTCTTTGTGTTTCTGCTTCTGGCAGGACCAACTTCCCTCACTCAGCTCATACTTAACCCTTCTGATTCAGTAGCCCTCTGTAGCAGGGCTGATGGTGGTAGTAAGGATTGAGGTCTTGGCCCTGGGGAGAAATACTCAGAGGTGTACTGTAGGACATGTGGAGGGCAGAGTTCAGGAGTCCGAGAACCCAGTTACCAAAACCTCCCTTTCCAGTGCCTGTCAACCCAGCCTCCCTAAACTCCCCCTGCCTTCACTGGGTCTTGACCCTCCCTGCCTAGATCAGCCACTGGGTGCACCCTGTGGGCATTCTTGCCCACTGCTGCTCTCATTAATAGTGAATGAAAAATTACAGAGGGTGTTTACTTTTTTACTTTTCATTTATATATTTTAGACCTTTATATGGGTCACAAATCTGTTTTTATAATTAGATTATAATTAGAACAATACTACTTGAAATCCATGGAGGCTATGCAAACTTAGAGTGTTGTATAAACTCTGTACATTAAAAGTATTTTTAAAACTTGGTGTTGATGATTTCTTATTGTCCACGTTGTGATCCCTCAATGAGTAACTCTCCAGCTCCAGTGGAATGAGCAGTCAGAAGGCAATCAAACAAGGACAGGTATACATGTCCTCACTTGTGTCCAGTGAGAGTCAAATCATCTCCAGCTTCACTGAAGAGCAATCGTTGATTTCCTTACAAAGGTGGAAATGGAAGGAAACCTTTGACTATTTTTGTTTCTTTCCGAAAACCAACGTAATGAATCGTTTGAGTCTGCTATGCTGCAAGGCAATTATACAGTGACAAACTGTCTCTTGAGATAGGATCCAGGTGCTGTACTTGATGTGTAATACAGAAACTCAGAGAAAATGAACAGCTTTCATTGTTCATTATGGTTATGTGAACCAATGATTAGAACATTTTAAATCTTCTTTCTCTCTCTCTTGCTCTTCCTTCTTGCTCCTTCTCTTCAATTAAGGTAGTTTAGTCATGACACATTTTCCTTTTTCCAAGAAGAAATGTGTATCTAACAACCACAAATGAAAACAATTTCAAAGATGCTGGTTTTAAACATGACATATTCTGTTTCAGAAAGAAAATAATTACTTTAGTTGGAGAAAAGTGGAAAGTTCTAAAAGTTTGTAGTAATTGAAAGCAAATCAGGCAAGCTGTGATCAAAAGGAACCAACTATATCAGCAACAGTCAGTGCCCACTTTGAAAAATATGATCAAATAAATAGGTAGGTACAGATATAGATATAGATAGATATATACACATTCACACACAAATACATACATATTGTATATATAGTTATTTGTTGTTTAGCCGCTCAGTCATGTCCAAGTCTTTGCAACCCCATGAACTGCAGCACACCAGGCTTCCCTGTCCTTTACCATCTCCTGGAGTTGGCTCAGACTCATGTCTATTGAGTTGATGATGCCATCCAAGCATCTCATCCTCTGTTTTCCCTTCTTCTCCAGCCCTAAATCTTTCCCAGCATCAGGATTTTTCCAATAACATATTTCCTGATATGGATATATACATATAGATTATATTGCATTATATCATATATAATATAATGTATCTTCCCTCATCAGTGTTAATAGTAAACATTTGGAAAACCATCTTAAACTCATCATTTTATAATCCCTGGAAAGGATAATTGTATAAAAGATATCTCAGTATATGTGCTTAGGGAATTAAAAGTATAATTATTTCTCTTATTTCACTGTGGCATTCACCTTTACCAGGTTGACAGTACGATATTAAATATTGTTTGCAAACTAGGGGGACACTCTTGTTAGTAAAGATTAAGGAGTAAGCAACACTAAACTACTACTTCATAATGAAACTTTCAATATGTTTCATAAAACATATATAAAACTTATTTATGTGTAGTACAGTCAAAAGAGGAGGGGGGAGGAGAGAGGAAAGGTGTAGAAAGGAAATTTTCTTGTGTCTCTATTACCCTTTATACAGTCACTTTTATATTCTACAAATATTCATGGAGCTCTTAGTACAAACTGGTCACCCTTCCAAGCACTCTGGGACATGCCTGGGGAAATAAAGCACCCAGAAGCAACTGTTCCTATACTCTGCTTCCTCTTCACAGATGGACAGAACTCATACAAAATTAAGACATGTTGATACTGATTTTGTTGCTTTTGAAAATTCTTTTCATATTTAATTTATTCTAAAACAGGAAATGTGTTTTTTAAATCTTTGTTCTACTCCATACAACTTAGCCACTTTAATGTCAAAATACTCTATATGGATAATATCTGGCACAATGAAATTTTTTTTTGGTGGAAAAGGATTGATGATCCTTCATAAACATCTGAAATACTTTTCCTGGATATAAAATTTCAGCAATAAAACATTCAAGGAAATCTAAGTATTTTCCTCATGTTTCTTGATTTTTCTCTTCTTTCCTTATTTAAAAAAAATCAAGTTGGTAGATAAAGGAAATGATTGGCATGAGTTAAAAAAATAAAACTTAAAATCCTTGAAGAAATAATTACTGTGAAATTCTAATTACCCCAGACACTTATATCTAGAGTAGAAAGATCTCCACTAACAAACTTGTATTGCTGTTGAAAATGTTGTTCTTTTATTGAAAAGTAACAATATTTCAGTAAAACATTAGAAACAGGGCTCAAGATAAATGGGTCCCTTTTGTTCATTTTTACATTAATGTACAGGGCTTCCCAGGTGGTGCTACTGGTAAAGAACCTATTTGCTAATGCAGGAGATGGAGATTTGATCTCTGGGTTGGGAAGATCGTCTGGAGGAAGGCAAGGCAATCCACTCCAGTACTCTTGCCTGGAGAATCTCTTGGACAGAGGAGCCCGATGGGCTATAGTCCATGGGGTCGCAGAGTTGTACACAACTGAGCAACTGACACACATGCACACACATTTCCTTTAAGATTCACTGGTTGGATCTCCTTGCAGTTCAAGGGACTCTCAAGAGTCTTCTCCAAGACCACAGTTCAAAAGCATCAAGTTTTTGGTGCTCAGCTTTTTTTATAGTCCGACTTTCACATCCATACATGACCACTGGAAAAACCACAGCTTTGACTAGATGGACCTTTGTTGACAAAGTTATGCCTCTGCTTTTTAATATGCTGTCTAGGTTTATCATAGTTTTTCCTCCAAGGAGCAATTGTCTTTTGATATCATGGCTGTGGTCACCATCTACAGTGATTTTGGAGCCCCCCCAAAAATAAAGTCTGTCACTGTTTCCATTGTTTCCCCTCTATTTGCCATGAAGCAATGGGACTGGATGCCATGATCTTAGTTTTATGAATATTGAGTTTTAAGCCAACTTTTTCACTCTCTTCTTTCACTTTCATCAAGAGGCTCTTTAGTTCCTCTTCATTTTCTGCCATAAGGGTGGTGCCATCTGCATATTTGAGGTTATTGATCTTTCTCCCAGCAATCTTGATTCCAGTTTGTGCTTCATCCAGCCTGGCATTTCACATGATGTACTCTGCATATAAGTTAAATAAGCAGGGTGACAATATACAGCCTTGACATACTCCTTTCCCGATTTCGAACCAGTCTGTTGTTCCATGTCTAGTTCTAACTGTTGCTTCTTGACCTGCATACAGATTTCTCAGGAGGCAGGTAAGGTGGTCTGGTATTCCCATCTCTTTCAGAATTTTCCACAGTTTATTGTGGTCCACACAGTCAAAGGCTTTGGCATAGTCAATAAGCAGAAGTAGATGTTTTTCTGGAACTCTCTTGCTTTTTCAATGATCCAATGGATGTTGGCAATTTGATCTCTGGTTCCTCTGACTTTTCTGAATCCAGCTTGAACATCTGGATGGTCACAGTTCATGTACAGTTGAAGCCTGGCTTGGGGAATTTTGAGCATTACTTTGCTAACATATGAGATGAGTGCAACTGTGCAATAGTTTGAACATTCTTTGTCATTGCCTTTCTTTGTGATTGGAATGAAAACTGACCTTTTCCAGTCCTGTGGTCAATGCTGAGTTTTCCAAATTTGCTGGTATGTTGAGTGCAGCACTTTCACAGCATCATCTTTTAGGATTTGAAAAAGCTCAACTAGAATTCCATCACGTCCACTGGCTTTCTTTGTAGTGATGCTTCTTAAGACCCACTTGACTTCACATTCCAGAATCTCAGTCTCTAGGTGAGTGATCACACCATTGTGGTTATCTGGGACATGAAGGTCTTTTTTGTATAGTTCCTCTGTGTATATTTGCCACTTCTTCTTAATATCTTCTGCTTCTGTTAGATCCATACCATTTCTTTCCTTTACTGTGCCCATCTTTGCATGAAATGTTCCCTTGGTATCTCTAATTTTCTTAAGAGATCTCTAGTTTTTCCCATCCTGTTGTTTTCCTCTATTTCTTTGTATTGATCACTGAGGAAGGCTTTCTTATCTCTTCTCGCTATTCTTTGGAACTCTGCAGTCAGATGCTTATATCATTCCTTTTCTCCTTTGCCTTTCACTTCTTTTCTTTTCTCAGCTATTCTACTTGGGAAGAGACAAGCAATAAACAGTATAATGCATAACATTTTAAGTAACAGTAAGTGTTGAAACAAGAGTTTGCAAACAGGGGTTTGCTATTTATACAAGGGAATCAGGGAGATGGCCCCACTAAGGGGATATTTGAGCAGAGTCTGAAAAGAAGTGAGAGACCATGTTGTGGTATTCTCTGAAAGAGCCCATGATGGGAGGAAGAACAAGGGCAAATCCAGGAGTCAGGAAAGTTTTGATGTGTGTCAGATATAGCAGGGAGCCAGTGGGTGAAGTAGGAAAAGAAGGATGAAATTATGGCTGATGAGGTCAGAGAGATAGGTATTTAGGACTGATGAAAGTGAAAGAAGAGAGTGAAATAGTTGGCTTAAAACTCAACATTCAGAAAACTAAGATCATGGCATCTAGTCTCATCACTTCATGTGTCAGACTTTATTTTGGGGGGCTCCAAAATCACTGCAGATGGTGATTGCAGCCATGAAATTAAAAGACGCTTACTCCTTGGAAGGAGGGTTAAGACCAACCTAGATAGCATATTAAACAACAGAGACATTACTTTGCCAACAAAGGTCCATCTAGTCAAGGCTATGGTTTTTCCAGTAGTCATGTATGGATGTGAGAGTTGGACTGGGAAGAAAGCTGAGCACCAAAGAACTGATGGTTTTGAACTGTGGTGTTGGAGAAGACTCCTGAAAGTCCTTTGGACTGCAAGGAGATCCACCCAGTCCATTCTGAAGGAGATCAGCTCTGGGTGTTCTTTGGAAGGAATGATGCTAAAGCTGAATCTCCAGTACTTTGGCCACCTCATGCGAAGAGTTGACTCATTGGAAAAGACTCTGATGCTGGGAGGGATTGAGGGCAGGAGGAGAGGACGACAGAGGATGAGATGGCTAGATGGCATCACTGACTCAATGGACGTGAGTTTGAGTAAACTCCAGGAGGTGGTGATGGACAGGGAGGCCTGCCGTGCTGCAATTCATGGGGTTGCAAACAGTCAGACATGACTGAGTGGCTGAACTGAACTGAACAAATCATATAGAATTTTTGACTTTGACCTTTTTAAAATTTATAACTGGAGGATAATTGCTTTATAATATTGTGTTTGTTTCTGCTGTACATCAACATAGGACTTTGACTTTTACATTGAGTGAAATGGAGACTAACTAGAGTGTTTTGAACAACAAAGTGATATGATCAACCTGCTATATTGATGACTGTAGCTTTGTAGTATGGTCTGAATTTGAAGTCTTCTGTGGTTTCATATGAATGTTAGTAAAATGTAAAATGTCATGGGTATTCCTGGGTTGTGTAGATCCCCTGGAGAAGGGATAAGTTACCCACTCTAGTATTCTTGGGCTTCCTTGGTGGCTCAGAATCCACCTGCAATGCAGAAGACCTGGGTTCAGTCCCTGGGTTGCAAAGATCCCCTGGAGGAGGACATGGCAATCCACTCCAATATTCTTGCCTGGAGAATACTCATGGACAGAGGAGCCTGGTGGGCTATAGTCCATGCAGTTGCAAAGAGTCAGGCTTGACTGAGCGAATAAGCACAGCAGATTCTGATAGGGATTGTATTGAATTTGTAGGTTACTTTGGGTAGTATGGCCATATTAACATCATCAATTTTTCCAATCCAAGAACATAAATTATCTTTCCATTTCTTTGTATCATTTTCAAATTACTTCATTAGTATTTTATAGTTTTCAGGAATAGGTCCTTTACCTTCTTGGATAAACTTTTTCCTAAGTATTTTATCCTATTTGATATGATTGTTAATGGGATTATTTCCTTAATTTCTCTTACTGAGAATTCATTGTTAGGATATGGGAAAGGAATGGACTTTTTTGTGTTAATCTTGTATGTTGCAACTTTATTGAATTTATTTATTAGTGCAAATATGTTTTTGTGGCAATTATAGGGTTTCTTATGCAAAAGAGTGAAAGTGTTAGTTGCTCAGTCATGTCCAGCTCTCTGCAACCTCATGGACTGTAGCCCCAAGAATACTGGAGTGAGTAACCTCTTCTTTCTCCAGGGGATCTTCCCCACTCCAGGATCAAGCCCAGGTCTCCTGCATTGCAGGCAGATTCTTCAATGTCTGAGTCATGAATAATGCCATGTCATCTTCAAATAGTGACAGTTTTACTCTTTCCCTTCCAATGTGGATGCCTTTTATTTATTTTTCTAGACTGATTGCTGGAAGTACATCTAATCTTTTTGTGTTGATTTTTGATTATGAAACATTCCTGAAATTTTAATTTTAATATTTTTAGAGTTTTATGCATATAAGTTGATGTCATCTATGCCCATCACCTAAGCTTCCCAGGTGCCACAGTAGTAGTAAAAAATCTGCCTGCCAATGCAAGAGATGCAAGAGAAGGGTTCAATCCTTGGGTCCAGAAGATCACTTGGAACAGGAAATGGCAACCCATGCCGGTATTCTTGCCTGGAAGATACCATGGACAAAGTAGCCTGGAGGTATACAGTCCATGGGATTGCAAAGAGTCAGACATGGTTAATCACACATACACACACATGCCCACCACATCCATGGCAAGACACCAAGCTGTTATATTTCTGGAAAAAACTAAGAATGAAATTGAAGTGTGAGTTACTGCCCATCATAGGCCTTCAGTTCACTTCAGTCACTCAGTCGTGTCTGACTCTTTGTGACCCCAAGAACCACAGCACGCCAGGTCTCCTTGCCCATCACCAATTCCTGGAGTCCACCCAAACCCATGTCCATTCAGTCAGTGATGCCATCCACCCATCTCATCCTCTGTGGTCCCCTTCTCCTCCTGCCCTCAGTCTTTCCCACCATCAGGGTCTTTTCCAATGAGTCAGCTCTTCGCATCAGGTGGCCAAATTATTGGAGTTTCAGCTTCAACATCAGTCCTTCCAGTGAACACCCAGGACTGATCTCTTTAGGATGGACTGGTTAGATCTCTTTGCAGTCCAAGGGACTCTCAAGAGTCTTCTCAACACCACCATTCAAAAGCATCAATTTTTTGGCACTCAGCTTTCTTTACAGTCCAACTCTCACATCCATCCATGACCACTGGAAAAACCATATCCTTGACTAGATGGACCTTTGTTGACAAAGTAATGTTTCTGCTTTTTAATAGGCTGTCTAGGTTGGTCATAACTTTCTTTCCAAAGAGTAAGCTGCAATCAACATCTACAGTAATTTTGGAGCCCAAAAATATAAAGTCAGCCACTGTTTCCACTGTTTCCCCATCGATTTGCCATGAAGTGATGGGACCAGATGCCATGAATTTAGTTTTCTGAATGTTGAGCTTGAAGCCAACTTTTTCACTCTCCTCTTTCACTTTCATCAAGAGGCTCTTTAGTTCTTTTTCACTTTCTGTTATAAGGTTGGGATCATCTGCATATCTGAGGTTACTGATATTTCTCTCAGCAAAGCTTGTGCTTCCTCCAGCCCAGTGTTTCTCATGATGTACTCTGCATATAAGTTAAATAAGTCTTACAGAGTTATTGTCAAAATGTAACCAGTTAATCAACTGCTAAAGTGAAATTTTAGCCTTAGAGGAATATAAATAATATTTATATATTTATTTTTTATAAAAAATAAAAACTTTAATTTATAAAATATACATATTCATTTATATTTATATACACAGTCTCTACTACATGCATTCATAAAGTCTAGGATACAAAAAAAAAATTGGATTGCAATAATTCAGGAGAAGTTACTCCATCCTCAAGGAAAAAGATAAACAGATATCAACCTAGAAATGATACAAATGTTGAAACTATCAAATAAGAATTTTAAAGATTTTGTAACTATGCTCAGTGATAGAAAAACAAAAGTACTGCTAATAAATAAAAGTATGAAAATTTTTATTAGAAAAGCATGCATCTAGATATGAAAATAAAATGTATAAAAATGTTGGAAATGAAAGTTTTGAAATTGAAAACAAAACTTAAAGAAATTTTTTTTTCTTAAAGAAAAATTAATTTGATAGTCTGAACAAAAAGAAAATGCAAATGACAGAGGAAAGAAGGTAGTGACTTTGAGGATAAACCAACAGAAATAATGCAACTGGAAAGAGAGAGAGCAAAAAAAACATTTAAAAATTTAACAAAGCCTCAGAAACCTATGAAACAATATCTGAAAGGTCTGACATGTAAGTGTTTGGAGACCCAGAAGGAAATGAAACAAGAGAATTTGGCAGAGATAAATATCTGAAAAATAATGGAGTGAATCTACAGATTCAGAAAGCTTAGCTAATAATGATTAGAATAAATGCAAAAAAAAAACATGTCTAGGTATCCCATAGTCAAACTGCTGAATTAAAGATATTATTTCAATTGTAAAGATAAAAATTCTAAAATAACAGGGAAAAAAATCACATTACATAAAGGGAACACTACAGTGAACAGGTGTCAACATTTTAACAGAAAACATGAAAGCCAAAAGTCAGAGACTGCAGAAAGCTTTTTCAAAAAATTTCACATCTATTCATTATTAAAATTCTAAACAAACAAGGAGAAAAAAGCAACTTCTACAGTCTGATAAAGGACATTTACAAAATATACAATGATGACTATTAAACATTTTCCTTCCCCAGAGATTTTGAACAGGCAAGGATGTCCGATATCACCCATTTTATTCAATATCAAGCTAGAGGTTCTTCAGTGGTGTCTGACTCTTCATGACCCCATGAACTGTAGCCTGTGAGGCTCCTCTGTCCATGGGATTCTTCAGCCAAGAATATTGGAGTGGGTTGCCATTTTTTTTCTCCAGGGGATCTTCCTGACCCAAGGATCAAACCCACACTCATGTCTCCTGCATTGGCAGTCAGGTTCTTTACCACTAGCACCACCCAGGAAACCCCACTCACTAGAGGATCAAGCCACTGTAATAAAGCCAAAAAGAGAAAGGAAGAAAGAAAAGCTATCACAATTGAAAAGTAGGAAGCAAAATCTTGTCTATTTGCAGATGACATAATCACTTAGACAGAAAATCTTAAGAAACCTGTACATTTTAAAAAGCCTAACAGAACTCATATGTGAATTTAGCAGATCATGTGATGTTTAATATATAAAAATTGATTGCTTTTATGTAGAAGAATCAAATCATTAGAAAATAAAATCTTAGAAAGCCTTTGACAAAATTCAACATCCATTTATGATAAAAACTCTCCAGAAAGCAGGAATAGAAGGAACATACCTCAACATAATAAAAGTTATATATGACAAACCCACAGCAAACATTATCCTCAATGGTGAAAAAAAGCATTTCCCCTAAAGTCAGGAACAAGACAAGGGTGCCCACTTTCACCGCTACTATTCAACATAGTTTTGGAAGTTTTGGCCACAGCAATCAGAGCAGAAAAAGAAATAAAAGGAATTCAATTGGAAAAGAAGAATTAAAACTCTACTGTGTGCAGATGACATGATCCTCTACATAGAAAACCCTAAAGACTCCACCAGAAAATTACTAGAGTTAATCAATGAATATAGTAAACTTGCAGGATATAAAATCAACACACAGAAATCCCTTGCATTCCTATACACTAATAATGAGAAAATAGAAAAAGAAATTAAGGAAACAATTCCATTCACAATTGCAACGAAAAGAACAAAATTCATAAGAATATATCTACCTAAAGAAACCAAAGACCTATATATAGAAAACTATAAAACACTGGTGAAAGATATCAGAGGACACTAATAGATGGAGAAATATACCACGTTCATGGATTGGAAGAATCAATATAGTGAAAATGAGTATACTACCCAAAGCAATCTACAGATTCAATGCAATTCCTATCAAGCTACCAGGGGTATTTTTCACAGAGCTAGAACAAATAATTTCACAATTTGTATGGAAATACAAAAAACCTCGAATAGCCAAAGCAATCTTGAGAAAGAAGAATGGAACTGGAGGAATCAACCTGCCTGACTTCAGGCTCTACTACAAGGCCACAGTCATCAAGACAGTATGGTACTGGCACAAAGACAGAAATATAGATCAATGGAACAAAATAGAAAGCCCAGAGATAAATCCACGCACCTATGGACACCTTATCTTTGACAAAGGAGCCAAGAATATACAATGAATTAAAGACAATCACTTTAACAAGTGGTGCTGGGAAAACTGGTCAACCACTTGTAAAAGAATGAAACTAGAACACTTTCTAACACCACACACAAAAATATACTCAAAATGGATTAAAGATCTAAACATAAGACCGGAAACTATAAAACTCCTAGAGGAGAACATAGGCAAAACACTCTCCGACATACATCACAGCAGGATCCTCTATGACCCACCTCCCAGAATACTGGAAATAAAAGCAAAAATAAACAAATGGGATCTAATTAAAATTAAAAGCTTCTGCACAACAAAGGAAACTATAAGCAAGGTGGAAAGACAGCATTTGGAATGGGAGAAAATAATAGCAAATGAAGCAACTGACAAACAACTAATCTTAAAAATATACAAGCAATTCCTGCAGCTCAATTCCAGAAAAATAAATGATCCAATCAAAAAATGGCCCAAAGAACTAAATAGACATTTATCCAAAGAAGACATACAGATGGCTAACAAACACATGAAAAGATGCTCAACATCACTCATTATCAGAAAAATGCAAATCAAGACCACAGTGAGGTACCATTTCACACCAGTCAGAATGGCTGCAATCCAAACATCTACAAGCAATAAATGCTGGAGAGGGTGTGGAGAAAAGGGAACTCTCTTACACTGTTGGTGGAAATGCAAACTAGTACAGCCACTATGGAGAACAGTGTGGAGATTCCTTAAAAAACTGAAAATTGAATTGCCTTATGACCCAGCAATCCCACTGCTGGGCATACACACTGAGAAAACCAGAATTGAAAGAGACACATGTACCCAAATGTTGATCGCAGCACTGTTTATAATAGCCAGGACATGGAAGCAACCTAGATGTCCATCAGCAGATGAACGGATAAGAAAGCTGTGGTACATATACACAATGCAGTATTACTCAGCCATTAAAAAGAATACATTTGAATCAGTTCTAATGAGGTGGATGAAACTGAAGCCTATTATACAGAGTGAAGTAAGCTAGAAAGAAAAACACCAATACAGTATACTAACACATATATATGGAATTTAGAAAAATGGTAATGATAATCCTGTATGCAAGACAGCAAAAGGGACACAGATGTATAGAACAGACTTTTGGACTCTATGGGAGAGGGAGAGGGTGGGATGCTTTGGGAGAATGGCATTGAAACATGTATAATATCACATAAGAAACGAATCACCAGTCTAGGTTCAATGCAGGATACCGGATGCTTGGGGCTGGTGCACAGGGATGATCCAGAGAGATGGTATGGGGAGGGAGGTAGGAAGGGGGTTCAGGATTGGGAACTCATGAACACCCGTGGCAGATTCATGTTGATGTATGGCAAAACCAATACAGTATTGTAAAGTAAAATTTAAAAAAATAAAATAAAAGTAAAGATTAGGGTACTAATTGCACAAGAATAATTCTATGTAAAATCATGTATTTATAAAAAGTAAGATTTCAAGGGATCCGATGCATATCGAACATTCTCTGTGATGTTCTTAAAATAAGTTCTTGATTAAGGAGATAATAAAAAATTCTATACTGTTGAGAAATTATTTTTAAAAAATAAATAAATAAAATCTTAAGTCATCTGTTTTACATTGGCTTCAAGAGCATAAAATACTTTGAAATATATTTAACAATCATAGTGGTAAATCTTTGAACAATAAAAAACTCTGCTAAGAGAAACTGAAGAAGACCTAAAATAAAGAGATAGGCCATGTTCATCAACTGCAAGAATCAATACATTAAGGAATAAACACTGTGCAAATTGATGTGGTACTGAAATACTGGATATTTATATGGAAAGAAATGAACATCAACTCCTGTCTCATGCTACATACAAAATTAAACTCAATTATTAACTTGAAAGTAAAAGTATTAGTCACTCAGTTGGGTCCCACTCTTTGACACCCCATGGACTATAGCCCACCAGGCTCCTCTGTCCATGGAATTCTCCAGGCAAGAATACAGGAGTGGATAGCCATTCCTTTCTCCAGGGGATCTTCCTGACCCAGGGTTCAAACCCAGGTCTCCTGCATTGCACAGATTCTTTACTGTCTGAGCCACCAGGAATGCTCAATTATTAACTTAAATCAACTTAATTGTCTGCTGACCTTAAAATAAGGGGATTATTTTGGAGTATCTGGGTCAGCCCAGTGCAATCACCAGCCTCCCTACATTGGCAGATGGAAGCAGAAGAGTTAACATCAGAAGGACAAAACATGAGAAAGACTGTACTTGCTATTGATACCTTTTAACATGGAGGGAAGCCATGAACTGAGGAAAGTGGGCAACCTCGAGAAGCCAGAAAACGTAAGAAAATGGATTCTCCTCTAGAGACAGCACAAAGGAATGAAATCCTAATAACACTTAGATTTTAGCTCAATTAGACCCATTTTGGACTTTGACCACAAAAACTGTACAATAGTAAATGTGTTGCATAAAAAAATAAATTATAAGCCTCAGTACTATTCAAGTTCTAGACAAAATCTAAGAGAAAACTTTTCAGTCTTGGTGTCATAGCATTTCTGTATAGGGCTTCTTTCTTAGTAATTTTTAGGAAGTTTATGATTTTTTTCCAAATGCAAAAATTAAGACAAAACAGTTGAGAAATTGGAAAAATGTGAAAAAATTTATAATTCTGTAAGTATTAAATTTTTCCTCAACATAAAGATAAAATGAATGAATCCACTAATATCAAATTGAAAGATGAGACAGAAGACACTAACACATGGGTGTGAGGTTTAAAGCCATCATTTGCATAAACTGGGTCAAAAGCATGTGAGAAGGAGGCACCATGGCAAGTGCTGTAAGCATGGTGATTGCTTCTCACAGATTTATGGCAGTTACCACGTATTATGTGTGAGTATTTGGTTCTATATGATGCTAACAATGATTCATTGTTGCAAATAACAATTTTTAATAAGTTTAAGTACATAGTGTACTTTTTGAAATCCCTATGATGGGTGTTCCAAGAATTAATATATTTGGTGAGAATAATATGTCTGTAAATCTGCAATTTCAGCAAGTAATTTTATATAATGTTATTAAACATGCTAGGTGATACAAATGTTCACTTCAGTTCAGTTCAGTCGATCAGTCCTGTCCGACTCTTTGCGATCCCATAAATCTCAGCACATCAGGCCTCCCTGTCCATCACCAACTCCCGGAGTTCACTCAGACTCACATCCATTGAGTCAATGAGGCCATCCAGCCATCTCATCCTCTGTGGTCCTGTTCTCCTCCTGCCCCCAATCCCTCCCAGCATCAGAGTCTTTTCCAATGAGTCAACCCTTCGCATGAGGTGGCCAAACTACTGGAGTTTCAGCTTTAGCATCATTCCTTCCAAAGAAATCCCAGGGCTGATCTCCTTCAGAATGGACTGGTTGGATCTCTGTGCAGTCCAAGGGACTATAAAGAGTCTTCTCCCACACCACAGTTTAAACACATCAATTCTTTGGTGCTCAGCCTTCTTCCCAGTCCAACTCTCACAGCCATACATGACTACTGGAAAAACCATAGCCTTGACTAGACAGACCTTTGTTGGCAAAGTAATGTCTCTGCTCTTCAATATGCTATCTAGGTTGGTCATAACTTTTATTCCAAGGAGTAAGCGTCTTTTAATTTCATGGCTGCAGTCACCATCTGCAGTGATTTTGGAGCCCCAAAAAATAAAGTCTGACACTGTTTCCACTGTCTCCCCATCTATTTCCCATGAAGCGATGGAACCAGATGCCATGATCTTCATTTTCTGAATGTTGAGTTTTAAGCCAACTTTTTCACTCTCCTCTTTCACTTTCATCAAAGGATTTTTAGTTCCTCTTCACTTTCTGCCATAAGGTTGGTGTCATCTGTGTACCTGAGGTTATTGATATTTCTCCCGGCAATCTTGATTCCAGCTTGTGTTTCTTCCAGTCCAGCTTTTCTCATGATGTACTCTGCATAGAAGTTAAATAAGCAGGGTGACAATATACAGCCTTGACGTTCTCCTTTTCCTATTTGGAACCAATCTGTTGTTCCATGTCCAGTTGTAACTGTTGCTTCCTGACCTGCATACAAATTTCTCAAGAGGCAGGTCAGGTGGTCTGGTATTCCCATCTCCTTCAGAATTTTCCACAGTTGATTGTGATCCACACAGTCAAAGGCTTTGGCATAGTCAATAAAGCAGAAATAGATGTCTTTCTGGAATTCTCTTACTTTTTCAATGATCCAGCGGATGTTGGCAATTTGATTTCTGGTTCCTCTGCCTTTTCTAAAACCAGCTTGAACATCAGGAAGTTCATGGTTCACATATTGCTGAAACCTGGCTTGGAGAATTTTGAGCATTACTTTACTAGCGCGTGAGATGAGTGCAATTGTGTGGTAGTTTGAGCATTCTTTGGCATTGCCTTTCTTTGGGATTGGAATGAAAACAGACCTTTTCCAGTCTTGTGGCCACTGCTGAGTTTTCCACATTTGCTGGTATATTGAGTGCAGCACTTTCACAGCATCATCTTTCAGGATTTGAAAGAGCTCAACTGGAATTCCATCACCTCCACTAGCTTTGTTCATAGTGATGTTTTCTAAGGCCTACTTGACTTCACATTCCAGGATGTCTGGCTCTAGGTGAGTGATGACACCATCGTGATTATCCAGGTCGTGAAGATCTTTTTTGTATAATTCTTCTGTGTATTCTTGCCACCTCTTCTTAATATCTTCTGCTTCTGTTAGGTCCAGACCATTTCTGTCCTTTATCGAGCCCATCTTTGCATGAAATGTTCCCTTGGTATCTCTCATTTTCTTGAGATCTCTAGTCTTTCCCATTCTGTTGTTTTCCTCTATTTCTTTGCATTGATCAGTGAAGAAGGCTTTCTTATCTCTTCTTGCTGTTCTTTGGAACTCTGCATTCAGAAGCTTATATCTTTCCTTTTCTCCTTTGCTTTTCTATTCTCTTCTTTTCACAGCTATTTGTAAGGCCTCCCCAGACAGCCATTTTGCTTTTTTTGCATTTCTTTTCCATGGGGATGGTCTTCTAAATGTTACATTATTCAAAATTTGCCTAATAATGTCCACTGGTGTTTTCCAGTGTTTGAATATTCACTAGAGGCTTCATTCCTTGTAACTTCTTTAGAAGAAAAATTGCAAAGAAGAAAATGTGCATATTAGTATGGAATTGTCCAACATGCAATCAGAGACTCATCAAAAGTGATTAATTTTAATGGCAAAGTCAAATCAGAATAAGCAGATAACAGTTTCATCATTTAACAAGGTATTAAGTTTATGTGTTGGGAGACAACTGCATATGCAGACAAATGCATATAGAGCATTGATGACCAATATGCTCAAAATGGCATTTTCAAGCTTGTTTGTATAAGTAAGCTATCAAAGGAGACAGAGATATCTCCCATCCCAAAGATTCTTTTTCTCTCCTGCCCCTAGTAGATTTTCTTCCATTTCAGGATGATAAGAAGAATACCTCCCTCAAACCTTGCATATGTGCTTATTCAAAATATTACATAGTGATAAAGATACTGTCTTTCTTTGGACAAAACTGTGAACAGATTTGCCAACAGCCTCTTTTATAAAATTGGGCCTTATTAGTATCCGTGGATCAGAGGTAAAGAATCCACCACCCAATGCAGGAGCTGCAAGTTCAATCCCTGGGTCAGGAAGATCTCCTGGAGGAGAAAATGGCAACTCACCCCAATATTGTTGTCAGGATAATCCCATGGAGAGAGGAGCCTCGTGGACTACAGTCCATGGGGTCGCCAAGAGTAGGACATGACTAAGCACTCAAAGATTAATTAAGTATCAGGATTCCTCCCCTGCCAGACTGTCTACTGTGCACATAGGCAGCAACAAGATCCCATCATTTCAGTCTTGGGGGATTAGAGGATGGGTTAACTGACACAACAGTGTTACTCTGGTTACTGCTGTTGCTGTGAGTAATAAACTATCTTTTGTCTCTTACCCTGGATACTCACCTCTTCTGCCAAAATATATACTGGCAAGAGAATACCAAGGAGAGATAATAAAGTCTTCTTATATGAGCAACACAATGAAATAGAGGAAAATAATAGAATGGGAAAGACTAGAGATGTCCTCAAGAAAATTGCAGGATATCAAGGGAACATTTCAGGCAAGGATGCAGGACGATAAAGGACAGAAACAGTAAGAACCTAAGAGAAGCAGAAGATATTAAGAAGAGGCGGCAAAAGTACACAGAAGAACTATACAAACAAGTTCTATACAGACTACAAAAAGTGGAGGGGACACATGTATACCTGTGGCTGATTCATGTTGATTTTGGCAAAAATCATCACAATATTGTAAAGTAATTATCCTCCATTTAAAATAAATTAGTTAATTTGAAAAAAGAGGTGGCAAGAATACACAGTAAAACTGTACAGAAAAGAACTTAATAACCCAGATAATCACAATGGCATGGTCACTCACCTTGAGCCACATATCCTGAAGTGTGAAGTCAAGTGGAGCTAAAGAAGAATTACTATTAACAAAGATAGTGGAGTTGACAGAATTCCAGGTGAACTATTTAAAATCTTAAAAGATGATGCTGTGAAAGTACTGTACACAACATGCCAGCAAATTTGGAAAACTCCACAGTGGCCACAAAACTGGAAAATATCAGTTTTCATTCCAATCCCAAAGAAAGGCAATGACAAAGAATGTTCAAACTACTGCGCAATTGCTAGCAAAGTAATGCTCAAAATTCCCCAAGCCAGGCTCCAACCATATGTGAAATGTGAACTTCCAAATATTCAAGCTCAATTTAAAAAGCCAGAGGAACCAGAGATCAAATTGTCAACTTCCACTGGATCATCGAAAAAGCAAGAGAGTTCCAAAAAAAAAGAAAACCATCTATTTCTGCTTTATTGACTATGCCAAAGACTTTGACTTTTGTGGATCACAACAAACTGTGGAGAATTCTGAAAGAGATGGAAATATCAAACCACCGTACCTGCCTCCTGAGAAATCTGAATGCAAGTCAAGAAGCAACAGTTAGAACTGGACATGGAACAACAGACTGGTTCCAAATAGGAAAAGGAGTACATCAATGCTCTATATTGTCACCCTGCTTATTTAACTTATATGCAGAGTACATCATGCAAAATGCCAGGCTGGATGAAGCACAAGCTGGAATCAAGAATGTCAAGAGAAAGATCAATAACCTCAGATATGAAGATGGCACCACCCTTATGGCAGAAAATGAAGAGGAACTAAGAGCCTCTTGATGAAAGTGAAAGAGGAGAGTGAAAAAGTTGAATTAAAATCAACATTCACAAAACTAAGATTGTGGTTCCAGTCCCATCACTTCATGGAAAATAGATGGGGAAGCAATGAAAACAATGACAGACTTTATTTTGGGGGGTTCCAAAATCACTGCATATGGTGACCACAGCCATGAAATTAAAAGGCACTTACTCCTTGGAGGACAAGCTGTGATAAACCTAGACAGCATATTAAAAAGCAGAGACATTACTTTTCCAACAAAGTTCCATCTAGTCAAAGCTGTGATTTTTCCAGTAGTCATGTATGAACATGAAAGTTGGACTATAAAGAGAGCTGAGTACTGAAGAATTGATGCTTTTGAACTTTGGTGTTGGAAAAGACTCTAGAGAGTCTCTTGGACAGCAAGGAGATCAAAGCAGTGAATTCTAAAGGAAATCAGTCCTGAATACTCATTTGAAGGACTGATGCTGAAGCTGAAACTCCAATACTTTGGTCACCTGATGCGAAGAACTGACTCAATGGAAAAGAGCCAGACGCCTGGAAAGATTGAAGGCAGAGAAGTGGAGGACAGAGGATGAGATGATTGGATGCATCACGAACTCTATGGACATGCATTTCAGCAAGCTCCAAGAGTTGGTAATGGACAGGGAGGCCTGGTGTGCTGCATTCCACAGGGTCGCAAAGACTTGGATAAGACTGAGTGACTGAACTGAACTGATCTGAATAATTAAATTGCAAACAATAAAACACTCAGATCCTTTGCATGTTCTTGAAATATAAAGCAACATATGTTTTTACATTCACTTTAAGTTTCTTTGTATTGGTTACTTTAAAATGAAGATAATTTGAAATAGAGACTGAGAAAGAATAGCCAATAAAATAAGAGTTTTATTTACTGAAAGAGAGTTGGACTCTAGGAAGTCAAGTTAAATGAATTTTACTCCATGAATTGTTCCTGGCAATGGAGTGAAATACACCCTGATGGCACCCTGATCAGATTTAGTATGATAGAGTTTATTCGTGATTTGGGCATGAGTTGTCTCAATGGAATGATAGAAATGAAAGATTGGTAAGTATGGGTTCAAGAAGGAAGGGAGGAAGACAAAGGACATAACAACTAGAGATATTCCAATAGACTTGGGGGAATTGAGGGTCAGGACATTTAGAAAGTTTACCCCTGACCAAAACTTTACTATTAAATAATGATATCAAGAGAATCTGATTTTGTCGGATTCTCTTTCAGGTACAGCATGCAGCCTACATGCAGAATGTGAGAGCTGTCAGGGTCTTAAATTTCTTGACAGATGAGAATTTAGAAGTCATTTGTGAATTAACAGCACAATTCTGAATTATGATTGAGATGGTCCCTGTATTGGCTAGCTATAGTTTTAGATTAATGAAGATATATTAGATTTTAAAATGATTGCTAGGTGATTTACATTTCAATTGACTCTGGGAATTTAGGGTTTATTGCCTGGGGAAAACCCTAATCCTCATAAAGTATGATTGACTACTACTCCATTGTTAGGGGGTTATAATTTGATTTTAGCCAGGACTTACTACGCAATTTAGTTTTTTTTTTCTCCTCCTTAAATTCTTTACTTTCTTATATACATACATTTTTTATATATACACACATATACACATTATATATACACATTTTTTAACATAAAGTAGCATCATTTTTGGTCCTTGCTTTTATTATGTGCCAAAATGGCCATCTCAAACTTCACAGCTGCTCGCCAATTCCAGAGAGTTTTGGTTAATGCAACATCTGCCTTGTCCGTCTTGTGCCTGTCCATGGATTAATACCCAGCTTCTTGCAGCTCAAAGACTCTCTCAAAGCATACAATAAATAAGTTTCAATGAATTAGAACCTTCTGCTTTAGCTGATATTAGAAGTTTTAGTTGTTTTTGTTGCTTTGATTTTCTCTTTTGGCTAGTTTACATTTTCTCTTGTTTTATCAGAATGGCTCAAATAGTCAAGGATTAAAACATATTTTTAAAAGGTTAGAGTTTTTTTTTTTGGTTGTTGTTGTTGTTTTTATCCTAGGATACTTCAGTATTCCCTTTCAAGGAAAACCAGCTGGTTTAGAAATAATTTTAGAAGCTAGATATTATGAGATTTTTTTGTCACATAACTAAAAATGATTTCCATTTCACAGTGATATAGAATATACTATATTGAAGACATTCTAAAACTCAGGACTACAATTTTTAAATTTTATTTTATTTTATATGTATATATTTTACTACATACTTTAAGATAATTACAAAACAAAAGTATTTAATATGTGATTTTTCCCCTTAAAGAAGTTTCTACCCAAAGAGAAACAAAGTAGAGAACAAGAAATATAATACTAACTTTCACCTTCTGTAAGACATATTGCATGTGAGCATTTCATTTTAAAAATCTATAGGAAAAATAAATAAAATATTATACCAGGATAATGCATGGATATACTACTTTCAACTTTGCTTATATCCTTTTTCCTTTTCCAAGAGTTCAGTTAAATACATGAAACTCCTCTGCAGAAAAGCTTTTTGCTAAATGCCAAAAGTCAAAGTTACTAACAAACTTTTCAATGTGGCTTTTTCATTCTGCCTGATTAATTCTGTACGCATATGATATAGATGCTATTCTGTAGACTGTGTAGGTAATAATAATAAAATAATAATAACTATATTTATACTTTAAATGTCCAAGAATTTTAGATACCGTAATTCTTTTTATCCTCACAACCTGTTTACAAGATGTTTCCAACTTTCTGACAGTTCAGAGTGACACAGCTAGTATTGGAAAGCAATTCTGAATGTACTTAGAGTCAATGTGCTAACCTTAACTGCTTGTACTGTCTCTCTCTAATTCTTTTGATTCGATTAAAGGTGCAAAATTAACAAAATCTGGGTATTTTTTCTTTTTTCCTCACAATATTGATTTCCAATACACATTGTTCTTTACTGCATGAAGAAGTAAATGTAAAATGAAATGCCACCTCTAGTTACATATATAAATTAATTTGATTTTAAATTATTTATAACATTTGTATTTATATTTAGCAAGGAAGGCAGTTTTTTTAATCATACTATATTTTATTAAAAATTTCCTTGACTTGAGGTTTTCATTCCCCAAAAGTTACTTTGTTACAATGTAGACTGTTGGTTTTTGGATAATTCATTAGATGGATTATGACAGCTTTCTCTTTAAAGCTGGAACCTACAATAAAGAAAAACATACAATTATGAATGCATTGAATTGTAATGTCACAACATAAAACTTCTTTAATACTTGATATTCTAACATGAAATTCAGGTTGGAACTGCTTTAAAATTAGAAGTTTGGCATTTCTGATTATAACAAATGCTAGAAATACATCTTAATTCTTAGTGGAGAAGTGTAGTTGAAGGAGAAAAGAAGAAAATTTTATTTTAAATACGAAGGTTCCAAAGCAAGATAATAGTTATAAAATTAAAGTTCATGCCTTTGTGGGTATTGTCATCACTGGCAGAGTGAATGTGTTTTAATAATATTGGGTTGGCCAAAAAGGCTCATAAGATTTATGGGAAACCCAAAGGAACATTTTGGCCAATCCAATATAAATCAGAACTATGAACTGATAGGTATAAATATACTTAGAGGTGATAAAACATTTGAAATTAAGATTCTCTTATTTAAAATATTTAGTTGTTACAAATTTTGTTGCATTTGATTATCTGCCAAGATTTAATGAAACTATTACTTATATTCAGATCTTTTGAGATGGAGAAGGGAGCATTTAAATCTCTCAAACTAGTACTGTTTTAAGAGGTAAAATGTGTTTTAATTAATTTTGGGGGGGTATATTTGCTTTATAGTACTGTGTTAGTTTCTACTGTCCAGCAAAGTGAATCAGCTATACATATACATATATCCCCTCTTTTTTGGATTTCCTTCCCATTTTGGTCTCCAGCGAGCACTGAGCAGAGTTCCCTGTGCTATTCACTAGGTTCTCATTAGTTATCTATTTCATAAGATCATGGCATCCAGTCCCATCACTTCATGGGAAATAGAAGGGGAAACACTGGAAACAGTGTCAGACTTTATTTTGGGGGGCTCCAAAATCACTGCAGATGGTGATTGCAGCCATGAAATTAAAAGACACTTACTCCTTGGAAGAAAAGTTATGACCAACCTAGATAGCATATTCAAAAGCAGAGACATTACTTTGCCAACAAAGGTCTAGCTAGTCAAGGCTATGGTTTTTCCTGTGGTCATGTATGGATGTGAGAGTTGGACTGTGAAGAAGGCCAAGTGCCGAAGAATTGATGCTTTTGAACTGTGGTGTTGGAGAAGACTCTTGAGAGTCCCTTGGACTGCAAGGAGATCCAACCAGTCCATTCTGAAGGAGATCAACCCTGGGATTTCTTTGGAAGGAATGATGCTAAAGCTGAAACTCCAGTAGTTTGGCCACCTCATGCAAAAGGTTGACTCATTGGAAAAGACTTTGATACTGGGAGGGATTGGGGGCAGGAGGAGAAGGGGATGATAGAGGATGAGATGGTTGGATGGCATCACTGACTCAATGGATGTGAGTCTGAGTGAACTCCGGGAGTTGGTGATGGACAGAGAGGCCTGGCGTGCTGTGATTCATGACACGACTGAGCGACTGAACTGAACTGAACTGAACTGGTTTATACAGCAATTCCAGTCTCCCAATTCATCCACCCCTTTTCCTGCCCTTGAAATCCATACGTTTGTTCCCTACATCTGTGTCTCTATTTCTGCTTTGCAAATAAATTCATCTGTACGCTATCTCTCATTCCATATATAAGTAATATTATACAACATGTTTTTTCTCTTTCTGACTTATTTCACTCTATATGACAGCCTATAGATCCATCCACATCTTTGCAAATGGCACAGTTTCTTTCCTTTTTATGACTAAATAGCATCCCATTGTATATATGTACCACTTCTTTATCCATTACTCTGTTTCTGGACATATAGGTTGCTTCCATGTCCTGCTATTGTAAGTAGTGTTGCAATGAACATTGGGGTGCATGTTTCTTTTTCAGTTTTGATTTTCACCTAGTTTGTGCCCAGGAGTGGGATTGCTGGGTCATGTGGTAGTTCTATTTTTAGTTTTATAAGGAATCTTCACACTGTTCTCCATAGCCACTGTACCAATTTACATCCCCAGCAACAGTGTAGGAGGGTTCCCTTTTCTCCACATCCTCTCCAGCATTTACTTGTAGACTTTTTGATGATGGCCATTCTGATCAGTGTGGATGATACCATCATTGTACTTTTGATTTGCATTTATCTTATAATTAGTGACGTTGAGCATCTTTTCATGTGCTTTTTGGCCATCTGTATGTCTTCTTTGGAGAAATGATAGCTCATGCAGCTCGATTAAAAAAAACTCAATCAAAAAATGGGCAGAGGACCTAAAATGCATTTTTAACTTATGTTTTCTTCAGTCTTGGTAGTATCAGTTAAATGTGATCATGAAAAACATGAATTCTAAACATACTTTTTTTGTTTTCAACCACTTTCCAGCTTGTGCTACTGCCTATTCAAATGAGGATCTCTCTGTCAATCTTGTAATGTATTTTCCTTTGCTGTGCCTCCCATAAAGGTCTGCTGTCACAAAATTATCCTTCTGTTAGAAATCAAAATAAAACAAGCAAGATACATTTATAGAAAGGAGATTCCACTTACATTCCTATTGAATAAAAAATATAATGCTAAAGTGTACTCTGAATATTTATATAAGTAAACAAAATCTTTCCAAGCTCTTTCCTGAATGTCCACATAGAGACTTAAATCCTTGCATGAAGATGAATTTGTAGTTTTAATTCACATACTATTCCTAAAAATGGTCATAATTTTGTAAATTTTTTCCTCAGTTCCACTCTATGTATTTTAGGTATACGATGAAGATCTGTTAAATATTTCTGTGATTTAATTTAAAACATACTATTTGAGATCAAGTTCAGGTAACATCTGTAGTCCTATCTTTTTTTTTTTTTAACTGTTCCAAGCTCTATATCATGTTAGCACATCAATTAGCCTTGAAGGAAGTTCCTCAATCCATTTCATTTATGAAAGTTACTCAGTATTGTACTGACTAGAACTGATCTCAGAAATAATATTTTAAAGGATATTTTCCAACATCCATATTAATAAATAATTGTATTTTATTTTTTAATTTAATTTAATTTTTTGGTTATGCCCCACAGCCTGTGGGATCGTAGCTCCCCAACCAGGACTTGGACCCAAGTCCCCTGCATTGGAAGCATGGAGTCTTAAGCACTGGACCATAAGGGAAGTCCCAGAAGTAATATTTTCATATACTTTAGAAAGTGGTAATTCCATGAATAACAGGGTTCTACTTGTTCATTTCTGCCAGGCTCATGACTTAGGGATCAGATATTCTTCAATAAAGAGTAGCAGGGTTGGATACATAACCACCATTTAAATATTATGCAGGTTCCTCCAGCAGTATAGTGCATCAGTTTTTTCACCAACCAGGACTCTCAACAGTAGAGTTGTCCAGAGTTAGTGAAGGATGTTAGGAATAGTGGAAAGAGACTTACAGGTACCAAAAGGTATGTGCAGAGCTAAATGAAGATAAAGGCTCGATAGACTTATTGCTTCATGCATTCATTGAATATATATTGATTGAATGTCTTTCAGTCTCAATGATAAACTCTGTAGCAGTGAGTGGAATAGAAAAAATTAATGAGCCATAATCCCAGTCTCAAGATTCTTAGATACTTGTACAATATTGGGAAAGGGGTATGTCAAGGCTGTTTATTGTCACCCTGCTTATTTAATTTCTATGCAGAGTACATCATGAGAAATGCCAGGCTAGATAAAACACAAGATAGAATCAAGATTGCCAGGAGAAATATCAACAACTTCAGATATGCAGATGTTACCATTCTAGTGGCAAAAATAAAGAACTAAAAAGTCTCTTGAGGAGAGTGAAAGAGGAAAGTGAAAAATAAAACTGGCTCATCATTCAAAAAATTAAGATCACGGCATCCAGTCCCATCACTTCATGGCAAATAGATGGGAGAAACAATGGAAACAGTGACAGACTTTATTTTCTTGAGCTCCAAAATCACTGCAGATGGTAACTGCAGCCATGAAATTAAAAGATACTTGCTCCTTGGGTGTGTAACTGATTCATTTTGCTGTACAGAAGAAATTAACACAACATTGTCAATCAACTATAATTTAAAAACTATAGAAAGTATCAATAAATTTTGGAAAAAATCTGAAACAGATTATAAAAAGAATTCTAGTGGATCAGAGAGTAGTTCTTAGAAACTGTGGCAAGATGTGTGAAGAAGATTTAAACAGAAGCCGTTATTATTAAATAAATTCAGCAGAAATCAACAATGTACCCAGAACTATGGCAACTGGAAAACAAGGGTCAGGAGATATTCAGAACTCCAAATAAGCAAGGAGATGTCTTTCATTAGGAAACATAGTCTTATGTAAATAAAAAATTTGGTATCAGAGGAAGACTCAAACCCTTAGGCAATCAGATTGACTCAAACAAGATAAGGCTGAAATCCTAAATATGATAATACCCATGGTGGATTCTTGTTGATGTATGGCAAAACCAATACAATATTGTAAAGTAATTAGCCTCCAATTAAAATAAATAAATTTAAATTAAAAAAGAAATTATATATGATTTTCATCAGATATACTAAGATACAAGGGAATGAAAAATAAAATAGGGGAAGGAATTGGTAGTAAAAGAGATGAATCTCAATCACTGTAACTGTAGTTTCTAAATGGTTAGAAAAATTACACAAATGAAAATATTTAATGTTAAGCAAACTTGGTATAAAATGGAGCTAACTTGCCTCTCCTCTGGTATACAGTTAAGGATGGTATGGATCCCAGATCCTAGGATAAAGATGAATTTCACCAAAAGAGTTGAACTCTTCAGCTATAGGCACTTGAAGAATGTGGAAGCCATGAAACAAGATGGTCCCAAAGAGAGAACTGCTAAAACAAAACAAAACAAACAAAACATGGATATTCATTGCCAGCACTTACTATCTAGTCCCCACCTCCATCGTTTCTCATTCCAACAGAATCCTGGATTTGATGCAAAGTCTACTCCCTCAGCTGTGTGAAAATGAAAGTCTTTGCAACCCCATGGAATATACAGTCCATGGAATTCTCCAGGCCAGAATATTGGAGTGGGTAGCCTTTCCCTTCTCCAGGGGATCTTCCCAACCCAGGGATAAAACTCAGGTCTCCCACACTGTGGGTGGATTCTTTACTGGCTGAGCCACAAAGGAAGCCCAATAATACTGGAGTGGGTAGCCTATCACTTCTCCAGGAGATCTTCCCGACCCAGGAATTGAACTGGGAGTCTCCTGCATTGCAGGTGAATTATTTACCAACTGAGCTATGAGGGAAGTCTGTGACTAGGGGAAGATGAACTCATTCTAGTTTCTAGGAAGATATCTGAATTAGTTGAGCCAATCAATTGATGGTAATCTCCTGAAGGTTGCTATTAGTCCAATGGTGAGCAAATGATCTAAATCAACCCAGTCAATATATCCTTGAAGCATGTACTCCATGCCTAGAGGACAGATTTTTTCTTTTGTTCTGTGACCAACAAAGCATGCCATTATCACCGGCAGTTATCTGGCAGGGAGAACAAGCCTTGGGATTAATCAAATATGCAAAATAGTAAAATGCTAAGATGGAAAAAAAAAAAAGACAGTTGCTTGTTAACATCATTAAATCATCATGCAGAAAGTCACCCAACCTCTAGACTACTAGACATAGGAGACAATAAATATCTTTATTGCTTAATCCAGTATGCTTTTAGTTTATACCCTTACTGTTCAATGTACTTTGTGTTGGGCTTTTCTACTCTTGCAGTTAAAAGCAAGAGTAAAAGCTTCACTGGCTATTATGGTGCTTAATTGTAAATAGTAATATTTAAAATATTGATCTTCTTTTCCTGAATCTAAGATTCTGCTCCTCCCTGTAACATTATTACTCTCACTCTGGTCAGCTGGCCAGTTTTGAAAATTATTCTCTCCAAATTTTAGAGCAAATTTTTCTTCCTTTATTTAGGGATTCAAAACTGCAAATATTTTTGAGGGCAAAAAAGGTAATGAAAATGTCAACATTTGCCAAGGATAAGAGAGTAGGTCATATTTTTCAGACTTCAGTTTGATTTCAGTGGGCCACAGCCAGCCCTTTTAAATGAAAGAATACAATTGAGTAGGATAGGACAGGGTAGACTAGACTAGACTAAAACCATCAGAATATATTCCACAGATGAAATGAGGATAAGTACCGTTCTGTATTTGTCTGTGTGCATGTTGGTACATATGTGTGGGTGGGGGAGGGAGTCTGTGCAACAATATAAAATATGTTTCTTATATTGTGAGTAGCTGTCAAATTAAAAAAAAAAGTGTTTTTTTTTTTTTTTTTTTGGCAGCACCTTATGACGTATGGGGTCTTAGTTCCCTGATCAGGGACCAGACCCCTGTTCCCTGCATTGGAAGCACAGAGTCTTAAATACTGGACTGCCAGGGAAGTCTGAGTAGCTTTCAAATTTTGAAACACATTGAAGTAAAACATTCACACTTAAAAATAAATAAAACAATGCTCTAGCCAAAGAAAACATTCACACTTAAAAATAAATAAAACAATGCTCTAGCCAAAGAAAATACATATGCAGGTAGAAATCAGCCTAGGCACAATCAGCTGGTAACACCATGTTGAATTCTTCATGTATAATACTAATTTATTTTCCCATTAAATATGATTAAGAATTAATATTTTGGAATCAAATTGCTTACACTGAATTTATCAGTGCTCATTAAATTTCCAGTGCATCCTGATTTGATTCAGGTGAGTATAGTTCTGTTACCTGGTCATCTTCATCTAACCCACTCCAGTACTCTTGTCTGGAAAATC
The DNA here is from genome assembly GCF_014754425.2 of Oryx dammah. NCBI lineage: Eukaryota > Metazoa > Chordata > Mammalia > Artiodactyla > Bovidae > Oryx > Oryx dammah. The sequence goes on along the minus strand of NW_024070205.1, from coordinate 62,419,300 downwards.
CCATAGATGGAGGAGCCTGGTAGGCTGCAGTCCATGGGGTCTCTAGGTGTCAGACACGACTGAGCGACTTCACTTTCACTTTTCACGTTCATGCATTGGAGAAGATAATGGCAACCCACCTCAGTGTTTTTGCCTGGAGAATCCCAGGGACAGGGGAGGCTGGTGGGCTGCCGTCTATGGGGTCGCACAGAGTCGGACACGACTGAAGCGACGCAGCAGCAGCAGCATCTTCATCTGCTTGGCTTTGTTTCTCATTTCTCCGTTAGTAGTTTTCAAAATCTTGTCACCAGGTAACAAACTGCTAATGCCCTGTAAAAATGCTACCGTGTGAGAATGAAACATCAGAATCCTTTAACTACTTTGAAAGCAAGCTAATTATGAAAATGAGTGTTAAGATACAGTCAATGCAACTTTACATACCCAAACTTCCCAACCTCCAGAATTTTTTTCTCCTCAGTGATTACCTTGTTTTTCTTGCCCAATGGTAAACCTAAAAACAGATAACTTTCTTTTTCCTTAAATGAAAACGTATATATATATTTCCTTAAATGAAAACATATATATTCAAAATATATATCTGAGATATCTTTCACAGCCCAAATTCTCAAACTAATCTTTTATAAGCATTGTAATTGGGGATCTTTATTAGAGATAGCCTTTTCAAGCAAATACTCAGGATATCTGATAACACAGAAAACAATTCACAGTAGGAAATTTTTAAAAATGCAGTTTCTAAATCTGCTAGTTTCTAAAGGACAGGGTACTTGAAATATGTAAAGGAAATATCCTACATCTACTTTCATCTTACTATTTACTGTTAAAGCTTAGAAGAAATAATAAACTAATAATAAACTTGAGGAACAAAACTGTAAACACAATGTATCAAACTATTTTTTCCTTCTCATGACAATGTAAATTTTTTGCCTCCTCCTTCACAGTCAATACTCTCAAGTTAGTAATTTTCAAAATATATTACACACATACACACAGGCTTCCCTAGTGGCTCAGATGGTAATCTGTCTGTAATACAGGATACCTGGGTTTGATCCCTGGGTCAGGAAGATCCCCTGGAGAAGGAAATGATAACCCAATCCAGTATTCTTGCCTGGAGTATTCCATGGACATAGGAGCCTGCCAGGCTCAATCCATGGGGTTGCAAAGAGTTGGACACGACTGAGCAACTAACACTTTCACTTCACTTTCATATATGTATATAATCTTTTAACACTTTTAAACATAAATATCAACTTCAGGAGACTAAAACAGGGAGACAAATTTAGAAGGTAAAAACATGGATGAAAAGATCAGTTGCCACATTTTACAAATGATTGTCTGAACTCCTTTTCTGGTCGTTCATCTTGGTAGATGGTATTCCAATACCCCTTGCCACTTGGGCCACAAGGTCTGAAACATTAAAACCACCATATTGTCCAGAAGACGGATCCTGCCGCCAGAACTCTGGCCTTCATGTGGGACCCATCCACAGTAGTCTGGGTCATCTTTGGATATTTGAAGACAGTATTGGTGGAAATTTGCTTGGATAGGAAGCTCTTTCTTCAACTCTTCTGTGTTTCTCACATTCATTCTTTCATGCTGGGGTAAGTCTTTGAGTTATGGAGCTGTTTTGCAAATCTCTTGATACTAATTCTTCTGTTCCATCTGAGAGAGGTAAAGCTTATACAAGTTGATAGGCAGCCTAAGGCCCTTAACCAAGGAGGAGGCAAACATTATTTTATACATTCCTTTGCCTTAGGACATGTTTCTTTTACACCCTGTACTGATACTGCAACAATGTGTCTTGCTTGAGACCTGGTCTTTATTTAGGTTTGGAGCTAATGATTACACAGCATAATAATATATCTTACTCATGAGTAGGCTTTTCTTAGGCTCTATGTTAATAATTATAATTGTAACAAATTTTGCCTCAGAACCTGTTTTCTCAGCAACAATATATCTTGTCCAGAGACACATTGACTAGAACTGGCTCCTTCTGGCTAATCTTGTACTAAAATTATCTCAAGATGTATGCCTTGGGAAAGGGTCTGTTGGAACTTTTACAACCTTGAGCAGCCAGTTGCTTTTTATCTATTTTCAGCAGCCAGTTGAAAAGTACATAATGCCCTCCTCAAACTAGTTAGGGTGGATACTCTTTCTACCCCCTGCTGATGTCAGAAGCCTTCCCTTTCCTTTCAATTTAATAAAATCTCTCCTACACAAAGTTCTGAGTGACTGAGACTGTGTCTTTGGTCCAGAGTGAACTCTTCTCCTTCCGAGGCCATGAACCCAACAGTGACGATCATAAACCATTACATCTTGCTGAGACATATTTTTATGGTTTTTCCATTTCTCAGAGTGTATAAAATCTGTGGGATGATTTGTTTCCTGAACTAATTCTTCTGACTCTTAACTTATGCCATAGCCTACTTCTTCCATCCACCAGTACATGATCTGAGTCAATTTATTTTAATATTAAGTAGAAAGATAAAGAATCATTGGCTAATGTCTAACTTTATAGTGAGAATACATTGTCTTATTACTTTGATCAAGTTTAAACCCACACCAAAAGCAAAGTATAATTGTTTGAAATTGAAATCTCATTCTTAACTAGTATAAATTAATGTTTTATAAGTTTAATAGATGATATCTCAGTGGCTAGTGAGGAACTGTTAACTCTTTTGATTGATATGGCTTTTTCTTAATTAATTATCTTATAATTAGTACTAATTTATAGTAATGAAATATCTTACTAATGAAAAAATACTGAACAATGTATCAACCAATAGCATATGTGAAATTAATGATTTAGTGCAATTTAAGAGTAAAAATTAAATTCAAGTTATTTTGACTCTGACATTTAAATATATCATGAACAAAAAAATCTGGTGTACATAGTATTTTTTGCAGGAAAATAATGTATTTATATTTCAAAAGCAGAGATAGAAATACTCCAAGTATACTGTGGAAAAAAATCTACTTTTTTCTGATTTACTATGTGTTTGGGACACACGAATCTACTAGGTAAATATTTCAACCATTCAACCCAGTTAATGTCATTAAATGTTATACAACTTAAAAATACATTCTGTATTTGAAAAGTTAACATTAATGATCATCACCATCACCATGTAAGGCTGATCAGAAAATTTAACCCTAGATTTATTTTAGTGTTGGTGACAGAAATAGGTTTCCTTTACCAGATCCTATCATTTCAATCTAGGGATTTAAGAACTTGGGATTTTCATAGACATACAAATACATATTAAGGCTGCTGATGCTGCTAAATCATTTCAGTCGTGCCCGACTCTATGTGAACCCATAGACGGCAGCCCTCCAGGCTCCCCTGTCCCTGGGATTCTCCAGGGAAGAACACTGGAGTGGGTTGCCATTTCCTTCTCCAGTGCAGAAAAGTGAAAGTGAAAATGAAGTTGCTCAGTCGTGTCCGACCCTCAGCGACCCCATGGACTGCAGCCTACCAGGCTCCTCCGTCCATGGGATTTTCCAGGCAAGAGTACTGGAGTGAGTTGCCATTGCCTTCTCCGACATATTAAAGCTAGTGGGCAATTAAAAATATAACAATTTAAAATAATTAGAGAAGAAGTATCTGTATCAAATGAGAGAATATTTCCAGTACATGTGTAATCATGATCTAGTTGTAATCAGTAAGGCATTTATTCAGGAGGGAGGATCACCAGAGACGGACTTGTGAAATTGGCTCAACTGAGTGCAGGCTTAGAGGTGTGTGTGTGTGTGTGTGTGTGTGTGTGTGTGTACAACCGAACTTGGCTGTACACTTGAAACTAATACAGCATTCTAAATCAACTAAAGTTAATTTAAAAAAAGAAGAAGACAGTTAGTCTTGTCACTCTCTAGTTTACTAAACAGCAAATCCTGTTGATTTCAAGTATCTATCAGTAAAAGAAGTGCAGCCCACTTGTCTACTGCCTATTTCTTGGAATGAGGCAAAATCTTCATTGATTCTCAGTCTGCTATCCTTAAACCCATTCTTCAAACTTCTGACTACAGGATGGAAAATGAAACACTGACGATCTTGATTGTCTCAACATAATTCAGGTGTTGCCACAGCTTGAAAAATAAGGTCCAGGCTCTATAGTTCTTCATGTCCTCTTTACTGCCTTGTTCTTTAGCTGTATTACCCCACCACCACCACTTTCAGAATTAAACTTCACGCTCTACAGATATAGGATTCCATGCAGCTCTCCACAAACATCAAACTATATGGTCTGCACTAACACAATTTATTTTTCCTTTCTTTTCTACATCACTGATCTCATCCATCAAGAGCCCAACATATGTATGACATTATTTCTTTTAACAGGTTGTAAACTGACAACCATCAAAGAATACATCAGATGGAGTTGGGTACGCTCACTGCAATCTAAATATACCTCTCTCACAGTTTGAAACAGGCATATTAAATTATCACATGTATGTGTCTAACACCAAGCTGTGATATACCTCAGAGATTTTGTGGGCGCAGTTCCAGGCCACTGCAAGGAATCAAATATCCCAACAAAATGAGTCCCACAAAATTTTTCATTTCTCAGTAGATATAAGAGTTATGTTTACGCAGTGTGCTGTGCTTAGTCAGTCAGTTGTGTCTGACTCTTTGCAACCCCATGGACCATAGCCTGCCAGGCTCCTCGGTCCATGGAAATTCTCCAGGCAAGAATACTGGAGTGAGTTGCCATGCCCTCCTCCAGGGGATCTTCCCAACCCAGGGATCGAAACCTAGTCTCCCACATTGCAGGCAGATTCTTTACCATCCGAGCCACCAGGGAAGCCCATTTATACTATACTATGGTCTACTGGGGAGCTTGGTGGGCTACCATCTATGGGGTCCCACAGAGTCAGACACGACTGAAGCAACTTAGCAGCAGCAGCAGCAATTTGTTTAAAATGATGTACATACTTTAATTAAAAAAATAATTTATTGTCAAAAAATGCTAACCATCTTCTTGGGGAGAAGCAGCAGAAGGATAAATTGGGAGATTGGGATCGACATATACACATCAGGTAGCTCAGTGGTAAAGAATCTGCCTGCCAATGCAGGAGACAGAAGAGACACAGATTCGATCCCTGGGTTGGGAAGATTCTCTGGAGTAGGAAATGTCAACCCACTTCAATATTCTTGCCCAGGAAGTCCTATGGATAGAGAAGCCTGGCAGGCTACTGTCCACAGAATCACAAAGAGTTAGATACGATGGAGTACACATGCTTCATCACACTTGATACATACAACAGATAACTAATAAGAACCTACCTTATAGCACAGGGAGCTATACTCAATACTCTGTAATGATCTATATGGGAAAAGAATCTAAAATGAGGTGACACATGTATATGCATAACTGATTCTTTTTGCTGTACACTTGAAAATAACACAACATTGTAAATCAACTATCCTCTAATACATTTTTTAAAACTCCTATCATCTGAAAACACAGGGTTGCTACAAACTTTGAATTTGTAAAAAAAAAAATACAATATTTTGTAGCTCAGTAAAGTGAAAGTGAAGTCGCTCAGTCGTGTCCGACTCTTTGCAATCCCATGGACTGTAGTCTACCAGGCTTCTCTGTCCATAGGATTTTCCAGGCAAGACTACTGGAGTGTGTTGCCATTTCGTTCTCCAGTAAAGCAAAGTATGATAAGATGACATCTGTCAGTACGTAGCTGGACAAGAAGAGTCAGTCATGCCCAATTTCTCTTTCTAGCTTTGATATCTAGCACTTTGCTTCTAAATGTAAGACCAGAAACTATAAAACTCCTAGAGGAAAATATAGGGAAAACACTCTCTGACATAAATCACAGCAGGATCCTCTATAACCCATCACCCAAAGTAATGGAAATAAAAGCAAAAATAAACAAATTGGATTTAATTAAAATTAAAAGCTTTTGCAGAACAAAGGAAACTATAAGCAAGGTGAAAAGACAGCCTTCAGAATGGGAGAAAATAACAGCAAATGAAGCAACTGACAAAGAATTAATCTCAAAAATATACAAGCAGCTCATGCAGCTCAATACCAGAAAAATAAATGACCCTATCAAAACATGGGCCAAGGAACTAAAAAAACATTTCTCCAAAGAAGACACACAGATGGCTAACAAACACATGAAAAGATGCTCAACATCACTCATTATCAGAGAAATGCAAATCAAGACCACAATGAGGTACCATTTCACACCAGTCAGAATGGCTGTGATCCAAAAGTCTACAAGCAATAAATGCTGGAGAGGGTGTGGAGAAAAGGGAACCCTCTTACACTGCTGGTAGGAATGCAAACTAGTACAGCCACTATGGAGAACAGTGTGGAGATTCCTTAAAAAACTGGAAATAGAACTGCCATACAACCCAGCAATCCCACTGCTGGGCATACACACTGAGGAAACCAGAATTGAAAGAGACACGTGTACCCCAATGTTCATCACAGCACTGTTTATAATAGCCAGGACATGGAAGCAACCTAGATGTCCATCAGCAGATGAATGGATAAGAAAGCTGTGGTACATATACACAATGGAGTATTACTCAGCCATTAAAAAGAATACATTTGAATCAGTTCTAATGAGGTGGATGAAACTGGAGCCTATTATACAGAGTGAAGTAAGCCAGAAAGAAAAACACCAATACATTATATTAATGCATACATGTGTAATTTAGAAAGATAGTAACAATGAACCTATATACGAGACAGATTCTACAATTCAATGCTTTGTCCATATGATGCAGAGAAGAGGTGGATATGTGAGGTAGAGGAAAACAGTGAGAGGAAGAAGACAAAACCCACAAAGCCCACATCCTGATTCATCCTACTTGCACCTATTAAAACACATGCATGTGCTTTTGACTAAAGCAGCTGCATGAATTTTAAAGTTTCAAAATGCATGAGTATTTATACTACATTACAGAAATATGTAGCTTTAAGGGAATGTGAATATGTTTTTTTGAATATGTTCTATTCTTTTAAAATCTGATAGGTATTACATGATAAAACAATCCTCATAAGGCTAAGAATGGAGACAATAATAGCCAATGAAATAGCTGACAAATAATTAATTTCCAAAATATACAAGCACCTCATGCAGCTCAAAAACAGAAAAATGAAAACCCAATCAAAAAATGGGCAAAAGACCTAAATGGACATTCTCAAAAGAAGATACAGGCTCATAAACACATGAAAAGATACTCAACTTCATTCATTATTAGAAAATCGCAAATCAAAACCACAATGAGGTATTGTCTCACACCAGTCAGAATGGCCATCATCAGGGTATGGAGAAAAGGGACCCCTCCTACAGTGTTGGTGAGAATGCAAACTGGTACAGTCATTATGGAGAACAGCATGGAGATTCCTTAAAAAACTGAGAATAGAATTGTCATATGACCCAGCAATCCCACTGCTGGACATACACCCTGAGGAAACGAGAAATGAAAGAGATACATGTGCCCCAAGGTTCACTGTAGCCTATTTACAGTAGTTAGGACATGGAAGCAAGCTAGATGTCCATCGGCAGATGAATGGATTTGGAAGTTGTGCTACACATATACAATGGAGTATTAATCAGCTATAAAAAGGAACACATTTGAGTCAGTTCTAATGAGGTGGATGAACCTGGAGCCTATCATACAGAGTGAAGTAAGTCATAAAGAGAAAGACAAATACTGCATATTAACATATGTATATGGAATTTAGAAAGACTGTACTGATTATCCCACATGCAGAGCAGCAAAGGAGACACAGAGGTAGGGAACAGACTTTGGGACTTAATAGGAGAAGGCGAGGGTGGGATGATTTGAGAGACCAGCACTGAAACATGTGTATTACCATATGTAAAACAGATGACCAGAGCAAGTTTGATGCATGAAGCAGGGCACCCAAAGCTAGTGCTCTGGGACAACCCGGAGGGATAGGGTGGGGAGGAAGGTGGGAAGGGGATTCAGGATGGGGGGACACACGTATCCCTGTGGCCAATTCATGTTAATTAATGGCAAAGCCCATCACAATATTGCAAAGTAGTTATCCTCCAATTAAAATAAAATAATTGGAAAAAAACCACTGTCCATAAATGATTTTATTTTCATTTTTCTTTTCCCCAGATAAAATAACTGCATTAAGATAATGTTTGAACCTGGTAGGTGTTTGGTTCCTAATGCAGCTGTGCTCAGGGCATCAATGGGATAAAGCAGAGATGTCAGTGCACCTTTATTTGGTCAGTCATGTTAAAAGAAGTATTCCAGTCTTCATTTTTCTATGGAAAGTTTTGAGTGCCATAAAAAATATTTGGGCTTGCTATGGCTTTCCGTGGTACTTAGTGCATTACGGTGTATTTTGCTGATGTGCAGTAAATGACTGTTTACTAGCTGAATAGTTAGCATAATAGTAAAAATGTGCTATGTAGAACATATTGGTATAGTTTGAAGAGCATCATCAAATGACCAAGAATATATGGAAAAGCGGCTTTTATGACTGATAGCATAGTGGTCTCTGCCATGTAGGGACACTGTAGAGGAACCCATTTTTCTTCTCCATAGGAGCGTATGTCTGTTGAAAAGATGCAGACAGTAGAGTATGGATCAAATAAAAATAGAAATAACACCTGTCTTTTCATCTCACCTCCAAAATAACTTCCCAGATACAACCTCTGATGACAGCTTGGTCTATAAGGGTCTGCATATTTTCTATGCCACTGTAATTGAATGGCATAGAAAAATGCAAGCAGAACCTTTCCTACTGTTCTGGAATAGTTGGTGGCCAGAGATGAGGGCAAATGGGTGCAAGCCAACAATTGGCATGGTTAACTGATTCTGTTTCCTAATGTTGAGAATTGGAACAAAAATAAATATCCTTCCTGACTCAGAGTATTTTCCTTTTAATTGATGAAACATAAGTAGACATGGTCTTTATTTATAAGTCACTACACAAACAGGACATTATTTTGATTCCTTAAAAAAAAAAAATTGAAACTATCATGCCCCCAAAGCAAGAAAGAAGTCCTGAAGCCTAAGAAAAAATACCAGATTTAGATATGTTAATTAAATTGAATGTAAATTTTGTGATTAAATCAGTGCCTGCTCAATAAAATGCCTGATCAACTAAAGAGTAGTTACTAAATAAAAATCGATTTTAACATTTCATAAACTGTTCATGAAACCACCAAGTGATGCATTAGACATCTATTAAAATTGATTATATTTTTTCTTCTTGTTTCAAAAAATTTACTTGAACTTCAGAACAAAATAATATTCTGTGTATTACTATTGCAGCATGAAGGGAACACAGAAGTACAGTAAACAGTGTGCCTAAAATGAAAAGTGTCACAATCAGCTTGTACAGATGTGACTTTTCAAAACTTTACATATTTTATTATATCTTTTTATGTTTTTAAAATACAGGGGAATGTAAGAGATAGAGAAAAATCAAAGATCCAGAAGGTATTTTGTAGAAGGAGATAAACTGTGAGAGTTGAACCATAAAGAAGGCTGAGCACCGAAGAATTGATGCTTTTGAACTGTGGTGCCGGAGAAGACTCTTTAGAGTCTCCTGGACTGTAAGGGGATCAAACAAATCAATCCTATAGGAAATCAACCCTGAATATTCATTGGAAGGACTGATGCTGAAGCTCCAATACTTTGGCCACCTGATAAGAAGAGTCGACTCACTAGAAAAGACTGATGCTGGGAAAGATTGAGAGCAGAAGGAGCAGGGGGTGACAAAGGATGAGATGGTTAGATAGCATCACCAACTCAATAGACATGAATATGAGTGAACTCTAAGAGACAGTGAAGGACCAGGGAGCCTGGCATACTGTGGTTCCTGGGATTGCAAAGAGTCAGACACGACTTAACAACTGAATAACAACAAACAAAACTAGGAGATAAAATCCCTACACGTACTAATATAAGAATTTTATCTTCATGTTCCTTTAATTTTCCAGGCAAGTATACTGGAGTGGGTTGCCATTTCCTTTTCCAGGGGATCTTCCCAACCCAGGGATTGAACCCAGGTCTCCCGCATTGCAGGCAGATGCTTTACCATCTGAGCCACCAGCTGCTGCTGCTGCTGAGTCACTTCAGTTGTGTCCAACTCTGTGCGACCCCATAGACGGCAGCCCACCAGGATGCCCCATCCCGGAGTGAGTTGCCATTCCCTTCTCCAGTGTATGAAAGTGAAAAGTGAAAGTGAAGTCACTCAGTCGTGTCTGACCCTCAGCGACCCCATGGACTGCAGCCTTCCAGGCTCCTCCATCCATGGGATTTTCCAGGCAAGAGTACTGGAGTGGGGTGCCATTGCCTTCTCTGTGAGCCACCAGGAAAGCCCTTATAATTGATTGTGTTCTCCTAAATTCATATGCTGAACTCCAATCCCAAAGAAAGTAAATACCAAAGAATGCTCAAAATACTGCACAATTACACTCATCTCACATGCTAGTAAAGTAAAGGTCAAAATTCTCAAAGCTAGGCTTCAGCAATATGTGAACCGTGAACTTCCAGATGTTCAAGCTGGTTTTAGAAAAGGCAGAGGAACCAGAGATCAAATTGCCAACATCTGATGGATCATCAAAAAAAGTGAAAGAGTTCCAGAAAAACATTTTTTCTGCTTTGACTATGCCAAAGCCTTTGAATGTGTGGATCACAATCAACTGTGGAAAATTCTGAAGGAGATGGGAATACCATCTTGAGAATACCTCTTGAGAAACTTATATGCAGGTCAGGAAGCAACAGTTAAAAGTGGACATGGAACAACAGACTGGTTCCAAATAGTAAAAGGAGTACGTCAAGGCTGTATATTGTCACCCTGCTTATTTAATTTATATGCAGAGTACATCATGAGAAATGCTGGGCTGGATGAACATCATGAGAAATGCTGGGCTGGATGAAGCACAAGCTGGAATCAAGATTGCCTGGAGAAATATCAATAACCTCAGATATGCAGATGGTACCACCCTCTTGGCAGAAAGTGAGGAAGAACTAAATAGGCTCTTGATGAAAGTGAAAGAGGAGAGTGAAAAAGTTGGCTTAAAGCTCAACAATCATAAAACTAAGATCACAGCATCTGGTCCCATCACTTCATGACAAATAGATGGGAAACAGTGAAAATAGTGGCTGATTTTATTTTGGGGGCCTCTAAAATCACTGCAGATGGTGATTACAGCCATGAAATTAAAAGGCGCTTACTCCTTGGAAGGAAAGTTATGACCAACCTAGACAAGCATATTAAAAAGTAGAGACATTACTTTGTCAACAAAGGTCTGTCTAGTCAAAGCTTTGGTTTTCCAGTAGTCATGTAAGGATGTAACAGTTGGACTATAAAGAAAGTTGAGCACTGAAGAACTGATTCTTTTGAACTGTGGTGTTGGAAAAGACTCTTGAGAGTCCCTTGGACTGTGAGGAGATCCAACCAGTCCAGCCTAAAGAAGATCAGTCCTGGGATTTCTTTGGAAGGACTGATGTTGAAGCTGAAACTCCAATACTTTGGCCACCTGATGTGAAGAGCTGACCCATTTGAAAAGACCCTGATGCTGGGAAAGATTGAGGGCAGGAGGAGAAGGGGATGATGGAGGATGAGATGGTTGGATGGCATCATTGACTCACTGGACATGAGTTTGAGTAGGCTCCAGGAGTTGGTGATAGACAGGGAGGCCTTGCGGGCTGCAGTTCATGGAGTCTCAAAGAGTTGGACACGACTGAGCAACTGAATTGAACTCCTACTGGGATGGTATTAGGAGGCGGGCCTTTGGAAGGTAACTAGATATCATAGGGTGGAGCACTCATGGATGGGATTCTTGCTCTTCCAAGTGTCAGTAGAAAGTTTGCTTCAGTGGTTCTGTTGTCTGCCTTGTGAAGAGGTAAAATGTCAGGGGTCTGCAACTTGGAAAATGGCCCAGATCAGCACCTGAATGTTCTGGACCTTGATCTTGGACTTCTAGCCTCCAGAACTGTGGGAGATAAATTGATGCTGTTTATTATCTCACAGTATATGGTATTTTGTTATAACAGCTGCAACAGAGACAGTCCTATAGTAATACATCCCCGACACATATACATCCCCGACACATATACATCTATATATATTAATGCATAGTTGCTACATAGACACACATTTAGTAACACATCTCTAAATACATAATGGGAATGAATGGAGGAAAGTGATTCTTTCCCTAATGGCTTCAGACTTCACTAATTATTTATTTTTTAACATCATTTCTTCAAGTCTGGAAGCTCACAGGGGCTTGAGGGATTCTGAATTCCTGCTCAGACCCTCCTCAGTTTGGGGTGCTGAGCAAGACATGGCCTCTCCAGATTTATAGGAATCATCACTGGAGAAATTGTTCGGTTAGAACCAGGGCCACTGGAGTGGCTGTTTCTCATTCCATTTTGCTTTGAGCCAGGGCACACAGAGGAGGAGACCCAGGCCTGCCCTCATGGAAAGACCCCTCTGGCAGAGAAGTCAGAGGACTTGGATATCAGTGATCTGCATCCAGTGTAAGCAGAAGTGAGATGCAAAAGACCACACAAGGTGCCAAGGTCTCCAGGTGAGAGCAGAGGGTGACTTCCCATAAAGAATACTGTCTTTAAGACATGGAGGTTTGCTAGACTCCATTCTTCATGCTGCAAAACTACACCAGCCATAAGGAATCGGGCTGGGGTGTTGAGGGGGGCATAGCACAGTGAATATTGAAGCTGAAGGGCTCAGAGAAGGCTGGAGAAGCAGGTTTCCAAAGAGATCTGGAAACTCCAGGTAACATACTTGTGGGAAATATGGAAATAAAAAATGGTTGGAACAGGGTGTCACCAAGCAGCCAAAGAGAACTGTGTAAGGCTGGAGCAGAGGGGAAGGTCACGGCCATAGCTGAACCTGATGCCACGGTTGAGGAGCCTAGTCACTTCCTCTGCATCTAGGGAAACTGAGGCCCAGAAAGAAGGGACTAGTCTTTTGAAGATGAAAGCAGGGTTGGGGGTGGGTGGTGTGCAGGGCAAGCAATGGAAAACCTGTTCTTACTCTCTGAGGACAAGCAAGTGGTCATATCAGTGCTGCTGGGTCTGGGGCCAGCCAAGGATTAGCTTTGAGGATGGAGGGATAAAAACCAGTGGCAGTGTTTATTTTGATCAGTCCCTGCCACCTCCTCTCCTTCTCCCGGCTGCCCCTGCCTCCCCTGGGGCCCTCCTAACACCTGCCGCATCAGGCAGACCTTTCATCTCCTCTGGCCTTACGCAGTGGGGTCACCCTCCAGGCACAGGAAGGATGGTGGGGGTGATGCACAGCCTGTAGCTAGCAGGGGCAGACTTCTGCCCTTGCACTTGTGTTTCTGCAGCAGCCTGGAGGCCATCTCCAGAGACATTTCCACACCACCCCATCTCAGCCTGGGCCCAGGCAGAGCCAGTCTGTGGGTGCAAGCCCAGAAGGGGACAAAGCACCATTTGCAGCAGGGTGCACGAACTTGGAGGGTGTTATGCTAAAGTGAAATAAGTTGGACGGAGAAAGACAAATACTGCATCACATCACTTATTATGGAATTAAAATACAACAAATCAGTGAATATAACAACAACAAAAAAGTAGTCTCACAGATACAGAGGACAAGCTAGTGGTGATCAGTATAGGGGGAGGGGATTAAGAGGTGCAAACTATTAAGTATAAAATAAACTACAATGACAAATTGTACAACATGGGGAATACAGCCAATATTTTATAATAACCATAAAAGGAGCATGACTTTTAAAATTGTGAATCACATGTTATATACTTGTAACTTACATGATATTATACAGCAACTGTTTTTCAGTTTAAAAAGGGGGCCAGGTTTAAGAAGCAGAAGCCATGGTCTCCAAGTCCCACGCATGGGGGTCTAGGCAGTCAGGGGCCTGTGGCTCCCCCTGCTGGTCACAGATATTCCTGCTATGCTCCCATCTGACCACTCCTACACTGTCAACCAGCTATTTGTATTATACTTTTACTGAACTAAATGTTCAAAAATGCCCAAAACCATATTCAGCACTACACTTTTTTCATAGATTTTAGTTTTATAAATATGAACATCCATTCAAATTTCCCAAACTGCCATTTTATATTCTTAAGCTATGTGAGAAACTGAAATTTTTATTACTCATTGAGAGCCAAAATTGAGAGGGATGATGCATAAATTAGCCTCAAAATACTTTTTTTTAACATATTTTAAAAGCATTTCTTTTCCCAGATAGTATTACTCTGTGAAACTGACCTATAACTATGATCTCCATAATCTGTCTAGTTTTTAAGGACATTAATGTTTAGTCATTAGACTGGGGGACAAAAAGAAAAAAAAGCATCATGAATGATAATTTCAGAATCAGCCTGTGACCCATTACACCTCAGTGGATTTTGCGGCTGATCTTTTCTCATTGTGGTGTAACCCCAGCATCCTTGGTTCATTTAATTCTTTAAACTTTAATTAAAAACAGCAGGAAAAGCCAAGAAGATAAAGCAGATGAAAATCCCTTTATAGCCTGGAGTTCAATGAACAGCAGTTTGAAGAGATGAGGAAAATTTTGCTCAAGTATGAATATGATTCATGAAAATTTATTTCTTGTGGACTATCATTTTACAGAGGAAAACTATATCAATCTTCTGTCTTGTTGCACCAGACATACCAGAATCAAGCTATTTGAAAAGTCTGTGTATCAGACATACAATGTTCTTTTACCTAGATAGTAAAAGAGCTTTTTTATTTCTCCTTCTGTAGTATTATTTAGGCTTGTTGTTAAATTTCCTCTACTGTGGTATCAGATTCATAATCTTGCAATGTGGTCTGAACTGAATGATGTGACCATTTCCGTAATACAGCAAATAAGAGGATTTAGCTATAGCGTTGTTGAAGGGTGAATTACCCTTCCTGAAATATCCTATGCTGGGTGCAACATAATTGTAACTAGAATTGGGATCCAGAGTTGATACAAATGAGACTATCACCTAGCTGGGTGCCCTGTACATAAGATGTATTCTGTAAGTGTTTTCTCCATAAATAAATGACTACATGAATGAAGTATTGGGGGAGGCAGAAAAGACTAGTCCAAGACTAATGATGTGGCATAATAAACGACACCGTAATATTCAAGAAGATATTCATACAGTCCTAAAACCCAAAATTACACTGAGCATTCTTTAAATACAAAATAAACATAATATTAACTTTCAAACATATATACATAATCTGATGATGAGTAAAATAACTTATATAAGTTATAAAATTCAGAGTAACCTGACCACTATTTACTTCTCTCATCAATGCACAGTAATAGTACTAGTACACATTTTCCGTATTTTAAGGGTTTTCCCAATGGCTCAGCAGGAAAAGATCTGCCTGCAATGCAGGAGACACAGGAGATGCAGTTTTGATCCCTGGGTTGGAAAGATCCCCTGGAGAAGGAAATGCAACCCACTCCAGTATTCTTGCCTGAAAAACCACATGGACAGAGGAGCCTGGCATTCCCCAGTCCAAAGGGTTTTTGCAAAGAGTTGGACACAACTGAGCAACTAAGTACATGTAGGCCATGAAATATCCTCAAAGTATGACCAAGACTGTCCTTTTACCCCTGGTCAGGTACTGCTCTGTGTTTTGTGTGTATTTTCTTGCTTTGATCACATAATGACTCTATTAGAAGGTTCGATCCGTATCTCTGTTTTGGAAATGTGCAAGTGAGATATAAGGAGGTTACAGAACAAGGAAGCATTTTTTAGGAAGTGAATTAATATGTTGTTAAGCATCTGGATGATGCTGGCACTGTATTACCTGGCAACAAAACACAGCCATTGCCCTGAAACCACATACACTCGAGCTAGGGAGTTAAAAAGAATGTGATGGGGGGGCAGAGGTGCTGGGGGACAACTTAGGCAGCACAGTGTGTGGTTTGGAGTGGTCAGCAGGGATGATTTCTGGGGAAAGGACAGTGAAGCCAAGACCTGAGTTTTAAGTCAAACTTTTCTGTGTTAGGGGAGCTTGAAGGAGAGTGGTCATTCCAGACAAAGAAAACACGAATTCAAATGCAGAGTAAGGCCTGATTGGAGGACCTGGAAATGAGGAAGGGTTGATATTATGTAATATGGGATTGGCAGGAATGTGTCTGAATGGTTAGCTATTTAGGAGACATTTTTATAGAAGTTGGTAATAAAAATAGAGGTATATATAAAATGGAGGGCTACCTTTCTAACAAGACTCCCCCATCTTCTAGGAAGGGGGTGACCCTTTCTATGGGGTCACCCTTTGTACAAGATGCTTTTCCCATTTGAGGACTCTGTCCTGTAGCCAGTTGAGAATTCCATGGGCAGCATGCATGCTAAGTCACTTTCCTCGTACCAACTATTTGTGACTCCATGGACTATAGCCCACCAGGCTCCTCTGTCCATGGGATTGTCCAGGCAAGCAACTAGAGTGGGTCACCATGCCCTCCTCTAGGGGATCTTCCCAACCCAGGAATCAAACCTGCATCTCTTCCATCTCCTACGTTAGCAGATATGTTCTTCACCACTCACTCCACCTGGAGCAGCACCTCACCCAAACTGACATACTGATGTCTTTTGTGGGATTTCTCAAGCCAATGTGTATAACGCATTTCCTCCTAGTGGTTCTAAATCCATGACACATAACAGCTTTATGTTCCTTCTCAAAGAAAAGAAGAGAATCTGGAGTAAGAGAGAAGTAAGGGCTTCCCAGGTGATGCAGTGGTAAAGAATCTGCCTGCCAATGCAGGAGACATAAGAGACATGGGTTCGAGCCCTGGGTCAGAAAGGTCCCCCGGAGCAGCAAATGGCAACCCACTCCAGCATCCTTGCCTGGAGAATCCCATGGACAGAGGAGCCTGATGGGCTACAGTCCATAGGGTTGCAAAGAGTCAGACACAACGGAACGGACAGACACACACACACAAGAGAGAGAGAGAGGCCAGGGTGAGGAGTAAAGTGAATCCTGAGATGTCTCTCCCTAGAAGCACATACCCAAGAGCAACAGTGGGTATGTATGATACTCTAGTCTTAGCCTTTGAATTTTCCAATTTACCTAAGTATTTATGGTAGTGGGGTTTCTACCACTTGAAACAAAAGAGTCGATTGACAAATTAATTCACTGAATAGATGTAGATGTATTAGACTAGGCTGTGCCAAGATTCCAAAGTGGCAAGGAGCTGAGATAATGTGAAAGTATGCCTTCTGTTTGGCCAAAAGATATAATGAAGACAGAAAAGAGACAGCAAGGTTTAGAACATCTCATTCTTATACAAATGAAGAGAGAGCATGGGATCTTGACTCACAGAGTTGCAGAATTTGTTGTTAGTAGCCATATATTCTTTGGTGGCAAATCCATCCAACAGTGGCTGGAGGAGTGTCATCTACGAATCAGGCACAGTCTTGTCTCCTGCAAATTGGGGTCAGAGAGCAGCATGGTCTGATACGCATGTAACATGTACACCACCAGTCACCACATCTTTTTCTTACCCTCTGCTCACCTTCCCTATCTCTGCTCTATTTTCATCTAAGTCATAATTTGAATGAAATTTACTTAGATGGAGCTTTCTCTCTCTTTGCTTGAGTTAAAAGACTGAGTGTCCTCAGTTTTGGGAGTGGTTAGAGAAGGAGGCAGATGCTGCTACTGGAATTAGAACTGACAGAGCCACAGATGGGTGTGGCTTTTCTAGAGTCCAGCTGAACATGTTAAGATACTTCTACCTAAATTCCTAAATTTACTCAGCCAATACAGTAAGGGAGAGAGTGATGGGGATGAAGATTGACTGCCCAGTGAAGCCTGAACTTAGAGGTCAAAAAGGAAGCACTGATGTTAAAGTGGTGAGACTGAGGTGGAATGAAAGAGACAAAGAGCCCTGATGTTTGAGGCGCCTGTGGAACACATGCCGGTTGCTATGACCAGTAGACACTTAGATAGCGATATGGTGTCTAGATTTTCACCACCGGTATAGCTGGAGGTACATAATCAAACTTCAGCAGCACGTGGATGGGCATTAAAACAATAGGACCACAAGAAATTGCATGGGAGAGTATCAGTTCAGTTCAGTTGCTCAGTCGTGTCTGACTCTTTGCAACCCTATGGACTGCAGCACACCAGGCCTCCCTGCCCATCACCAACTCCCAGAACTTGTTCAAACTCATGTCCATCGTGTCGGTGACGCCATCCAACCATCTCATCCTCTGTCGTCCCCTTCTCCTCCTGCCCTCAATCTTTCCCAGCATCAGGGTCTTTTCCAATGAGAGAGTTCTTCGCATCTGGTGGCCAAAGTAATTGAGTTTCAACTTCAGCTCCAGTCCTTCCAATGGGAGAGTATACACAGCATAAAGTTGTAGGGTCACAAGGCCAGGCCTTGCTGGTTCCTTCTCTCAACATGAACATAAAACATTATTTTGTAGAGCTGGTCAATTAATAATAAGTGTGCCCCCTTTGAAAGTTTTTACTAAAAATCCATGATGCTTCAGTAATGCCATGACTTCCATATCTCTCTTTCCTTTTTGTCTGGAAGCCAGATGAAACCATTCATCACGGAGGAAATAAAGAATCAAGCAATACTATCTTCACCATTTTCATCAGTTACTTACAGTATTTTCCATTTACTGGTATTCTCCGTGTGCTCCCTTTCCGCCTAGAGTGAATCTGGGAAAGCAACAAGCTTAGGAAGGCATTAATACTTACCTTTGATCAGATAGATTTCTCAATACCCCTGAACTGATACTGCAAAGAAAGCTGCAGGGCCCCCAGGCATAAGGCCAGCTGGGCTTTCATTCTTCCTAGATTATTTAATTTAAAGATGTCCTTGTTTTGAATCAACTTCTGTCTATCAAGATTTCTTTAGGTTTAGGGCACACATTGAAGAAACTTTTCCCTCAATGCAGTAAGCTAAATAATGACTCCCAAGGCTATCAGGTCCTCATACATGGAACTTGTGAACATTACCTTACATTCAAAAGTATCATTTCAGGGACTTCCCCAGTGGCCCAGTGGGCAAGAATACAAGCTCCCAGTGCAGGGGTCCTTGGTTTGATTCCTAGTCAGGACATTAGATCTCACATACTGCAGCTAAAAGTCAGTGCAGCCCAATCGATCAATAATTTATTAAAAGCATCAGATGTGATTAAGTTTTGAATCTTGAGATGGCAAGATTATCTTGGGTGATCTCAGTGGACTCTAAGTGCCATAGCAAGTATGCTTAAAAGAGCAAGGTAGAGGGAGATTTGACACATACACAGATGAGAAGGTGAGGTAAAGACAAGGCATGCAAAGATCTGAAGGTGCTGGACTCGAAGGCTGAGTGATAGGTCCACAAACCAAGAAATGCTGGCCAGCAGCTGGTAAGGAATTCACCTGCAATGCAGGAGACCCTGGTTCGATTCCTGGGTCGGGAAGATCCACTGGAGAAGGGATAGGCTACCCACTCCAGTATTCTCAGGCTTCCCTTGTGGCTCAGTGAGTAGAGAATCTGCCTGCAGTGTGGGAGACCTGGGTTGGATCCCTAGGTTGGGAAGATCCCCTGGAGAAGGGAAAGGCTACCCACTCCAGTATTCTGGCCTGGAGAATTCCATTGACTTTATAGTCCGTGGGGTCACAAAGAGTGACACAGTTGAGTGACTTTCACATGAGGATATAGATGAGCGACTTTCACTTTCACTTCCCTTTTTCACAAGGGGCTGGAATAGACAGAGCAGGACTCCCTCTTAGTGCCTGTAAACGAAACATCCAGTCTCTAGAACTGTGAGAGAATAAGTTTCTATTGTTTTAAGCTACCAGGAATGTGGTATTGTGTTACAGTATTCACAAAAGAAAAAAAAAATAAGAAAACTAATTCACATGAGTCAAAATCTGCCTTTCTTATACTTTTCTTTTACCTTTGCATGTTGTTTGTATATAATTGGCTTTTCGACCTTCCACGCATATTTATTATGTGTAAATTTTAGTTTAATTTCTGTCTATTTCAAATCTAAAAGGCTCTGTTAAATTCACATCATGGAAAAAGAAAGAAAGGGGAAAAAAAAGAAAGAGAAAGTAAAAGTGTTAGTCGTGTCCAGGCTCCTCTGTCCATGTAATTCTCCAAAAGAAAGGAAGAAAGGAAGGAGGTAAGAAAAATTAAGAGCATATTTTATCAGGAAGTTGCAACTCACATTTAAAATGAAAACAACAAATTGATATGTCATTTCTATAAATAAAATGATTTTTTCCTGTTTTATTAAATTTTCAGATTATTTATGTGAATAGAGAAAAATCATTTGTTCTCAAGTTTTCAGTTTCTGTTTGATAATGTATGACTTCTGCCTGGGGGACTTACATTTGTGTTCATATATTGTGATAGCCAGGGTGTCAATGATGGCAGGGTCAGTGATGTTTGCCAAATATCTTATCCTCCCCAAACTCACGCACACATTTCCTGGCACCCTTTCAGTTAAGCATGCCCATGTCACTAGTTCTGGTCAATGAAATACAAACAAAGTGATCCATACCAATTCTTGCCAGAGGAGGTAAAATTTCCAAGCTTTAGATCCCATGAGGCCTCCTCTCCTACAGCAGTGAGAAACGAGACTATAACACATGGTTCAGTTGCCATGTAGATTCTGGATCAGCCTGCCTGTAGATCCTGCTGACCCAGGCAAGACTTGTATGGTGAGGGAGAATAAATGTGTCTTCCATAAAGTCACTGACATTTCGTGATGTTTATTGAAGCATTTCCTAGCCTGTTAAGGGCAAATGCAAAGTGTTTCTTTCTTACTCTTAAGTTTCTAAGAACAGTGTTCAAATCAAGAACTGGTAAAGAATTTGAACTTAATGATGATATTTTAGCAACTTCCCCTGGAAAAAAGTTCAGATTTAGAAGAAAATACTCTGCTAGCCCAACTTGAAATTTAGGAAACTCTGAGGTAAGAAATAATCATTTTTTCAAGAATATGTCTGTGTGCTCAGTCATGTCCGATTTTTTCCTACCCCATGGACTGTACCCTGCCAGGCTCTGTTGTCCATTAAATTTACAGACAAGATACTGGAGTGGGTGCATAATTTCTGTGCAGTAGTGTATAACTCTTTATAAATACATTTTAGGTATACTGCAAAACACATATCTGTCATTGTCTTTTCGTTCCTTTCCACAGATTTAGACTGCTAATCTCATCAAAAGCAATAGCTAGAAAATATTACTTTTATGGAACTGCATTATAAAAGTTTTTCATTTTAATTCACTACTTTGATAAAATTTAGTAAATATTAAGAATTTTATTTTATCTAAATAGAGAAAAGTGGTATAAGTTTGATAAAATATGTTAAAGATATTTGAATTATGAAATAATGAACATGCAGTCAATATGAACTTGACTAAAGGGATATCTACTAGAATAGAAAAATTTCATGCTTTAAGTACAGGCATACATGATCATGTTAGTACTGTACATTTTGAAACAATGTTTATGTCATGATATTTTAGAGACAGAAATAGCTAATGTAATGGAAATACATGATCAATTAACATAGATAAAACAGTAATTCGTTTGGAAATATTTACTGAATTGAGAAGTTGATTGTTTACCTGAAAAAAAAAAGCAAACAAACAAACAAAAAATGTGGGCATTCACTAGCTTATCATGCCTTCTGAAAAACAGATAATCTGTAATTTCTTGTTCTCAGGGATTCTTCATTAGACATGTTCTCATTGGAGTTTTCAACCAGATGTGAAAGCACACAGAATTCTCCAGAGAGTTTTATTACAATCAAACTTAAACAGCCACTTGGAGAACGTGTCATTATTCAAATCTTTAATAGTAAATGTAAAATGCACATGGTTGAAATGGAAAATAACAAGCAGAAATCCCTCAGGAACTTCACTACAGGGATGTCTGCTGGAGTAGAAAATTTTAATGATCCATGGAAATAGAACAATAATCAAATTTGCAGATGTAGGAAGTGATAATTGTAGCAGAGGTACTTAGAGGACCATGACACTGTAGAGGAAGGTGAACTGTGCAGAACAGCAAGTAAAACCATTATTCTGGAACTGACAAGCATTCTTACCTTTTCTCCTCTGAAAACCATATCTATCTAAAAGTTATTTCTATGAACATCTGACTGGAACCCTGATCTATGAGTTCTTCTGAGACTGATTTGCACCAATTTCCCATCAAGTGTATTATAACAAATATATTTAATAGTACCTCAAAGTCGACATTTATTTATTTAAAATGGTGCTTAATTTATTCAAATGCCAGAATGAAAAATCAAAATGGCTACTGAAAGATAAAATAGCTTATGCAAATGGAACAAATTGAAGTGAGAACAAGGTATCCCCTTGATTCTCTTCATCTTGTACTTAAAATTAACAAATCTAAAGTCATTTAGTAAAACACATTTCCAGCTTAACAAAATTCACACATAATTTTCATTTCCATATGAAGCATCTTATATGGAGTCAGTTTAATTATCTACAACCCTTGAATGACATTTTTTAATCCTTTGTGGTTCACTGGAAAGCTCCATAAAATATAACTAAGTGGTGTGTTCATTAAAATGTCAGACATATTTTTGAGACCAAATATCACAGCATATTTTTCCTAAGTGTAGTAATAATACAATAACTGTGCCAGGAGGGTATAATTAACAACCATTTAAAAGAACAATTGTCTTAAATTATTCAGGAGCTTCATGCATAGCATCTTAATTAAGAAACAAACTTATTTTTAAGTTCATCCCTAGGCAAAAAAAAAAAGAAAAACTGAAAACAAATGTAATGAAAAATATGTTTGCATAGTTTATTTAATATATTTTACACATAACATTGCTACAACTGTTTTGACAGGGCACTTCAAGTTCTGTTAACACTAACAGACTATTATAGCTTATACAGAATTTCAAAAAGTATAGCAGTGATTGTATTCTACTTGAATCTTGACACCAACTCTGGGGAACTGGGAAGCCGAAAGCCCCATTGTGGAGCCATATTCTGTTTAATGTGTTTTAACTTATAACAGAGCTATAATCAAATCCTGGGTTACCTACCTTTTTTTCACTAAGATATTATCTTTTTATCACTAAGATAATCACGTACCTCTCAATCACTAAGCCTCGCTCAAGTTTTGTTGTAGGAGCTTTCAGAATCATTCTCCACAGTTGTGCAGGAGACATTTAGACAGCTAGCGCTCCTCAGCAGCAGCTGGTGTGGGTTTCTACAGGGGGAGATATTATTTGTCATCTCATGCATATCTTGCAAGAAGGCTATCCCTCTGCCTGCAAAAGAGAAGCTGGCCTACCTGCCTCTCTATTGGCCCTGCAATAGCTGCTCACCTGTCTTCAGGGGACATTTTTCTTCCTAAGTAAATACACGTCTCTAGTCTACCTTAGATAGTTGGATCTTGAAATGATTACAGGAAATTTAGAGGCAAGAAAGTTTTCCATAAATGCACTGAACACTGCAATGATAAGAGAGATTATCAAAGTGGATATTTAAAAAAGGAAAATTCAATGATACATTGTTCATGATAAATACTTTAAAGATACTACCTAGCTCAAATAAAGGGTTTCAGAAGATGAAGGAATCATAGAGACACATCAGCAGTTGTGTGACATATTATAATTCTACTTTTAGAATTATATCTAAATTCTATATAGATATAATTTTAATTTTAAATAAAATATTTTATTTAAAAATGAGATAAAGGATATAAACACCAAGAACAAGAAATTGCTTTGACTATAATTAAGGTGATGGACAGGGAGGCCTGGCGTGCTGTGATTCATAGGGTCGCAAAGAGTCGGACACGACTGAGCGACTGAACTGAACTGAAGATAGGTTTCAAAGTAAAGAAATAAAGAAGGACATTTTGCAATGACGAAAGCATCAGTTTATCAAGATGAACTTCAAAATGCTTATTTCTTCGCAGAACAGAGCTTTAAATGCATTAAGTAAAATCTGGCAGAATTCAAGAATAGACAAAGCAATAAGTGAGGTTGAAGATTTTAATACTCCTCTCAGTGACTGATGGAACAAGTCAAGGAAAAAAAATAACAACAAATATATAGAATATTTGAAAACCACAGTCAATTAACTTGACATGATTGGCATTTATAAAAAACTATATCCAACCATCAAAAAATATACTTTTTTTCCTACTGCACAGAGATGTTCCCTAAGACAGATTATATGCCAGTCTGTAACACGTGTCTCAATATACTTCAGAGGACTGAAATCATATGGAACATGCTCACTGACAAAATGATAGTAGAAATAATGACATTAAGCTATCTAGCAGAAAAAAAAATAAGTAAAGACACCTCAGAAGAACCTATTAGTCTAAGAAAAATCAAAAGGCAAAATATAAATATGCTAAAAGAATAGTTAAAATTTATAATTTTAAACTCCCAAATAAAAGTATTTGGAAGTTGCAGCTAAATTTTAAAGATTAGAAAGGAAGAAATATACATAAAATCAATAATCTAAGATTTTAGTTTAAGTTGGAAAAAGAAGAACATATCAAATGATAGTGCTAGGACTATAGACTACTTTTTTATGTGGACCATTTTTAAAGTCTTTATTGAATTTGCTACAATATTGTTTCTGTTTTATGTTCTGGTGTTTTGGCTGAGACATGTGGGATCAGAGCTCTGAACCAGGGATCAAACCCACACCTCCTGCACTAGAAGGCAAAGTCTTAACTAATGGACCACCAGGGAAGTCCCAGGACTATAGGATATTTTTATGAAGAAAAAGGGCAACTGTAATCCCTACCAGACCAGAGAACTGTCTGTCAAAAGAGTAATAAAACTGTCATGTGGCATATAACAAAAACAAGAATTCATAACAATAAAACACAAAGGGTAGGAATAGTCAAATAGCTAAAATAGTTAAAGTTTTCTCAGGGAAAGGAGTACAATAGGGCTGTATACTGTCACCCCGCTTATTTAACTTGTATGCAGAGTACATCATGCAAAATGCCAGGCTGGATGAATCACAAGCTAAAATCAGAATTGCAGGGAGAAATATCAACAACCTCAGATATGCAGATGATACCACCTAATGGCAGAAAGTGAAGAGGAACTAAAAACTCTCTTGATGAGTGTGAAAGTTGAGACTGAAAAAGCTAGCTTAAAAGTCAAATTCAAAAAACTAAGATCCTGGCATCTGATCTCATCTCTTCATGGCAAGTAGCAGGGGGAAAAGTGGAAGCAATGAAAGATTTTATTTTCCTGGGTTCTAAAATCACAGCAGATGGTGATTGCAGCCATGAAATTAAAAGACACATATTCCTTGGAAGTAAAGGTATGACAAAATTAGACAGTGTATTAAAAAACAGAGCTATCACTTTGCTGATAAAGGTCTATATAGTCAAAGCTCTGATTTCCCTAGTAGTCATGTATAGATAAGAGAGTTGGACCATAAAGAAGGCAGAGCGCCAAAGAACTTATTATTATTATTATTTTTTTTGAATTGCAGCACTGGAGAAGACTCTTAAGAGTCTCTTGGACTGCAAGATCAAACCAGTCAATCTTGAAGGAAATCAACCATGAATATTCATTGGAAGCACTGGTGCTGAAGCTGGAGCTCCAAAGCTCCAATACTTTGGCCACCTGATGTGAAGAGCTGACTTACTGGAAAAGACCCTGGGAAAACTTGAAGGCAAAAGAAGAAGATGGTGACAGAGGATGAAATGGTTAGATAGCATCACTGACTCAACGGACATGAAATCTGAGCAAACTCTGGGAAATAGTGGAGGACAGAGGAGCCTGGCATGCTGCAAGGTCACAGAGTCAGACACGACTTACTGAGTGAACAACAACAGGTCCTAACAGAGTCAAGAATTTTGTAAAAGTCATGATTTATATTAGACTAGAATAAGTCTGTCAGGCAGGAAGTAATATTTAGGATTAACTAATACATTCAATAGTGGACAACAATATCTGTAAGTATAAAAAGCATATTAATAAAGAGAAATTTAGAATGTTAGAAATGTTACATATCCCAAAAGTACGTAAGAAAGGAGAGATGAAAGAACTTAAAACATGAGGGTCTAAGAGAAAGCAAATTGTGCAGTAGTTATGGATCCAATTTATCAATAATCACATTAGATATATTAGACTAATTTTTAAAGTTAAAAATACAGAATTGTGATGAAAGATCTTTTTATAACCTCATCATACATATTATTTGGAAGAATCTCCTAAAACATTGGAAATGGAGAGATTAAAAGTGAAAGGCTAAACTTATACTATGTAAATCCCACTTCTATAGTTATAGTAATATCAAGCAGAGCCAATTTAAGTTGAGTTGTTACTAGGGATTAATGTGGACATTTCAGAGTGATAAAGGTATCAATTCTCAAGTAAGACATAAAAATATTAAATCCAAAGATATCACATAACCTCAAAAATATAAGACAATATAGTGATATTTGTTTCAAGATGATCCGTGTTAAAGCACCTAGCAATGTATGAGAAAGTAAGTATGCTGTATCACTCACACCAACTCAGGAAATAGAGTTCAGAAGAACTTGGATATACTTCCTGTGCTGCAAACAGCCAGATATGTAGACTTCCATCTCTCCATTTCCCGCAAAATTGGAGGACTGGATCTCATACAGCACTATATTTTGCTATTGTAAAGAAGGAAAAGCAGTGATAGTGTTACAAAGTAGTTTAGACAGAGAAACTTTTGACATCTAAAGAGGGACTACCTTACAAACCCAACCTCACAGTTCAGTTCAGTTCAGTTCAGTCGCTCAGTCGTATCCGATTCTTTGCGACCCCATGAATCGCAGCACGCCAGGCCTCCCTGTCCATCACCAACTCCCGGAGTTCACTCAGACTCACGTCCATCAAGTCAGTAATGCCATCCAAACATCTCATCCTCTATCGTCCCCTTCTCCTCCTGCCCCCAATCTCTCCCAGCATCAGAGTCTTTTCCAATGAGTCAGCTCTTTGCATGAGGTGGCCAAAGTAGTGGAATTCAGCTTTAGCATCATTCCTTCCAAAGAAATCCCAGGGTTGATCTCCTTCAGAATGGACTGGTTGGATCTCCTTGCAGTCCAAGGGACTCTCAAGAGTCTTCTCCAACACCACAGTTCAAAAGCATCAATTCTTCAGCGCTCAGCTTTCTTCACAGTCCAACTCTCACATCCAAACTTGGTGTTAATCTTTCTATACATCCACCAGCTTCCAGGGGTAGAAACGGTGAGAAGCTCTAATTTGTAGAGCCAAGTCACACTGGCTTTTTTATATATCATAGCCTATTTATGTATTATCCCAGTTCTTCAGCCGAAAACTCTGGAACTCACAGAAACTGCCTTCTTTTCCCCAAGCTAGTAGATGATAGGGCTTCTGAATTCTCCATGCCTTAAGAAAAATTTCTCAAAGTTTAATTCACACTTCAGAAAAACTTAATGAATCACTTAAGTGGCTAGAATGATTCTTAATTTTGTTTCACAGAGTAAGAAGATTTGAGAGTCTGAAAGTCCATCACATAAGGTGTCTACCCAATCTCAGTTTATAGATGTTGACACTGATTGACTGCCTTAGCATGGTTGCTAATAAATATTTGCTGACTGCATTAATGCAGTAAAATTGAATAACACTGCACAGAGAGTTCAAATTTCATCACCAATTAGCTGTGTGATTTCTGACTTCAATTTCTCTAATTATAATTAGTTCAATTTACTAGCTTCAAATACAGGTTCGAATGCCTGGTATGTCATAAATATAAGTGACTTGCCAGAGGTCATGTTCAGTTCAGTTCAGTCACTCAGTCGTGTCCGACTCTTTGCAACCCCATGAATCGCAGCACCCCAGGCCTCCCTGTCCATCACCATCTCCCGGAGTTCACTCAGACTCACATCCATCGAGTCCGTGATGCCATCCAGCCATCTCATCCACTGTCGTCCCCTTCTCCTCCTGTCCCCAATCTCTCCCAGCATCAGAGTCTTTTCCAATGAGTCAACTCTTCGCATGAGGTGGCCAAAGTACTGGAGTTTCAGCTTTAGCATCATTCCTTCCAAAGAAATCCCAGGGTTGATCTCCTTCAGAATGGACTGGTTGGATCTCCTTGCAGTCCAAGGGACCCTCAAGAGTCTTCTCCAACACCACAGTTCAAACGCATCAATTCTTCAGCGCTCAGCCTTCTTCACAGTCCAACTCTCACATCCATACATGACCACAGAAAAAACCATAGCCTTGACTAGGCAGACCTTAGTGGGCAAAGTAATATCTCTGCTTTTGAATATACTATCTAGGTTGCTCATTACTTTTCTTCCAAGGAGTAAGCATCTTTTAATTTCATGGCTGCAGTCACCCCCCAAAATAAAGTCTGACACTGTTTCCACTGTTTCCCCATGTATTTCCCATCAAGCGATTGGACCAGATGCCATGATCTTCGTTTTCTGAATGTTGAGCTTAAGCCAACTTATTCGCTTTCCTCTTTCACTTTCATCAAGAGGCTTTTTAGCTCCTCTTCACTTTCTGCCATAAGGGTGGTGTCATCTGCATATCTGAGGTTATTGATATTTCTCCCAGCAATCTTGATTCCAGCTTGTGTTTCTTCCAGTCCAGCGTTTCTCATGATGTACTTTGCATAGAAGTTAAATAAGCAGGGTGACAATATACAGCCTTGACGTACTGCTTTCCCTATTTGGAACCAGTCTGTTGTTCCATGTCCAGTTCTAACTGTTGCTTCCTGACCTGCATACAGGTTTCTCAAGAGGCTGGTCAGGTGGTCTGGTATTCCCATCTCTTGAAGAATTTTCCACAGTTTATTGTGATCCACACAGTCAAAGGCTTTGGCATAGTCAATAAAGCAGAAATAGATGTTTTTCTGGAACTGTCTTCCTTTTTCCATGATCCAGCGGATGTTGGCAATTTGATCTCTGGTTCCTCTACCTTTTCTAAAACCAGCTTGTACATCAGGGAGTTCATGGTTCACGTATTGCTGAAGTCTGGCTTGGAGAATTTTGAGCATTATTTTACTAGCGTGTGAGATGAGTGCAATTGTGCGGTAGTTTGAGCATTCTTTGGCACTGCCTTTCTTTGGGATTGGAATGAAAACTGACCTTTTCCAGTCCTGTGGCCACTGCTGAGTTTTCCAAATTTGCTGGCATATTGAGTTCAGCACTTTCACAGCATCATCTTTCAGGATTTGAAACAGCTCAACTGGAATTCCATCACCTCCACTAGCTTGGTTCATAGTCATGCTTTCTAAGGCCCACTTGACTTCACATTCCAAGAAGTCTGGCTCTAGATTAGTGATCACATCATCATGATTATCTGGGTCATGAAGATCTTTTTTGTACAGTTCTTCCATGTATTCTCACCACCTCTTCTTAATATCTTGTGCTTCTCTTAGGTCCATACCATTTCTGTCCTTTATCAAGCCCATCTTTGCATGAAATGTTCCCTTGGTATCTCTAATTTTCTTGAAGAGATCTCTAGTCTTTCCCATTCTATTGTTTTCCTCGATTTCTTTGCATTGATCGCTGAGGAAGGCTTTCTTATCTCTTCTTGCTCTTCTTTGGAACTCTGCATTCAGATGCTTATATCTTTCCTTTTCTCCTTTGCTTTTCGCCTCACTTCTTTTCACAGCTATTTGTAAGGCCTCCCCAGACAGCCATTTTGCTTTTTTGCATTTCTTTTCCATGGGGATGGTCTTGATCCCTGTCTCCTGTACAATGTCACGGACCTCATTCCATAGTTCATCAGGCACTCTATCTATCAGATCTAGGCCCTTAAATCTATTTCTCACTTCCACTGTATAATCATAAGGGATTTGATTTAGGTCATACCTGAATGGTCTAGTGGTTTTCCCTACTTTCTTCAATTTGAGTCTGAATTTGGCAATAAGGAGTTCATGATCTGAGCCACAGTCAGCTCCTGGTCTTGCTTTTGTTGACTGTATAGAGCCTCTCCATCTTTGGCTGCAAAGAACATAATCAATCTGATTTCGGTCTATCTAGTGACCGCATGAACTGCAGCCTACCAGGCTCCTCCATCCATGGGATTTTCCTGTTGGCTACTATTAATTAATCAAATCACTTTCAGTAATGAGAGCCTGCAGTACCACCTTTAAATACTGCATAGGACTCCAACTGGCACATAATATGTAAGAGAAGCCTACATTTACTACTACCAGGCAATAGTGTAAGGACTTCACATTGACTCACTGAATCCACATCAGTGAGGTAGGTCCTATAGTATCTCCATTAAAGAATGAAAAACAGGTATGTGTAAACGTGCACACATACACAAACACACACACACACAGTAACATGCCCAAGTTATCTAATTTACAGAGCAGCCCTCCTACCTTATCCACAGACTTCCGAGACCCCTTAATAGATGCTTGAAACCATAGAGTACCAAACCCTAAATATACTTTTTTTCCCCTATATATACATACCTACGATAGAGTTTAATTTATCAAAGGTGCACAGTAAGAGATTAACAGTAACTAAGAATAAAATAAAACAATTATAACAATATACTGTAATAAAAGTTATGTGGATATGGTCTCTCTCCTTCTTTCTTTCAAGATACTATATTGCACAACACTCCTCTTTATTCCTGTGATTATGCGAGATGATAAAATGCCTAGGGGATGAGATGGAGTCAGGTGAATGACTGCATATTGTGATGTAAGTTTAGGCTACTGCTGACCTTCTGACAAGATGTGAGAAGAAGGATTATTTGCTTCAGAAGATCTTGGGTCATCAAGCCATGACCATACAGACAGCTGGATAGCAGGAACCAACTGCGCCCAAGACTGGGCATCTCGGATAGGTCAGAGTGCGAGGGTGTGAGATTTCATTCCCTTATCACTCAGGAAAACTTAAAGATTATGAACTGTTTATTTCTAAGAATTTCCTTTGAATATATTCAAACCATAGTTGAACACAGGTAACTGAAACAGTGGAATGCAAAACCACAGATCAGGCAACAACTAGTGTGTAGTTAGTAGATGGCAAGGTGAGAATTCCTCTTCTCATTGTATGTTTAGTGGTTTGGTGTATTATTAATTTATTTTTTAATTGGAGTATAATTGAGTGATTTGTTTTACATCAGGATAAAAGTACCGCTGTTTTTCTCAGCGTGAAAGAAAACACAGTTCATATTAGGGGAGTTTTAAAAATATAGGATTTTACATACATGAAACAGCTAAAAGACTGCCATCCTACATATGTCAGACTGAAGGGAGTCCTACATGAGGGCTTCGGATCAGTAAAACAGCAACTGCGAGTTTAAAATATTGCTGCCGTACTTGGAATTGCAAATAGATGCAAGGAAGAAGCAAGCATAGATTGACACCAGACTTTTATTTTTTTCTTCTTCCCAACCCCAAAATAGAGAAAACATGCTTTGAGAAGGAGAAGAAATGAAGCTTTTAGTTTTGATGAAATCAAATATATTCAGAAATCAAATGGAATGCATTGTTTTAACCAGCCACTAAACTAGTGATTCTTTCCTCTACTGCACCTGACATTCTTTTTAAATATCACCAAATGCTGACATGCCATCATTTGACAGAGATTGCTTGTCATAAATGAAATATATTCTTAGAGTGTCTTTCACTAATAACAGTCCTCACAGCTGTGAGAACAAGGAACAACACCCCCTCCCCCCAACAGTCCTCCTTTATTATCTGTCCTTTTCTCAACTTGCAGAAATCTTTAATATGTAGAGAATGGCTCCATCTTACCATAAATACCCCAAATTCATAAAATCGCCTTGCACACAGAAAGAGCAATAAGTTAAGAATGAGATGTGGAGTTCACGGTGCTGGTACAAGTTTGTTTATATTTTCCAAAGCCCAGCAGCTATCCTGTTTTCAGTTTGTAATATTTTCATTTGCAGAAAACTTTATAGCATCCACTTGGAAATAAGCCATTAAATCATATAGGGATTATTGCATAAATAATGAATGAACAAGTGAAAAATAGGGTCATTTAATTTTCTTTAAAACAAAATGGACTCTGGATTAATCTCCGAATGTTCTTTGGGAAACAAAATTCATTATTTGGCATATAATGTTCAGAGACTTTCTATTTATGATTTTACAAAGTACCTATAGTGCAATTTTATAACATGCATGCATCTAAGTATGGATTTAAGTACTTAAAACATAATTAAATTTAACATAATCAACAACATATACTTTAAGAACCCAGGGCTCTTAAAGACACAATTTTACCAAACTAATGTATTAGGAGATTATCACCGTATATATTTCACTTAACAATAAAATGTTTATTTCTGAAATACTTTATGTTTTGAGTGCTGCATAGTGGTATATCACTGTAAAATTAGTTAGAAAATTATCTTTAAATGTGACAAACACCCACATGTATACATAGATAAGAGTTCAAATCAAAATTATCTGTAATTCTGAAATAGGAAATAAGCCATTTAATGAATAATAATAATTTCCATATAGTAAAAGGAAACAGTCATCAAAATGATAGTACAGATCTATACTGTTTATTAATAAATTCTTAGGACATATCACAGAATTTTTAGATAAAATATTATGCATTTACTTGGTATATAGATGTATAACTATGTGGTATAGATACAGATCTCCAGTTAGAGACTTATAGTCACAGATTTAACACTTTTTACCTCCTGTACCAGTTATTACTACATATATGTGTATATACACATATAAATATATATTTGTTTTTATATAAAGTGAATGTGCATATATGTGTATCAGTTCAGTTCAGTTCAGTTCAGTCACTCAGTCGTGTCCAACTCTCTGCGACCCCATGAATCACAGCACGCCAGGCCTCCGTGTCCATCACCAACCCCCAGAGTTCACTCAGACTCACATCCATCGAGTCCATGATGCCATCCAGCCATCTCATCCTCTGTCATCCCCTTCTCCTCCTGCCCCCAATCCCTCCCAGCATCAGAGTCTTTTCCAGTGTGTCAATAGTTCACATGAGGTGGCCAAAGTACTGGAGTTTCAGCTTCAGCATCATTCCCTCCAAAGAAATACCAGGGCCGATCTCCTTCAGGATGGACAGGCTGGATCTCCTTGCAGTCCGAGGGACTCTAAAGAGTCTTCTCCAACACCACAGTTCAAATGCATCAATTCTTCGGCACTCAGCTTTCTTCACAGTCCAACTCTCTCATCCATATATGACCACTGGAAAAACCATAGCCTTGACTAGATGGACCTTTCTTGCCAGAGAAATGTCTCTGCTTCTCAATATGCTATCTAGGTTGGTCATAACTTTTCTTCCAAGGAGTAAGCGTCTTTTAGTTTCATGGCTGCAATCACCATCTGCAGTGATTTTGGAGCCCACAAAAATAAAGTCAGACACTGTTTCCACTGTTTCCTCATCTATTTCCCATGAAGTGATGGGACCAGAAGCCATGATCTTCATTTTCTGAATGTTGAGCTTTAAGCCAACTTTTTCACTCTCCACTTTCACTTTCATCAAGAGACTTTTTAGTTCCTCTTCACTTTCTGCCATAAGGGTGGTTCCATCAGCATATCTGAGATTATTGATATTTCTCCCAGCAATCTTGATTCCAGCTTGTGTTTCTTCCAGCCCAGCGTTTCTCATGATGTACTCTGCATAGAAGTTAAATAAGCAGGGTGACAATATACAGCCTTGACGCACTCCTTTTCCTATTTGGAACCAGTCTGTTGTTCCATGTCCAGTTCTAACTGTTGCTTCCTGACCTGCATATAGATTTCTCAAGAGGCAGGTCAGGTGCTCTAGTATTCCCATATCTTTCAGAATTTTCCACAGTTTATTGTGATCCACACAATCAAAGGCTTTGGCATAGTCAATAAGGCCGAAATAGATGTTTTTCTGGAACTCTCTTGCTTTTTCCATGATCCAGAGGATGTTGGCAATTTGATCTCTGGTTCCTCTGCCTTTTCTAAAACCAGCTTGAACTTCTTGAAGTTCATGGTTCATGTATTGCTGAAGCCTGGCTTGGAGAATTTTGAGCATTACTTTACTAGCATGTGAGATGAGTACAATTATGTGGTAGTTTGAGCATTCTTTGGCATTGCCTTTCTTTGGGATTGGAATGAAAACTGACCTTTTCCAGTCCTGTGGCCACTGCTGAGTTTTCCAAATTTGCTGGCATATTGAGTGCAACACTTTCACAGCATCATCTTTCAGGATTTGAAATAGCTCCACTGGAATTTCATCACCTCCACTAGCTTTGTTCCTAATGATGTTTTCTAAGGCCCACTTGACTCACATTCCAGTATTTCTGGCTCTAGGTGAGTAATCACACCATTGTGATTGTCTTGGTCATGAAGATCTTTTTTGTACAGTTCTTCTGTGCATTCTTGCCACCTCTTCTTAATATCTTCTGCTTCTGTTAGGTCCATAGCATTTCTGTCCTTTATTGAGCCCATCTTTGCATGAAATGTTCCCTTGGTATCTCTAATTTTCTTGAAGAGATCTCTAGCCAAAGATGGAGAAGCTCTATACAGTCAACAAAAACAAGACCAGGAGTGGACTGTGGCTCAGATCATGAACTCCTTATTACCAAATTCAGACTTAAATTGAAGAAAGTAGGGAAAACCACTAGACCATTCAGGTATGACCTAAATCAAATCCCTTATGATTATACAGTAGAAGTGAGAAATAGATTTAAGGGCCTAGATCTGATAGATAGAGTGCCTGATGAACTATGGACAGAGGTTGGTGACATTGTACAAGAGACAGGGATCAAGACCATCCCCATGGAAAAGAAATGCAAAATAGCAAAATGGCTGTCTGGGGAGGCCTTACAAATAGCTGTGAAAAGAAGAGAAGTGAAAAGCAAAGGAGATAAGGAAAGATAATAAGCATCTGAATGCAGAGTTCCAAAGAATAGCAAGAAGTGATAAGAAAGCCTTCTTCAGGATCAATGCAAAGAAATAGAGGAAAACAACAGAATGGGAAAGACTAGAGATCTGTTCAAGAAAATTAGAGATACCAAGGGAACATTTCATATATGTGTATATATACATATAAATATATATTTGTTTTTATATAAAGTGAATGTGAGTATGTGTGTGTACATTGAGAGAGATTTCAAAGACATGTCTTCCATGACTGGGGACTGGCTAAGCAGATCTGAAATCTGCAGTGCAAGATAGCTAGAAAGGAAGATGACAAGCAGGCTGGAATTCAGGGGCATGCCCAAAGCTGCTGTTTAGCAACAGAGCTTTCTCTACATCTATATGGAAAATTCAGCCCTACTTTTAAAGCTTTCCAAGTGATAAAGTCAGGCCCACCCAGATTATCCAGGAGAACTTCCCTTACTTAAAGTCAACTGATTAGAGACTCATTATATTTAAAGTCCCTTCACAGGATCACCTAGAATAATGATCAGTTAGATAACTGAGGACTGTAACTGAGTCTAACTGACACAACACAAAGGCCGTCACATCTCTCAAGCAAAGATCATCTCTCGCTTGGGTCATTATAACCTCCCAACCGGCTGCTTGTTCCTGCCTTTATCCTTGTTTAGTCTTATGGTAATATAGAAACCATAGTAATCCTGTTATTATCAGGACAGATTACAACACTTCTCCGTGCAAAATTCTTGAATGGCTCCCCATTTTGCCAGAGTGAAAGTTAGAGACTTCACTATTACATACAATGCCTTCATTGTTTTGACTTTCTACTACCTCTCTGGCCATATTCCTTAGTTCTAACTGTCCCATTTCTACATGTGCCCATTCACTCTGCTGTAGCCACACTGGCTGCCCACTATTATGCGAAAATACCAGGCACGTTCCCATGTAAGTTCATTTGCAATTGCTTCTAACACTGTACAGAATGCTCTTTCCCCAGGTGAACAAGTATTGAATCATTTCTTTACAGGCTCAATAGCTTATAGATATTTACGTCTTCGACTTATGAATTTTGAAGGGAGACAATTCAGTCCAAAGCACCTGACTTGTTACTTTTTTTATTCCTTTGCTTGAAAAGTCATAATAGTCTTGCCCTGACAACTTTAAATTTCAATATCAGTTATTTAAAATTCATTGAAATTTTTCTTATCTGCATTACTTCTAAAAATTAAAAGTATACTTTCAGTTGGAAAACAGTTCATGGCAGCCAATTTACACAGTAGTACACTGAAATTTTAGATGTATATGAAATATTTCAGTATTCTGACTTCCACATGCTACTTAGGAAAAAGAAGGTATTCTTATTCAGAATGACTATCTTTTCCAATTAGTACAAAAGTAAAAGAAAACTTGAATTATTTTCTTATCTTCTTTTATAGTGATCGCACTTAATTGTTAGCATTAATATCTAAAGTTAGATGCTTTGCAATTAGTAAGCCAAAACAAATCTCCTGATATCTAAGTTTCTTTTAAAAAACATTGGAAAGATATGGCATTTCATCCAATATAAATCTTTTTTTTTTTTAATTTATTTATTTATTTTTAATTTTTACTTTACAATTCTGTATTGGTTTTGGCATAGATTGACATGAATCCACCACTGTAAGGTTGACTTCAATTTTCTCTCCCACACAAAGAACTATCATCTTGTGATAGAAAAGAAATTGACAATTCAGTTCAGTCACTCAGTCATGTCCGACTCTTTGTGACCCCATGAATCACAGCACGCCAGGCCTCCCTGTCCATCACCATCTCACGGAGTTCACTCAGACTCACATCCATCGAGTCAGTGATGCCATCCAGCCATCTCATCCACTGTCGTCCCCTTCTGCTCCGCCTCCAATCCCTCCCAGCATCAGAGTCTTTTCCAACGAGTCAACTCTTTGCATGAGGTGTCCAAAGTACTGGAGTTTCAGCTTTAGCATCATTCCTTCCAAAGAAATCCCAGGGTTGATCTCCTTCAGAATGGACTGGTTGGATCTCCTTGCAGTCCAAGGGACCCTCAAGAGTCTTCTCCAACACCACAGTTCAAACGCATCAATTCTTCGGCACTCAGCTTTCTTCACAGTCCAACTCTCACATCCATACATGGCCACTGAAAAAACCATAGCCTTGACTAGACGGACCTTTGTTGGCAAAGTAATGTCTGTGCTTTTGAATATGCTATCTAGGTTGGTCATAACTTTCCTTCCAAGGAGTAAGCGTCTTTTAATTTCATGGCTGCAGTCACCATCTGCAGTGATTTTGGAGCCCAAAAAAATAAAGTCTGACAATGTTTCCACTATTTCCCCATCTATTTCCCGTGAAGTGATGGGACCAGATGCCATGATCTTCGTTTTCTGAATGTTGAGCTTTAAGCCAACTTTTTCACTCTCCACTTTCACTTTCATCAAGAGGCTTTTTAGTTCCTCTTCACTTTCTGCCATAAGGGTGGTATCATCTGCATATCTGAGGTTATTGATGTTTCTCCCAGCAATCTTGATTCCAGCCTGTGTTTCTTCCAGCCCAGCGTTTTTCATGATGTACTCTGCATAGAAGTTAAATAAGCAGGGTGACAATATACAGCCTTGACGTACTGCTTTCCCTATTTGGAACCAGTCTGTTGTTCCATGTCTAGTTCTAACTGTTGCTTCCTGACCTGCATATAGATTTCTCAAGAGGCAGGTTAGGTGGTCTGGTATTCCCATCTCTTGAAGAATTTTCCACAGTTTATTGTGATCCACACAGTCAAAGGCTTTGGCATAGTCAATAAAGCAGAAATAGATGTTTTTCTAGAACTCTCTTGCTTTTTCCACGATCCAGCGGATGTTGGCAATTTGATCTCTGGTTCCTCTGCCTTTTCTAAAACCAGCCTGAACATCAGGAATTTCACGTTTCATGTATTGCTGAAGCCTGGCTTGGAGAATTTAGAGCATTACTTTACTAGCATGTGAGATGAGTGCATTTGTGCGGTAGTTTGAGCATTCTTTGGCATTGCCTTTCTTTGGGATTGGAATTAACAATTAGGTGACAAATAAAAATAAGATACTAGATTTTATTTTTTTTTAATTTATGCATAATTTTCTTTCTTTTAGCTGCATCCTTCATAAGGTCATCTATGATGGTCAAGTTTATGTGTCCACTTGAGTGGTCCATTAGGTGCCAGATGTTTGGTAATCCATTCCTCTGGGTATTTTCATGAGAATGCTTTCAGATTAAGTAAACCAAGTAAAGCAGATGGCACTGCATGAAGTAACTGGACCTCATCCAATCAGTTCAGGCCTAAATAGAACAAAAAGCTGACTCTTCACTACCTGAAAAATCTCCCCTCTGCCTGGTGGCCTTTAAAGTGAGATATGGGCTTTTCCAGGTTCTACAGCAGCTTCCAGCCTTTGGGTGCAATGTGAGGCACTGGCTCTGTAGATTCTGGACTTACAAGCCTCCACAATATGGTGAGTTAATTTCTTATTACAAATCAATCAATCAATCAGTCAGTCACCTTTGTTCTGTTTTTCTGGAGAAAGTGCCTACCACATCATCCAACATCCCCTTCATTTTTTCCTTAAGGACTACAGTTCCTATATTTTCATGCAATGCATATTAGAGTACCACCTGGTTTTCCCATTTTCAGGTTAAAATTTATCATATAAGAGAAATTAAAATTGATTAGAAACATTAAAATACTGGCATTAGAATAATGACTATACTGCCTCCTGTAGAAGTCAAGGGTTGGTTTAGGAAGTAAAATGAATAATTTAAGCAAAAATTCATGTCACACTGAGTAATACTGGAGTCAATCAACATTTGTTCTCATAGTCTCAATTTCTATTTTTATCCCTGTAATCTTGCAAATTGCTTTTTCTCTTGTGCTATTTTAATGAATGCTGGCATAAAGATTTCCATTTTAATACAAGTTTAACAAAGAATCCATTTTATTTAACAGAGTGTAAGATAGCATCATTCTATAGCTAAAAAAGTTTATACTTCCAAACTATGATGGCTCTCAGTGATGTAAATTGGTTAATAAAATATTAACATGAGCCTACTACTAACTTATGTCACTTGCATTACTACATGGGTCTCATTAACTTGTCTTGTGTCTTCAGTCTTGCTCCATTACACCTAGTTTGTCACAACATTGACCGTGTTGTAATATGAGAATATGAATATGAGTAAAGTGAATTTTTGGAAACACTAGTGTGATTACATCCAGAGAAGGCAATGGCTCCCCACTCCAGTACTCTTGCCTGGAAAATCCCATGGACAGAGGAGCCTGGTTGGCTACAGTCCACGGGGTCACGAAGAGTCAGACACCGACTGAACGACTTCCCTTTCACTTTTCACTTTCATGCATTGGAGAAGGAAATGGCAACCCTCTCCAGTGTTCTTGCCTGGAGAATCCCAGGGACGGGGCAGCCTGGTGGGCTGCTGTCTATGGGGTCGCACAGAGTCGGACACGACTGAAGTGAGTTAGCATCAGCAGCAGTGTGATTACATCAATCCCTTGTCACTGACTTCTTACTATGTTCCAGGATATGTCAGGCACTCTTCACACAGCCTCAGCAGGCTTATTTCCTCACCTTCATTTTCCTGCTCTCTCATGCTAGCCAAAGTTCTATGTATTTTCTCACTAGAATGTTTCCTAAGTTCCTGTTTTCCACATTTCTATCCCTCCCACTTCCTTTCTTCAAAATGATTCAACTTTCAGTTGTTGTTTACTTGCTAAGTTATATCCAATTCTTTTGTGACCCCATGGACGGTACCCACCAGGGTCCTCTATCTATGGGATTTTATAAGCAAGAATACTGGAGTGGCTTGCCATTTCCTTCTCCAGGGAATCTTCCCGACCCAGGGATCAAGCCCATGTCTCGTCCATTGGCAGGTGGATTCTTTATCACTGCACCACCTGGGAGAAACTTTAGAACTTCTTTCAATTTCCTAAGAGGCAGCTTTTCAATCCTCCAGGTTGTATCCCAATAGTATGATACTCCTACTAGGACACTTTGATGTTATTTATTTTTAGATATTATTTATTTCATGTCAATTTTATTTGATCCCCTCTCTCTTTTTCTCACTGGACTGTAAACGCTTTGAGGGCGTCAACAGGCTTTGACAGTCATTTTTTAGCTTGTTTTGCTGTGGACTTCTCAGTGCCCACAACATATTTGGCATATACTAAATGTTCATGGCATCATTGACTCAACGGACG
The DNA here is from genome assembly GCF_014754425.2 of Oryx dammah. NCBI lineage: Eukaryota > Metazoa > Chordata > Mammalia > Artiodactyla > Bovidae > Oryx > Oryx dammah. The sequence continues at coordinate 62,379,246 of NW_024070205.1, read as the reverse complement.
TGAGTTTGATCAAACTCTGGGAGATGGCAAAGGACAGGGAAGCCTGGCATGCTGCCAATCCATGGGGTTGCAAAGAGTTGGACACAACCTAGCAATGGAACAATAAAAACAAATGCTAAGAAACAAATGTTGAAGTAGTAAATAAATAAATCACATTGTTGTATGATCCACTGAAACACCCTAATTTGGCTTAGAAATACAACAAAGGTATTATGTGAAAAAAAAAAAAAACACAGCAGCATTCTTTTTAAGCACCCAACTTAAAATCTTTCTTTTAACTTATTTATAAAATGAAGTGGCATTTAAATTTTAAGTGAAACTGAAAGTCGCTCAGTCATGTCTGACTCTTTGCAAGCCCATGGATTATACAGTCCATGGAATTCTCCAGGCCAGAATACTGGAATGGATAACCTTTCCCTTCTCCAGGGAATCTTCCCAACCCAAGGATTGAACTCAGGTCACCCGCATTGTGGGCAGATTCTTTACCAGCTGAACCACAAGGGAAGCCCCTTATTTAAATTATAAGTAGGTCCTGCGCATTACTGTGTTACTTGAGCAACTTTTGTGCTAAGTCAACTTTCTCTTATTAAACTCACTCTCACAATTTTGCCTAGCTCCTGTCTTTTCCTTTCCTCCTTTTATTCACTCATGAATACAATCAAACAGGATAAAGATAAATGATGAATAAAAGGGGGAAAATGCACTGAATAGACACTGTAGAGAAAGGCCTAAATTTAAAAGGAATCAAAGATATCCACAGGATATGAACATTAACAAAACTATGGATATGTAAAGATAGTTATGGAGGCAATATTTTTCAAAGTTACTATGTTACAATTTTGGAGTAACTATTTGTTGCTGAGAATATGTTAAATGATCAAAGGTTTTTATTTTTCAATATGTGTAATTTACTTGAATTTTAAAATATAGGACATATGAACAGGGTTAACTGGACAAATACTTTTGTGCATTCCTTTCCTCTACTCTGTTCTATTCACTGTCAATTAAAAATTACATCACTTTGCCGACCAAGGTTCATATCATTTCAGTTCAGTCATTCAGTTACATCTGACTGTGATCCCATGGACTGCAGCATACCAGGCTTCCCTGTCCATCACTAACTCTCAGAGCTTGCTCAAACTCTTATCCATCGAGTCAGTGATGCCATCCAGCCATCTCATCCTCTGTTGTCCACTTCTCCTCCCATCTTCAATCTTTCCCAGTGTCAGGGTCTTTTCAAATGAGTCAACTCTTCGCATCAGGTGGTCCAAGTATTGGAGTTTCAGCTTCAGCATCAGTCCTTCCAATGAATATTCAGGACTGATTTCCTTTAGAAGGTCCATCTAGTCAAAGTTTTGGTTTTTCTTGTAGTCATGTATGTATGTGAGAGTTGGACCACAAAGAAGGCAGAGTGCTGAAGAATTGATGCTGTTGAACTGTGGTACTGGAGAAGACTCGAGAGTCCCTTAGACAGCAAGGAGATCCAACCAGTCCATCCTAAAGGAAATTAACCCTTAATATTCACTGGAAGGATTGATGCTGAAGCTCCAACACTTTGACCACCTATTGTGAAGAGCTGACTCATTGGAAAAAATCCCAGTGCTGGGAAAGACTGAGGGCAGGAGGGGAAGAGGGTAACGGAAGATGAGACGGTTGGATGGCATCACAGACTCAATGGAGATGAGTTTCAGCAGATTCCAGGAGACAGTGAAAGACAGGGAAGCCTGTCATGCTGCAGCCCATGGAGCTGCAAAGAGTCAAACACAACTTAGTGACTGAACAACAACAACAGAAAAATAAAAATTGCATTGGCTAATAACTCATGCACATTTGCCAGTAACTTTATGTACAACAGAGGACTTTGGAATGCAAACATAAAAGAGAAAAACATACTGTAGAAGTCAGAAAGTGGAGAAACCAAACTGGGATTTTCCACTGGAGAATTCTGAAAATCAATGGACCCCAAACTTCAAGGGAAACATCAGATACCTGGCAGGCTGTCTGCCTGTTGCTGGGACATGATGTTAGTGTCTTTATGCACATGAGCCTGCTTCATAGTTGGCTTCCATTCAATTCCGAATTGGATCTGTCTCATGAGAAAATTCACAATAGCTTTCAATATGTTCCAAGCAGCATAGGCTTCTTCTGTATCACAGAAATGTCCTGCACCTCCTTCTTCAGGTTAACACGCTATTTGTTCGCAGCTTTGACTTCTTCCTTTCGGTTTTGATTTATGGTTTTATTTTGATTCAGCCATGGTAAGTGTTGGCCTTTCCTCAGCTGCCAAACGACAGAAGAACTGTGATGACAGAGCTTGAGGAGAATTCAGGTACATGGATATTTACCAACCCTGTTCACATGCATATGCACTGGCTCTTAGAATTGGCTGCACGTCATTTTAACTTGGGCTTCCCAGGTGGCTCAGTGGTAAAGAACCTGCCTGCCCGTGAAAGATGCAGGAGGTGTGAGTTCCATCCCTCGGTCAGGAAGATCGCCCTAGAGAAGGAAATGGCAACACTCCAGTATTCTCACCTGGGAAAGTCCACGGACAAAGGAGCCTGATAGGCTACAGTCCCTGGAGTCACAGAGTCAGATAAAACTGAGCACACATGCACACTTTAACTTTCTGGAGATTAAAAAATTCTAATATCTTTGTTATATCACTAAAGATTCCTATTTATTTGGACTAGTGTGTGACCTGGAGATCAGGATCTAAAACTCTCTCCAGGTGATGCTAATATGGATGCTTCTGAGTTAAAAATAAAGATTGATATTTGATATTTAGTTATTGAAGCTAACTTTGTAATTAATGTACTTCTAAACATGTATAACTTTTGAAATGGGATACTAGACTCTGTGACATTAATCATCTTTAATTAAGAAATATTATAGGGAGTGGGAAATGTTTCTAATGCTATTATATAGAACTGAAAGTTTACTGCAAGGGGGAATAGCAATAAAACAATGTCTTAATTTATAGATGGCAAACAATCTGGAGAATTCATTCAGTAAGTACTGGTGCTAACACACAAACAACTGTAAATATTTTATGGGAAAATGGGCAGATTATTTCACCCAGCAAAAGCTACCTTTCATGTTAATTACCTATGAAGATTGTTGATATACCTTTATTGGTCTGATTTATGTATATGCATTTTTGTTAATTTCTTTTACACAGGAGAAGACAAAGTTATTAGAATTTCATAGTTTCTTTCGAAAGGAAATGTTAAATTTGCACTTATAAAGGACCAAAGGGTTTAATAAGTTCAAGAATGAATGTTGTAAAATATGCTAAAAAGTTTATGTAATTGAAAGATGGAGATACTTCTTAGAAATAGAATGCTCTTAACTATTAATTCCCACACAGAAACTCTATCAGCATTAAGCATAACATTAGTGAAACTGACTTGGATGGGTCTTTCAGCTTACAGAAATAGACACAGTGGGAAAAAAAATTAATCTATACATAAGAAAAAATACAAAATTTTTAATTAAGATATAAATAACCTATGAATGGGCTTCCCTGGTGGCTCAGTGATAAAAAAAACCCACCTGCCAATGCAGTAGATGCAAGTTTGATTCCTGGGTCAAGAAGATGCCCTGGAAAAAGAAATGGCAACCCACTCTAGTTTTCTTGCCTGGAAAATCCTATGGACAGGGAAGCCTGGTTGGCTACAGTCCATGGCTTTGCAAAAGAGTCAGACACGACTTGGACTAAACAACAACAATTTATGAATAAATTTTAATTGCTAATTATTATATTCACTAATGATTGGAAACATAGCTACTTATAATTTTCAGTGCAGTCTTAAACTGTGACAAAAGTAAGAGAAGATATGTAAGCTGTACTGCTTTATATTTTAGTAGATTCAGTAATGCTGTAAATACTCTAGTTGCATCTGTCTCTTCATGGCAACTCCATTTATCTTTATGTATTACTTGCCCCTTAAATTTTTCCCAGACCTTCTAAACAGATTAGTTTCTCTATTTTGTCCTTGGTTAAATAATTGAAAATCGTTGTAGACATTTGATTTGTTATCTAACAACATTTCATTCCCTATTTATCAGAAGCTTCATTGAGTGTCTCTTCAACTTTTTTATTAAAAATATTAAGCTTTAATGGAAAGAAGAGTTACTAGCAGTAGCTAAAAGTATACTGAAACCTGGAAATGATATTGCATAACTGTCCCAGTCAAAACTCTAAGCCTCTCTGATGTTAATTCTCTCATCTGTAAACAAGAGGTAAGTCTACTCACAGTTTCATTTTCAGAGGCTTTTCAGTGCAGTTCTGGTCTCTCTGGACTCCTAGCTGGATTTCTGTTGATGTCTCTGGCCAGATGAAGTGCACTTTCCCAGGGCCCAGGGCCTGGAGTGGTTAGGTGGTCAGTCCCACAGACAGCTCAGCAGTTCTTTGCCTCCTGTGTGATGGCAAACCTCCTTTGGTTTCCCTGTGTGATGGAGGCCCTTCCCTGAGCCACCGAGTGCGTCTGGGTGGGCTGCGCGAGTCACTGGGATCACAGAATTGCATTTCCCGGTCTGATCCCAGCTGCACAGTTTCATCAGCCCTCTGTCCAAACGAGGGATTTGCCTATCTGGACAGCCTTAGGAGAGCTAAGAAGCCTGGGCTGCCTGAATGCAGGGCTGGGGGCAGGGATGAAGCCCCTACTGGGCCTCTACCTGGGCCACCCCTAGAGGCTAAGCAGCCCTTGCAGGAGCTGGTTAGGGTGTGGGAATGAGTCCCCCAGCCCTGCCTTCCCTGGTCTCTGGGCTGCTGGTGATACCATTCTCGCCTGCAACCACTTGGTGAGGCACGTATGCTAGCTGCTCAGTCACAGCCGACTCTACGACCCCAGGGACTGTAGCCCTCCAGGCTCCTCTGTCCATGGGATTCCCCAGGAAAGAATCCTGGAGTGTGTTGCCATTTCCTTTTCCAGAGGATCTTCCCCACCCAGGGATCGAACCTGGGTCTCTTGCATTGCAGGCAGATTCTTTACTGCTGAGCCACCAGGGAAGCTGATAAAACACTCATATATATATATGTATATACATGAACAAAAGAAAAAAAATATATATGTATACATTTTTTTTCTTTTATTCATGTTTTGTTGTGCTTGATATTTTTGTGAGCTTCTTTAATGTCATCTTCCAAATTTCCCATTGGATTTTTTAAATTCTATTTTTTAATTAATTGATTGTGATTTATTTTTTAAAATTAATTTTTATTGAAGTAGTAGCACAGTGGTAAAGAATTCGCCCACCAATGCATGAGACTTGACACACAAGTTCGGTCCCTGGGTCGCAAAGGTCCCCTCCAGGATCTTTAGTCTCTCAGTCGTGTCCAGTTCTTTGGAACCCCATAGACCGTAGCCCATCGGTTGCCATTGCCTTTTCCAGGAGATCTTTGTGACCCAGGGATCAAACCCACATCTCCTGTCTCCTGAATTGGCAGGCAGGTTCTTTACCACTGAACCACCAACAAGGAAATGGAGCCCACTTCCAGTATTCTTGCCTGGAAAATTCCATGAACATAGGAGCCTGGCAGGCTGTCGTCTATGGGGTCACAAAGAATTGGACACAACTGAATGACTGAGCATACAAACACACACACACACACACACACACACAGAGTTGTTTTACAATGTTGTATTAGTTTCTGCTCTAGAGCAAAGTGGATCAGCTATACGTGTATATATATATATGATCTACTATTTTTTTTTCAGGAAAAATATATCTTGTTCTTCAAATCTCCTTTGAAGCAAGCATTATTATTTTTTTGTGAGTGTGGCAGTCAAATCTTTCATCTTTAAGATGTTAAGGTTTATTTCAAAGTTTCTTCTTTTCTCTTAGCAAAGAGACTTCTGATTTCCATTTTTTTGTTTGCTTATTATTTTTTTTCTATTTCAGGCTTTCCTCAAATCTCTGAGGACCTTGGTAGAAATGGCAATAAGAAATACTGTGCACTCTGTGGCATATTGCTCAGGGGTTTACCTGGAAGGAGTTTGTTTTTCTTTTTTCTTTTTTTGTCTTACACAATCTCATGAAGGATGACCATTACAATCCTAATGGTTCTAGTTAGTATGATTCTCAGTATTTCTGAGCAACCCTTGGTTTCACTATACAGAAAAAACTACAGTTGGGGGAAAGTCAGACGTTAATGGGGGGAAGTTGCTTTGTTCAGATTATACAGTACCTTACAACCATATTATGTAACACTTGTTTTGCAGAGTTAAGAGGTATATTCATTCAGAGGAGATGGTCTCTGTGCACAGGCTGCAATGATGGAGTTCAGAGAGAGATGAATGCACTTCTTGGAGTTCTGAGATGAACCTCACTCACTCAGGCACTTTTATGGGAATCTATGCACCATTTCGCGAGGTATTCAGAAAAGGACTGTGGCTCTCTGCCATGCATCCTGAAAGACTGACTTTCTTTTGTATTGTCTCATCAATAAAACTGTTGATTTACCATGAAACCTAGGTTTGTTCTCTCCATTACTTTTTAACTTTCTATTGTTGTTTATTAATATACTAGCCACATAAACTATATCTGTAGAACTACTCAGTTCCTCTGCAGAGGGATTTTTTTCAGGTTTCTTCCAAGAGCGCATAAGCCTGTCTACCATTGTTCTGGGAGCCAAGGGTGAGGGGTGAGAGAACATTCACATTTCAGTGTGCAAACCTCAGTTTCCTCATTCTGTTTTTTTTTTTTAATTATTACATCTTTCCCAGAATCAGTAAGTCCTGGTTTCCACTCATTCAGATCATTTTTCATTCATGTTGCTATGGACTGATCTCTTATTTTCTGCTGAGCTGGCAGAGGATTAATTATATAATCTGCTACCCAAGAGATCCTGGAAGAGGGCCGGGCTCCCTATTCCAGTATTCTTGCCTGGAGAATCCCCATGGAAAGATGGGCCTGGTAGGCTGCAGTCCGTGGTTTTGCAAAAAACTGGACACGACAGAGCATAAGCACAGCACAGCACAACCAAGAGGTATCTCAGCACAGGAGCATTCCTTACACAGACTTCCAACCAGTCCCGCCGTTAACCACCCTTGATGGATTCTTGTGTCTCCAGATCCTAAAACTTATTTAGGTTCTGTGACATGAATCACTTTGGCTTTAAAAATATTTTCTCTAATCTGATAAGTCTGCTACCATCATATAATGTACTTTCCAGCTACCAAATTCTGTTGGCATGTTGTGGTTCTTATGCTATTTTTATTAACTTGGGGACTTTATACTTTCTCAATTAGCTTACTGCTATTTTATGAGAATTTCAAGAGGTAATAGAGAGAAATCTACATGTTCAGTCTGTTATTTTAAAAAGAAGTGCATATTCTTTTTCTGTATGAATTTGGACATCAATTTTGCAAATATGATCTAGTACTATTTACTTTTTAAGATTTCTTATTGTGTTAACATTACATTTATTGCACAAAAATAGATGAATATGTTCCAAAGAAGTCTCCTAGAAATGGCAAAATTAACTAAATACAGGATAAGGAGAATGGAGTAAAAATGCTACTGAAATAGTGAAACATTTTATAGAATTATTCCAAGATATTTCCCTCAAAGTAATCAACATGAAGAGCCCACAATATGATGTAACCTTAATAACTAGATCCCTTTGGTCCTTGCTGCACACAACAGCATACGCAGATCACTTTTCATCTGTTGTCAAAGAGAAAAGTCTTTAATCCAACAGTGACAAAGATAGCAGAAAGAGCTTATTCTATACAATTAGAGTGAAATCAGTTCTAGTTTAAGGTGTTAACTGACAGATTGTTTAAAAATAATTTCTAAATTATTTTAAAACGTTATTTTTAAAAATTTATGATTTTTGTTTCCCTTAAGATTTGTTCATTCCCACTGCCAATCCAGCTCTGCTATTAAGTATTAAGAAAGCATATATTAATAAATTGAGATGTCAGATCTTGTCAATTTTAAGTCAGCTACTGTTAACCCTATGTGATATTAATGAGTAACTTACGGTCTTATTTTTATGGACATATTGTGAACTCTAACAGATATAGTCACAGAATTCAGAAAAGAATTAATGCTGCAGCTACCTCTATTCCTAATACTGATAGCATCTGAGTTGTTATTTTCTGTTTTAGGCAGAATAATCATCAAAAAGTATGCCTGCTGCTGCTACTGCTGCTAAGTCACGGGTTAAATTAGATCATCAGTTAAAAAAAAATCCATCAATACCATATTAGTAATCAAAGTGGAAATATTGAGCACAAGAGGAGATGGGGGTGACAGAGGATGATATGGTTGGATGGCATCACCAATTCAATGGACATGAGTTTGAGTAAACTCCAGGAGATAGTGAAGGACAGGGAAGGCTGACGTGCTGCAGTCCATGCAGTGGCAAAGGGTGAGACAAGACTCAGCAACTGAACAATAACAAAAAGTAGAATAAAATCACATGACACTATTAATATTTTACTGTCCTTAAACATAAGAGAAAGAGGTAAATTTATTTCCAAATGTACTCCTTATTTTGCAAGCAAAGTTTTTCAAACTTAATTTATAATTTTGACACTGAAATTTTACCAAAAAAAAAAAAAAAGCATTATTCAGTACTCTTTGATCCAGTTCAGTTCTGTTCAGTTGCTCAGTCGTGTCCGACTCCTTGAGTCGTGTATGATTCTTTGGCTGCAAATGAGATAATTACAAGTTGATCAATTTATGTAACAAAGGGTCTTGGTTCAGCTCATGTACCCAGCTTTTAAGAAGCTCATAGATGACTGAAAATAGATTTGAAAGTTACAAAACTCATTCTCTCTCTATGCTTCCTTCTGTAGGCTTTCTTTATTCCCTTCAAGAAATTGACCAGTTTTGTCTAAGCGAAGGAGGGTCTAGTTTAAGTCACTTACAAAATGCCATCCTCCCAGCCTTGGAATAATGAGGCTTAAAGCCCTGAACTCCAGCTTGAGCTCAAAAGTCCTGAAAATGAACTTTCACTGGATTTAGAAGTCATGAGTACTGTCACATCTGAATGGTATCCTTCTCCCAATTCTTAAAACCTTTCTTCCAAAGCTCTAACTCTTAATTCCATAGAAAGGGAGGGCATTGGTAGATAGGACCTTTACAGAAGTGAGTAAGTTAAAATGAGGCCATTAGGTTGGGCCCTTCTGTTATATGACTGGTATCCTTAGAAAGGTCCGTATAGTCAAAGCTATGGTTTTTCCAGTAGTCATTTACAGATGTGAGAGTTGGACCATAAGGAAAGCTGAGTGCTGAAGAATTGATGCTTTTGAACTGTGGTGTTAGAGAAGACTCTTGAGAGTCTCTTGGACTGCTAGGAGATCAAACCAGTCCATCCTAAAGGAAATCAACCCTGAATATTAATTGGAAGGACTAATGCTGAAGCTGAAGCTCCAATACTTTGGCCACCTGGTGCAAAATGCTGACTCATTAGTAAAGACCCTAATGCTGGGAAAGACTGAAGGCAGGAGAAGGGGACAAGAGAGGACGAGATGGTTGGATGACATCACTGCCTCAATGGATATGAGTTTAAGCAAACTCCAGGAGATGGTGGAGGACAGTGAAGCCTGGCATGCTGCAATCCATGGGGTCTCAGAAACCAAATTTTGGACATCTTGATCTTGGACTGTCAGCCTCCAGATCAATGTGAAAATAAATTTCTTTTGTTTAAGTCACACAGTATGTGGTATTTCTTATGGAAATCCTAGCAAAGTCGTGTGTGTGTGTGTGTGTGTGTGTGTGTGCGCGCGCGTGCGTGTGGCGCTAAATCATGTCTGACTGGCTTCCTTTGTGGTTCAGCTGGAGAGACCTGGGTTTGATCCCTGGGTTTGGGAAGATCCCCTGGAGAAGGGAAAGGCTACCCACTCCAGTATTCTGCCCTGGAGAATTCCATGGATTGTATAGTCCACAGGGTCCCAAAAATGTTGGACATGACTGAGCGAATTTCACTTTCACTTTTGTGACCCGTGAACTGTAGCCCGCCAGTATCCTTTGTCCATGAGATTTCCCAAGCAAAGATACTGGAGTGGGTTAACATTTCTAGCTCCAGGGATCTTCCCAGAGATTGAACCCACATCTCCTCCTTTGCAGGAGCAAACTCATACAAGTTCCACAATTGGCTTTGGTCCCTGACTCTCCCTATAGAACTGGGAACAAAATGCTATAACTACTAGTTCCCACCAGAGAGGCAAGCTGTAGTGGTGATAAGAATAAATAATTAAAAAAAAAAAAAAAAGAATAACCAGTTCTACAAGTAAATAGAAGTTGGGGGGGAGCATATTTCCAGAAAGAGAAAGAAATCTTCAGCAGACAAAAGAACAACGAGAGCAAATCAAATCATCTGTATATGGGTAATGATTAAATTTTCATATTTGAATAATATGTAAAAGAATGAAAAATAAGGTGAAAGGTAATATTAAAATGGACACCAATGTCCTAACTACCAAGCTAAATAAATCAAATGTTACTGATATTTTTGAAGTTTATCATGTGACTTTTGTTTCCATTCTTTTTTGCCTAATCCTTACCTCAAGAAGTAGTCACCATTTCAAATATTTTCCTTTTTATTCTCTTTCTTTTCATTATATTTTAGAAAGTAGGTAGCACCAGAAATATATATACTTTTTGAGTTTGGCATCTTTTCAGATTTTACATAGAGTCAAATTCAAGTATTCTTATGTGCTGTTCTTATTTTTCAACATTGTGAGTCAGTTGCTTAGTTTTTTTTTTTTTTTTTACACTGTTATGAAAGCTCAACATTCAGAAAATGAAGATCATGGTGTCTGGTCCCATCACTTCATGGGAAATAGATGGGGAAACAGTAGAAACAGTGTCAGACTTTATCTTTTTGGGCTCCAAAATCACTGCAGATGGTGACTGCAGCCATGAAATTAAAAGACGCTTACTCCTTGGAAGAAAAGTTATGACCAACCTAGATAGCATATTCAAAAGCAGAGACATTACTTTGCCAACAAAGTCCGTTTAGTCAAGGCGATGGTTTTTCCAGTGGTCATGTACGGATGTGAGAGTTGGACTGTGAAGAAAGCTGAGCGCCAAAGAATTGATGCTTTTGAACTGTGGTGTTGGAGAAGACTCTTGAGAGTCCCCTGGACTGAAAGGAGATCCGATAAGTCCATTCTGAAGGAGATCAGCCCTGGGTGTTCTTTGGAAGGAATGATGCTAAAGCTGAAACTCCAGTACTTTGGACACCTCATGTGAAGAGTTGACTCATTGGAAAAGACTCTGATGCTGGGAGGGATTGGGGGCAGGAGGAGAAGGGGATGACAGAGGATGAGATGGCTGGATGGCATCACTGACTCAATGGACGTGAGTCAGAGTGAACTCCAGGAGTTGGTGATGGACAGGGAGGCCTGGCGTGCTGTGATTCATGGGGTTGCAAAGAGTCAGACATGACTGAGCGACTGAACTGAACTGAACTGAATATCGAAATTATATAATATTTCATTGTACTAATGTATCATGTACATGTTATACTCACATGTTTTCTAGAATTATAACTATTTTTCTGTTTTATAACAATGCTACTCTGATTTATATGCATGCTTCCTAACACAAATGTATGTGTTTTTTGCCATATAAATATCTAGGCGTAGAATTGCTGAAAGTAGAATAGCAGTTTTCAACCAGGGGTGAATTTTCCTTCCAGGAAACATTTGGTAAATTTGGAGACATTTTGGATGTTGCAACCAAAAGGAAGAAGGAAAGCTACTGGTATTTAGTGGACAGAAGCCAGGGATGCTGCTAAACATCTTTCAATACACATCCAGCCCCCACAACAAAGAATGGCCCAGTTCAAAAATGTCAATATTGCCACAGCTGAGAAAGCCTCATGAAAAGCATGTGTACCTTCAAATTTATGGTCCTACTGTTTTACCACCAGCCTATAGCTTAGAAGAATTTCTTTCATGCCAAATCTTATCAGTGCTTTATATTGATATATTAATAGATTTTTAATGTCTTTTTGAAGTCATTGGGAATCTAATTTTGCTGTTTTCCTAGTAACCCCTACTCTGTGAATTTCCTCATTGTTTTTGTAACTTTTTAGATCTGAGCTTATGAATGGCATTGTCTTACAACACAATCTTTCTTTCATCTTTCCTCAACTTTATCTTTCTTATCAGGAAGAGAACCTTAAAAATTCAAATCCCCAGACTTCTAGGAAGGTCAAAAAGAACCAGTTACTGACTTCAGCATTTGTTATCTGCTCTAGTTAAGCCTTCTTTCTTTTTTCTTTTGTTTCTCCTTCTTCTCCTCTTCCTTAATTATTTGCTTTTTTCTTTCTTTTTCCTCCACCCCTCCCCCTTGGTAATTTATTCCCTTATCTGTGAATTTACATGTATTTAAAAATATATTTTATCTAGTAATTTTGGTGTTACATTATTATTATTTATTTAGTATTCTATACAGAACAGGTTTATAAGATATTCAGTCTACAATAATTATAAATGAAGTTTGAGATCATATTTTAGGCTTATTTTTGCATTTTATAAAATGCAAAATAATATATATTTATTGAATTTTATAATAATTTCTTTTTCCCATAAAGCCCATGGTACTTTACTAAAGGCAAATGTTGTAGTCCCTAACTACATGATTAGAAGACACAACTGAAACTGTATAAACATCTTATTTGCCAAATGCTATGAAAATTTCCCTAAGCTGACACTGAAACTTAGAATATATGTGCTATGCATCTCAAACCTGATTGTGTCTCTTCATTCTTTCTGTAAATCCTTTACTCCTTTGTCATCTCTCTCTTCAAGAGGCTGCTTGATCATGTTCCCAGCTAGGGGCCACTTTCACATGGTCGCCAGATTTAGCTTCCTCTAGGTATGTCAGTTGCCTGGATCATAGACCTTTGTGGAGTTGGTTGCACAAATACAAATGCCTTTGCTGCATCATCCAGCCATCATCCACACCTCTTGCATTGGCAGGTGGATACTATACTGCTGAGCCACATGTAAAACTTCTAAAATTTGTATGTATCATAACAAAAAAATACTTCATTGCTAAAAACATAAACTTCATCTGATCCTTTAGTAAATCATGATCTATTTGCTACTAGGGGGTTCTTGACTACATCTTGATAGCTGCTGATGGATCACACTGGTGGGGTAGTTGCAGCAATTTCTTGAAATAAGAAAACAATGCAGTTTGCCATAATGATTGACTGACTCTTCTTTTATAGAACACTTTATCTGTATCATGTAATGCTGCTGGATAGCATTTATTATCCATAGCAAAACTTCTTTCAATATTGGAGTCAATCCTCTCAAACACTACAACAGCTTTACCAACTAAGTTTATGTCATATTCTAAATCCTTTGTTGTCATTTCAACAATCTTCACAGCATCACTTTCTTCTTTTTTTTTTTTCTACACTGAGTGATTTGCAGGATCTTAGTTGCCCAACTAGGAATCGAACTCGTGCCTCAACAGTAAAAGTGCTGCTGAGTACTAACCACTAACCCACCAGGAAATTCCCAATCTTCACAGCATCTTCACCAGAAATAGATTCCATCTCAAGAAACTACTTTCTCTGGTAATACGTAATAAATAACTGCCCATCTGTTCAAGTTTTATTGTGAGATTTCAGCAATTCAGTCTCATCTTCAGGTTCCATTTCTAATGCTTACTATTCCTACCATATTTGCAGTTACTTCCTCCAGTGAAATCTTAAACCCCTCCACATTAGCCATTAGGGCTGGAATTAGCTTCTTCCAAATTCGTGTTAACGTTAATATATTGACCTCTTCCCACGAGTCACAAATGTTCTTACTGGCATCTAGAATGGTGAATTTTTTCCAAAATTATTTCAATTTACTTTTCCCAGATCCATCAGAGGAAGCACGATTTATGGCAGCTACAGTCTTACAAAATGTATTTCTTGAGTAATAAAACTTGAAAGTCAAAATTAGTCCTTGATCTATGGGCTTGAGCACAAATATTTTCAAGGAAACCTTTTTTTTTTTTTTTCCTGAGTAGTAGGTCTCAATGGTGGACTTAAAATATTCAGTAACCATGTTGTAAACAGATGTGTTACCATTCAAGCTTTGCTGTCCTATTTATACAGAATAGGCAGAGTGAGTGAGTGAGTGAAGTTGCTCAGCCATGTCCGACTCTTTGCGACCCCGTGGACTGTAGCCTACTTATACAGAATAGGCAGAGTAGTTTCAGTAAAATTCTCAAGGGCTCTAGGATTTCCAAAATGGTAAATGAGCACTGGCTTCAAGTTAAAAGTCATCAGCAGTGTTAGCCCCTAATAAGAGTCAATCTCTCTTTTGAATCCAGGCTTTGGCTTCTCTTCCCCAGCTATGAAAATCCTCCATGGTACTTTCTTCCACAGACTGCTTCATCTACACTGAAAATCTGTTTTCACATTTATTAATGATCTTAGTTGGATCTTTCTGGATAACTTGCTGCAGCTTTTCCATCAGCATTTGGCACTTCACTTTGCACTTTTATGTTAACAAGACTACTTCTTCTTAAGCAATGTGACCCAACTTCTGCTAGCTTCAAACTTCTCATCAGCAGTTTCCTCACCTCTCTCAGCCTCCATAGAATTGAAGAGAGTGAGAGCCTTGCTCTGGGTTAATCTCTGGCTTAACAGAATGTTGTGGCTGGTTTGATGTTCTCTCCAGACTAGTAAACCTTGCTGCATAATCCACAACAAGATTGTTTCACTTTCTGATTATTTGTGTATTCTGCAGAGTAGCAATTTTAATTTCCTTCAAGAACTTTTCCTCTACATTCACAACCTAGCTGAATGTTTGGCATAAGAGGCCTAGCTTTCAACCTGTCTTATCTTTCTCTGGCCTTCCTCACTAAGCTTAATCATTCCGAGGTTTTGATTTAAAGCATACTTCTTACTTGAATAAATAGAGGCCACTGTATGATTATTAACTGGCCCAATTTTAAAACAGCATTTGTGTCTCAGGGAATAGGGAGGCTCAAGGAGAGGGAGAGAGACAGGGAACCTGCTGGTTGATGGAGCCGTCAGAACACACAGATTTAACTATTAAGTTTGCCATCTTGTATGGACATGGTTCAGGGTGCCCCAAAACAATTACAATAGTAACATCAAAGATTATTGACTTCAGGTGACCATAACAATAATAATAATAATGGACAAGTTTGAAATATTGCAAGAATTACCAAAACATGACCCACTCACAAAGTAAGAAAATGCTGTTGAAAAAGTCGTGCTAATAGACTTGCTGGATGCTGGCTTGACTCAAGCCTTTAATTTGAAAAAAACACGCAACATCCCTGAGGTGCCAGGTGCAATGGCATGATCTATGCCTGAATTGATGTTTCATTTGCATAAAATCTCCACTTTCCCAGCTTTTCTGGAAAATCCCTACACTGATATCTAAACTTAGTTAAAATCTACCTACTCTACAAAGTTCACTTCCAAACTCAGCAGAATTGGTGACTCCTTTTAGTGGGTCCCATAACATTTGGACATTTTGTTTCATCACTCTGAAACATCATTTATCCTTTGGTGCTAGGTTGATATTTGACAAGACTAATAAATCCTTGTTCTCCTACTTTCAAAGTTTGACATGTACTGAGTGAAGACAGAGGAAACAGCCATATGGAAATCAAAATGTCAGCTTCGTTACCGATAGAGCTGTTGGAGAAAGTGGTCCCCTGGTTTTGCACTCTAGCATGATAGAGGCTCACACATCCAGGAAGGCTGGAAAAGCCCAGTGCCGAGGCTGAGAACAGACCAGGGGACATGATCACACCAAAGTGGCCGGGCCTCAGAGGAAGAAGGGTGGCTGAGCCAAGCACCCCTCTTCTCAAGGCCCACTCAGCTAAGACTGGGAGAAGGCAATGAAGAGGCAGAAGGAAAGATTCTGTGTTAGGCTACTGAACACAAAACAGGAGAAACACACTTCCTGCATTTTCTTCTTCCTAGCACCATGTTTATTGCCGAGACTGCATTTTCTAAAGGA
This sequence comes from Oryx dammah, assembly GCF_014754425.2. Classification (NCBI taxonomy): domain Eukaryota; kingdom Metazoa; phylum Chordata; class Mammalia; order Artiodactyla; family Bovidae; genus Oryx; species Oryx dammah. The sequence goes on along the minus strand of NW_024070205.1, from coordinate 62,363,272 downwards.
AAAGCCATATTCATATACTCGTGCAACTGCCATACCAACTATTTACATAGTATTTTGGTGAGTATTGTAGAATCTGGAGCTAAACGAGCAAAATTTCAAATTCTATTTTCTTTATGTGTAATACGAGGATAATACGAGCTTCCCAGGTCACTCAGTGGTAAAGAATCTGCCTGACAATGCAGGAGCTGCAGTTTCGATCTCTGGATCAGGAAGATCCCCTGGAGAAGGAAATGACAACCCATTCTTGTCTTCTTGCCCGGGAAATCTCATGGAGGGAGGGGCCCGGTGGGCTACAGTCCACCGGGTCACAAAAGAGCTGGACATGACTTAGTGACTAAGGGTTCCCTGGTAGCTCAGCTGTCCTGCAATGCAGGAGACCCTGGTTCTATTCTTGGGTTGGGAAGACCCTCTGGAGAAGGGATAAGCTACCCATTCCAGCATTCTTGGGCTTCCCTTGTGGCTCAGCTGGTAACAAATTTACCTGTAATGCGGAAGATCTGGGTTCGATCCCTGGGTTGGGAACATCCCCTGGAGAAGGGAAAAGCTACCCACTCCAGTATTCTGGCCTGGAGAATTCCAAGGACTGTATAGCCCATGGGGTCACAAAGAGTCAGACACAACTGAGTGACTTTCGCTTTAGTGACTTAACAACGACAACAAAATGAGGATAATGTTATACAAGATTTTTATAAAGTTTAAATTAATATAAATAATGCCCTTACTGAATGGCACATCATTAAGTATCAGCTACTTTTATATATACTTATGATTGACGTATAACATTTTCCTTTCTCCATACTCCTTCAATCCGTTCAAATTTTTTGATTAAACAGTCTCAGCTATTTTGTTTTGAGGGTTGTTATTAATCAAATGATTAGAAATACAGAGGAAAAGGGCAAAATAAGCTGAGAAAAGTGAAGAAAATAGTTCAATATGAACATAGAAAGAAAGAGAAAATCTCCCTTGCTTTTCTGACTTTAGGAAATGAGGTGTGCTTCTTAAGTAAATTTCCAAGATAACCGAAGCTTAACTGATGGTCTCAATGGCTATTGAGGAGCTTTGCAAGCCTCTAGGACCCTGTCCTCTGCCACTCTCAGAAAACACTGATCTCTGAAATTCTCAATTCAATTGACCCAGAGCTACAAAGCAATCACTGGCAGTTAATTGGAATTCAAATCTCTTAATAGTTCTTTCTTCCGTTAGCCATTTATGCTATTATTTTAAAATACCACTCATATCAAAATGAGACCTCAAGGTAGGCAGTCATTTACTACATGTACAATTTTATGAATCGGGAAAAGCAAAAGAGATGATATAGGAAAGCCTAAAAGGTGTGTTTGTATTTTGTGTTGCCTGCATCCCAATTCCATGTGTGAAGGCTCCAGTTTGTTGGGGAGGGGCAGGGGTGGAGAACAGAAGGCAGCTTCACTAGTTTCCTATGCTTCCTACTCAGCAGGCTACACTCTCAGCATATGATGGAACAGTGCAAGCTTAGCACCAAACAGTAGGTAAGGAAGGTAATTCATATGCTGGGACCCACAGAATAGAGGCTGTCTCCGTGGGCTTCCCTGATAGCTCAGTTGGTACGGAATCTGCCTGCAATGCAGGAGACCCTGGTTCGATTCCTGGGTCTGGAAGATCTGCTGGAGAAGGGATAGGTTATCCATTCCAGTATTCTTGGGCTTCCCTTGTGGCTCAGCTGGTAAAGAATCCACTTGTAATGCGGGAGACCTGGGTTCAATCCCCGGGTTAGGAAGATCCCCTGGAGAAGGGAAACGCTACCCACTCCGGTATTCTGGCCTGGAGAATTCCACGGACTGTATACTCCATGGGTTCGCAAAAAGTCAGACACGACTGAGCAACTTTCACTTTCCATGGCTCAGCCTATGTCACAAATCTAAATGTAAGTCAGCCTACCTTTATGGAAGCCACCTTGCAGTCCAGGAAACAGCATACACCAATCACAATCTGCCAACTCAGCTTCAGCAGCTTATTTTACCCTAGAAAATAGAACTTGTTTGACTTATAAGTAAATCCCTGACCTCTGAGCCAATCATGCCCTGTGTCTGTGTTGCATCTTCCAAATTTCTATAATATTCACTCAGAAGAGAGCTCCACTACACACGAGGTACTGTCCTCCCCCTGTCCCTGGACTGATTTCCTTTGAATAAAGGACATCAATTTCCTCACTAACTCATCTTAGTTTTGTCATTTGACAGGAGAGAGAACAAAACAGGTATATAAGGAAAGAGACGAAAGGCTACGACAGTGCTTTAGAAAACAGGTTGCAGTTACTCTCTCTTCACTGAGTCCTTGGGAAAGTTGGTAGGGTCTACATGGGGGCTCACTGTTGAGGTGGCTCATTATGTTGACCTTGTAAACAAAAAATAAGATCACAGTGACCCTCGAGACAAACCAAATTGCCCAAACAACATTCTGTTTTCTCACTGGCGCCTACCTTCTCAAAGCTACAAGACCACCAGATTGCAGACCTCTGGCTACGTGACCACAGGACTCAACTACAGGCTAAAAGCTAACCACCCCTTCAGAGAATTTTTCATTGGTGGGATATAAGAAAGACCCCATCAGAAAGGGAGGATGCTGGTTCTCCTTAAGGGCCTGTCACCCTCTCATTGCCCTCTAATAAATTTCTCTTTTCTTGCCTGACTGCCTGGCTCACTCTCTTTTTCTCTGCACTCGCCTTACAAACAGCAAACCTTTTCTTTAATTCCCCACTTGTTCCATTTGGCAAGTACCAAGAATATTCTTTTTAGACGAGAATAAAAACAGTTTCTGTTTGAGAGTTGCAAGAAAATTAAGGAGGGCATACCACACAATCAAGCTCGGAAACAGATTATAGGTTTTCTCTGCCAAATAGAACGTGAGAGTGAAGAGGAAAAGTTACAATTGTACATAACCTCCTGCCCATTCGGGCTCTGTAACTCAGCTTGCTCCTTGCAAAGTCTGGACCATGGAGGTCCCATAGTCTCAGAAAGTGAGGACTTAGAATCCTAGGAACTGGAGCTTATCTCACTCACCCTTGTCCTGCGCTTTGCAATTGCCCAACCCCTGCAAACCTGCTTAATCATGCCTGTCCATGTAAAGGTCAGGCATCCCCCTCCCCATCTTGACTGCTGTTCCTGTGCACACGAAATCCCTCAGTTTAAACCAGCCTGTTAACAGCTAGTGTTTCCCACTATAGTCTGTCTATAAACACTCTGTAACCCCTCTGTTCGGGGCTCAGAGCTTGGTGTGTTAACTCCTCTGGGCCCACTGGCGTAATAAATCTGAGTGTGGTGCTTGGTTTCTCGAGTACTGGTTTCTGCAACAAGAGTGTATGTGCGTACCTGACAAGGGAAGAGCGGGATTTAAATTACGTAGTGAATTGTGTAAGTTGTGAAGTGTCACGTCAGACTAACTTGTAATTTTAACCATAGCATGTATGTCCATAAAAAACAATTTTAGGATAAAAAATCCTGACTGTTTAAGAGTCAAGGTGTAATCGATTTGTCAAGAGACATTGCTCAGATTGAGCAGGGACCTGGGACAAATTCACACTTCTGTAAGGGCTTAGTAATTTGAGGGTAGCTGAGAAATATTTTATCAGAATGTGGGTTGTAGGAAAGAGCTATGAGGAGAAGAACCCAGGTGCCCTCTGAAGCCAGTTCAAAAACCTGGAGCTTAGGTACACAACTGTCTCACTGTTCAAAGAGCCTTATTCAGTGACTGCTGCTGCTGCTGCTAAGTCGCTTCAGTCGTGTCCGACTCTGTGCAACCCCATATACGGCAGCCCACCAGGCTCCCCCGTCCCTGGGATTCTCCAGGCAAGAACACTGGAGTGGGTTGCCATTTCCTTCTCCAGTGCATGAAAGTGAAAAGTGAAAGTGAAGTCACTCAGTCGTGTCCGACTCTTAGCTACCCCATGGACTGCGGCCCACCAGGCTTCTCCGTCCATGGAATTTTCCAAGCAAGAGTACTGGAGTGGGGTGCCATTGCCTTCTCCGATTCAGTGACTATTGTCAACTAAAAAATACAGTCACAACCTTCGTAGTTGCCAAAACTGTCAACTAAAAAAATATAGTCACAACCTGAAAGCAGAGAGCTATTTTTTTTGGTGGGAATGTTAAGGACTCAGCCTAAGAGACAGCATCTCAGTAGCTCTGAGAAAACTGCTCCAAGGAGGCAGGAGGGGTGTTTAGGGTATCTACAAGAGTGCAAAAGAGGGAGCAGGGAGTCTGAGCATCAAAGATTATTGTGAGTTAAGAAAAATCAGGTATCAAGTTAAGGAATTTAGCATCCTATGTATGGGAAAATGCAAGCGTCTGGGCTCACTGAATCCATTCCTTTTGTACACACCTCAGCTCTCGGGGGTCAAATCCTGTTCAAGGAGTGGTAGAGGTGGCTGATGGCTGCTTCTGCCATCACCCCCACCTCCAGCTCCTCAGCAGTCACCATGGGGGAGGGCAGCATCTGCTGGATCAGTTTTGGGAGCCCTCATTCACATTTGAAAGCCAGAAATCACCAATGGCTGTGACATTTCTTGTTTATTGATAGGTTTATTAATATGGGAGGAGACATTTTCATTTCACACTGCCGTCTACCCAAACCTCCCTGAAGAACCGAGTGACCCCCAAGTTTCTTCTCAGTGTTAAAAGTTCAGTGGAGAGGATCTCTTTGGCAGTCCAGTGGTTAAGACTCCACACTTCTACTGCAAGGACTATGGGTTCAATCCCTGGTCAGGGAACTAAGATCCCACATGACTTTGGACGTGGTCAAAAAGCAAAAAAAAAAAAAAGGGTCAGTGAAGTTAACCAAGGTTAACCACAAGCTGGTCACTTATGTATCAATAAAGGAACACTTAGTATAAATTTTAGGACATTGTAGGAAGGCTACATTTTCTTAAGCAAATGCTTAAGTTAATACTGAGTACATTGTGAAAGACCTAGGTTCGATCCCTGGGTTGGGAAGATCCCTTGAAGAAGGGAAGGCTACCCACTCCAGTATTCTGGCCTGGAGAATTCCATGGACTGTATAGTTTATGGGGTCTCAAAGAGTCGGACTTGACTGAGTGACTTTCACTTTCACATATTCTTCATATTTAAATATTAATATACTACAGATCCAAAATCCAAATTCCAAAGCCTATGCTAAAACATAATAAAACCCCAAGGGGTTTGTCTTCAATCAAAAAGTTGTCATAAATTATTTTAAGTTTGATCCCTTTTTCAAGCATATTTCAAAAAGGGAGCCCATTTCCCTCTACATTTCTATAGTAGTGAATTTTAAATGGTGCAGAGTATGAGAAATATCCAAATAGAAATTTTGTAATTTTAAGTAAAAATTAAATCTTATTGTGTAAAAAAAAAAAAATCAATTTGAAAAGCAACACTTCACAGCTTTCCTTTCAATATTTAATTCAAGTGGAATAACCAGAAAGGGCTCATTGTCTTTGAGGGGAGATGACCTGAAGGGTTGGGCAAAAGGGCAATCTGACTTAGGGAGAAAGAGAAAAGTGATTACATTAATTTTAAGGGCACAATAGCAGTTTTCAATAAGCTTTATGACACCAAAAAAGATTGATTTTTTTTTTTTTGCACTTTGAGCTAAAATGTGCAGTGTCCTAAACTGCATTTTGCCAGAAATCTAATACCTATAATTTATTGTATCCCATATTCTCAGTGTTCAAAGAAGAAAGTCTGAGGGCTTAAAATATAATGGACTGTAGAATCACTGTGAAAACTCTATTGGAGTCCTGAAGATTTAATTTTAAAATGCACTTAGCAAAAATTAAAATGTACAAGAATAGCTGTAAAATAATGTCAGAACACTGTGTTTTCCACATTCTTTCCGTAAGAAATAACATGAATTTCTAGAATCTGAACGTGGAAGCAGTGGGCCTATAGCTTAAATAGATGACACGCTGTTTTGAAGAAAGATCTCCTGGTGTATAAGAAATATTTGCTAGACTAAGAGGTCAGGAACCACATTTGTCTTAAGCAGATCTACTTCTCACTCTAGTTGTCAACATCACCCTATTGGTTTATGATCTTTTTTTCTATCCTAAGGTCAGAATGATACTGTCAGGGGAGTTTGTAATTTTCTCGGTGTTGTCTTGTTGCAACAAAAATTTGAAGCTACAAACAGACAGTGTTACAGCTCAGTTTTATTTAGAAAACAAAGGAAAATACATCCTTGAGGCATGAGGGTGGGTCAACACAAAAGGCGCAAAGAGAAGAGAAACCCCTGGCCTGATTTTGGCTCCTCTTTTTATGTTTTCTCTCCTCCCCTGAGCCTGCCTTGTGTAAACTGGGCTGGCCAGGAGGGCTGTTTGTTTTACCTGAGGTCCTCACTTGGCCCTGGGACCTTTCTTTGTTCTATTTTTGCGGACTTTCCCCTTCTTTGTCTCTTAGCCACTGCCATTCTGGACTCCTTTTTCCTAGTCTAACTACCTAACAATACTGTCCAGGTCTCTCTGCTATTTGCCAATGCCTTGGACACTGCAAAATGTAGCTTCTTACACCCCAAATATAGGATTTATTTTTCTGCACACCAGCATGAGGTCTTGATAATCACAGAAGGGACTTCAATGAAGACTTTAAGAAAATAGGGAGAAATCACTGGATATTATCCAGATGGTGCTCAAATGAAGATGGCCTAAAGATTTCAGTCTTCCTCAATCTCAGCATAAGCCATTAATATAAAGCAACTGTTGGAAGGTATTGAAATAAAACAGTCAATAGAAATTATTGTTCAGGTGAGAAGAAATGTTTTATTTAATATGAACAAGACAATGAAAAATCAGATCTTCAGAGAACTAAAAGGATGAAAAGTCAGAAGCTGTGTTATATAAGGACTCCTTTAGAAGCCCCAAAGTACCTTCTCTTAAGAAGAAAGGATTTGAGAAGACGGGGAGAAGGAGAATGATGAGTGGCTTTCATATTAATACACAATCAACTTTAATTCAGGGAATGGATTAGAATTCTCAGTAGCTTCTGATGGTAGAGCCAAGATAAAAAGGTGGAAGCTATGGGGAGTTAGATGGTTGCCCATTATTGCGAAAGACTATAGGACAATCAGGGCTTTCCAGGTGGCACTAATGGCAAAGAACCCACCTGCCAACGCAGGAGACAGATGCAAGTTTGATCCATGGGCCAAGAAGATCCCCTGGAGAGTCCCATGGACAGAGGAGTATGGTAGAGTATGGTCCACAGGGTCGCAAAGAGTTGGACCAACTAAAGTGACTTAGCACAGGACAATCAAGGTTGTTAATAGAAGGGATTGTTTCAAAAAATAATGATTTACCATACTCAGTGAAGTAAGTCAGAGAGTGTATTGCTTTTTACATGGAATTTTGCCTCTATGTGGAATCTAAAAAAAAAAAAAAAAAAAAGATACAGATGAACTTACCTACAAAATAAAGTTACAGATATAGAAAACAAACATGATGACCAGTGGGTAAGAGAGGAAAAAGGGATAAACTGGTTGACTGGGATTGACATAAACACACTACTACATATAAAATAGATAACTAATAAGGACCTACTGTATAACACAGGGAACTCTGCTCAGAAGTCTGTAATGACCTATATGGGAAAGTAATCTAAACAAGAGTGGACATATGTATATGAATAACAGATTCACTTTGCTGTACACCTGAAACTAACACAACACTTGCAAATATTTAACTGCTAATTTCCGAATGCTAAACAATACAATATGGGTATTCTAGAAAACATATTTTTAATTATTAAATAAATTAAACAATTATTTCAGGACTAGTTTTAAAAACTGAGATTCATTTAAGGGGAAAAGTGAATGAGACTTAACTACACATACTTAATAGTAAGGAGATGAGTAAGCAGCTGAAGAACCTGAGGGTAACATTTCAGGCACAAAAAATCACCACTTTCCAAATTATACCTTGGTGTCCTGGAAGAGTCAATTCAGCTAACATGGATGAGCAGTTTCCTCACAAGAAGTAGTTTCTCTTTTCAGACCCAAGATATTATTTGAATAAAAGAAGGGGCTAAAAAAAGGACAGAAGTAATCTGTCTTTTGTATACTGATTATAATATTAATCTCAGTGATTACTACTGATGAAGACAGATTTATTCCTGCTAAAATGGTGGAATCCTTGCTTTCAGAGTTAACTTCTTATTGTCTTTTTACATATTTATTAGTCTTTCAGAGTACCTGATTAATCTTCAGCATCAAATTAGCAAGTCCATCAAACATTTGTCTCATCAAATGCAGGCACTGGAAATTCTAGAATAAAGTGATGCTTAACCAAATTGTTCTTGAATCAGAAGCATGGTTTATGTCAATTTGGTTTAATAAAGCAAGTTCTATAGTTGATTAATAGACATCATTTATACTTTACCCACTTTGAAAAAAATAATTTGACTTGTTCACAGTACCTAACATATTCACTACTGGAACATTCCCTTTAATCTCCCAGCAAAATTATAGCTGAAGAAAGTATCTCAAGTAGCACTGAAGGGCTAGAGGAATAATAGTCCAACCTCCTGAGACATGACAACATAAACCTTTCAATGAAAGCATAAGAACAGGTAAAAGTCTACAATACTACAGGAAAGTATTGATAAGGTATAGTAAGATATGGATGAATTATAAAAGATCAAGAGTTAATTTATTTCATGAGCTGATCACTTGGTAGTTAAATATAAAATCATAATTGTCTCCCAAGTTTTAAATGATATTTCTCATATGAAGTAGATATTACATATCCAGCCTGCTGATTTTCACTGCTCTGTATAGATACAGAACACTAAGATCCAAGGCTGGGTTCAAAGCCCACCTCTATTCTTAGGTAGTGATTTTCTTTGCTAAGTCCTATTTTTCCTTCTGCCAACTTCAGTTATCATTCTGGAAATCTTAGTTCTCTTAAGTCTTCCTTAATTTTCATTTCTGGCCATAATGTGGTGCTATGTGTTGAGTTACACCTCTATTCCTATGATGAACTCCTAACCCCAGTATCTCAGAAGGTAATGCTAGGGATGCCCTGAAAGGTCCAGTAGTTAATAGTATATGATTCCTATGACACAGCAATCCCACTGCTGGGCATATACACAGAGGAAACCAGAATTGAAGGAGACACGTGTACCCCAATGTTCATCGCCGCACTGTTTATAATAGCCAGGACATGGAAGCAACCTAGATGTCCATCAGCAGATGAATGGATCAGAAAGCTGTGGTACATATACACAATGGAGTATTACTCAGCCATTAAAAAGAATACATCACAGTTTGAATCAGTTCTAATGAGGTGGATGAAACTGGAGCCTATTATATAGAGTGAAGTAAGCCAGAAAGAAAAACACCAATACAGTATACTAACGCATATATATGGAATTTAGAAAGACGGTAACAATAACCCTATATGCAAGACAGCAAAAGAGACACAGATGTATAGAACAGTCTTTTGGACTCTGTGGGAGAGGGAGAGGGTGGGATGATTTTGGAGAATGGCATTGAAACATGTATAATGTCATATATGAAATAAATCACCAGTCCAGGTTTGATGCATGATATTGGATGCTTGGGGCTGGTGCACTAGGATGACCCAGAGGGATGGTACGGGAAGGAAAGCGGGAGGGGGGTTCAGGATTGGGAACACGTGTATACCTGTGGCAGATTCATGTTGATGTATGGCAAAACAAATACAATATTGTAGTTTGAGCATTTTTTGGTATTGCCCAATTAAAATAAATAAATTTATTTTAAAAAAAGAGTATATGCTTCCACCTCAAGGGGCTCATGTTTGACCCCAGGTCAGGGAGCTAAGATCCCATCTGCCCACAATGTGGCATGGCCAAAAGAAGAGGATGTGTTTCTATTTGCAGGGACAGCTTTAAAAGAGGTAATTCAGGTAAAGTGACGCCACTAGCTTTGACTAGACTGAACTTTGTTGGTAAAGTAATGTCTCTGCTTTTTAATATGCTGTCTAGGTTGATCATAGCTTTTCTTCCAAGGAGCAAGCATCTTTTAATTTCATGGCTGCAGTCACCATCTGCAGAGATTTTGGAGCCCCCCCCAAAACACAGTATATTACTGTTTCCATTGTTTCCCCATCTATTTGCCATGAAGTGATGGGACCAGATGCCATGATCTTCGTTTTCTGAATGTTGAGTTTTAAGCCAACTTTTTCACTCTCCTCTTTCACTTTCATCAAGAGGCTCTTTAGTTCTTTGCTTTCTGCCATAGGGTGTTGTCATCTGCATATCTGAGGTTATTGATATTTCTCTTGGCAATCTTGATTTCAGCTTGTGTTTCATCCAGCCCAGCATTTTTCATGATGTACTCTGCATATAAGTTAAATAAGCAGGGTGACAATATACATCTTTGACTTACTCCTTTCCCAATTTGTAGCCAGTCTATTGTTCCATGTCCAGTTCTAACTGTTGCTTCTTAACCTGCATACAGATGTCTCAGGAGGCAGATCAGGTGAGCTGGTATTCCTGTCTCTTTAAGAATTTTCCACAGTTTGTTGTGACCATACAGTCAAAGACTTTGGTGTAGTCAATAAACCAGAAGTAGATGTTTTTCTGGAACTCTCTTGCTTTTTTGATGATCCAATGGATTTTGGCAATTTTATTTCTGGTTCCTCTGCCTTTTCTAAATCCAGCTTGAACATCTGGAAGTTCACAGTTCATGTTTTGTTGAAGCCTGGCTTGAAGAATTTTGAGCATTACTTGATAATTTTGAGATTACTTTGATGTGAGATGAGGGCAATTGTGCAGTAGTTTGAGCATTTTTTGGCATTGCCTTTCTTTGGGATTGGAATGAAAACTGACCTTTTCCAGTCCTGTGGCCACTGCTGAGTTTTCCAGATTTGCTGGCATATTGAGTGCAGCCCAGCATCATCTTTTAGGATTTGAAATAGGTCAACTGGAATTCCATCACCTCCTCTAGTTTTGTTCATAGTTATGCTTCCTATGAAGGCTGAAGAACCAACTTATTGGAAAAGACCCTGATGCTGGGAAAGACTGAAGGTGGGAGGGGAAGGGGACGACAGAGGATGAGATGGTTGGATGGCATCACCGACATGATGGACATGAGTTTGTGTAGGCTCTGGAAGTTGGTGATGGACAGGGAAACCTGGCATGCTGCAGCCCATGGGGTCACAAAGAGTTGGACATGACTGAGCTACTGAACTGAACTGAGGTCACTAGGATGGGCCCTATCCAAGGATCAGTGTCCTTATGAGAAGAGATCAGGACACAAACAGACACAGAGTAAAGACCCTATGAAGATACCCTATGAAGATACTGAAGGAGACCGCCGCCTACAAGCCAAAGGGAGAGGCCCTTGGAAGAAAGCAAACCCTTTATCTTGGACTTCCATTCTCCAGAACTGTGTTTCTATTGTTCAAGCCTCCCAGCCTCTGCTGCTTTGTTATGGCAAAAAACTAAAACTAGAAAATTAATCCACAGAGAATTGTGGGAAACTCTGGAAAAAGTTATAATTTAGTTGAAAGAACTCATAATCCTAAGTTATTGATACTTAGAAAAATACCACACTATAGGGGAAATGATGTGCTGCAGACAGATTTCTCTAAGTTTGGAGTTTTATGCTTTAATCGTCTATGACAGGCATGAAATTCAGTGATATTCAGTATCTTTGGCCCTCTGGTTGTATATGGTTCATTGTATCAACTATTTTTGACACAGAATGATACATTTTGAACTGAATCCTATTTTTTCAAGAGATACAGATAAAGGATGTGCATGCCTGAGCTGAGAGATGATTATTATAAAGCAATTAAACTTTTTACTTTCATGTGATTCCTAACTCAAAGAAACATATCACTGCTTAATTTTATTACAATAAGATACCACAAAAGTAAAGAACAGTTAAATTGTTAGTTAAATGATCTCCAATAGCGACATCATCCAATTATCCAAACGACACATTTCCTTTATTTATAACTATCTATCTATCTGTCTATATTTAATGAAATAGTTTAAAGTAAATCCCAAGAATTGTTTCACTTCACCTTTAGGTATTTCACATTATCTCTAAAAACATGGTTTTTAAAAATGTAATGATAATGTTGTTATTATATCTTACTAAAGTAAAATAATTTTGCTATTACCAGATCAGTCCAGAGTCAAATTTTCATGGTCTTTTTACAGTTTATTATAGGCTCAAGTAAGGATCTGAAATAAGGCCCAGACATTGTATTTGATGGTTATGATTCTTAAGTCATTTGATCTAAAGTGAACATTCCAGCCCTCTCCCTGCTCTTAATTTATTTTTTCTCTTTGTTGTAGAAAATCAGTCAGTTGTCCTATGGAAAGCTTCACCTTCTGATTTTTCCATTTTTCTCACTTAAGTTGGTCTGTAAAATCATTATCCCCATTTCCTACAACTCTAGATAGATCTAGGTGCAGGTTCCACGTTTGGGGAAAGAATGCTTCCTAAGTATTACTCTGAGTGTTAGATCATGAGTAGTACTATGGGTATCACATCAGGAGGCAGGTAATGTCTGTGGTCCCACATTTAGCTGGTGATTTGTGGGTTTAGGTTTCAGTAAATATCTGATCCTTCTATTACAAGTTTCCCATCAACTTTTCACCAAATGCTTTCACTGACTGGTGATTACCACTTTAACCAAGTATTTAATTAGGTACAGTAAATTGGTTATTTTCTAATTTTACCATTCCTATAACAATTTAACCTAAGTTTACCTGTAAAGAAAATAAATTCTGTTCTCGACTGAAATTATTTGGGTACCCAGAAATACAGTTTGAATGAATGAGGACAGAGTAAGTTGTAGGTGCCTTAGTTACTTCCAATAATTTTGATGATTTATTTGCTGTGTATCATTTTATTTTTCTCTTCTGTCTTTGATAAGCATCATGAACTTAGGGAGGTTTATATATTCAGTATCATTTAGTTATCTGTATTTATTATTATTTTTATGTTCAAATGATCACATAATTGTCAAATGCTAACCCTTTGCTCCCTTTAACAAAATGTATCATTTTTTGCTTTTAGGCATAAGCTTTCCTAGGCTCATCTTCAAATTTCTTACCCCAGGTCTGGAATCAACCATGTGTCTAAGAAGCTGTTATTCCCTTTGGTGGCTGTGAGTGTAGAAGCCAGTACTTAGAAGCCACAATGAATTATGAATCGGGAATGAATAATGGATTTGCCCACCATTTCTGCTCTGAGGCACACTGATATTCTGTGGACTATTCCAATGCACTCATTAAGAGTGCTACAGAAGTAAGAACTATTGGTGCCTTTTATTTTATTATTCTTAATTCAGAACCCTTTTTCATAATCTAGTGATATTTCTGAGTATTTTTCATTCTCATCACTTACATCAACAGTAGAGGTACACTGTTTAAGTCCAGAATATAATGTAGAAGAGCATTATTAAGGTCATACCACCTAAGAGTAAAAACTCAGCTAATATATTCATTCATTGGTCTGGAGATTTACAATAGTATCACCCATATAAAGGGCTTCACTGATAGCTCAGTTGGTAAAGAATCCGCCTGCAATGCAGGAGACCCCGGTTCAATTCCTGGGTCAGGAAGATCCACTGGAGAAAGGTTAGGCTACCCACTCCAGTCTTCTTGGGCTTCCCTTGTGGCTCAGCTAGTAAAGAATCTGCCTGTAATGCAGGAGACCTGGGTTCAAACCCTGCGTTGGGAAGATCTCCTGGAGTAGGGAAAGGTTAGCCAACACGAGTCTTCTGGCCTAGAGAATTCCATAAACTGTATAGTCCATGGGGTTGCAAAGAGTTGGACACGATTGAGTGACTTTCACTTTCACACTCATATGAAAAGGCATGAAAAGAGTGAGATCGGAAAAGCAAAAAAGTGTGAAGTGGTACACTGTCTGTACACTCTGGAACACAGCAGAAGTAAACTCCTGTTCTTACCCTTTCCCTGGGCAGCAGAGGTCATTGTGGGATGGACACATGTGACTCTGGTCCAGAATCTGCTTTCTTTACAAAGAGAAACAAATAGTTTCTGTAATTAATTGACATGAAGGACAACTTAGAAAGCACTCCATTTGCTGTTCCAAGTGGACCAAGTAAACACGTTACCAAAAGAGATCTCAGAGACGCTTACTCCTTGGAAGAAAAGTTATGACCAACCTAGATAGCATATTCAAAAGCAGAGACATTACTTTGACGACTAAGGTCCGAGTCGGAGTGAACTCCGGGAGTTGGTGATGGACAGGGAGGCCTGGCGTGCTGCGATTCATGGGGTCGCAAAGAGTCGGACGCGACTGAGTGACTGAAATGAACTGAACTGAACTAAGAAATATCTAGGGAATCTTTTTATGTAAGAGCCACTAATGGCCATATGATGTGTCATAATCTCCTAGTGCAGAGATCCAGCCAAGTGGAGAATTTGGCTCCCGGCTTTCAACTACTGTGTGTTCCTCTCTATTAAGGAAATAATCATTATGTTCTTTCAATTCTTTATATTTCCCATAAGAGAAATAGTAATAAAAATCTTTATACTACCATAAGAGAAATGACACGGATTTAATCCCTGGGTTAGGAAGATTCCCTGGAGGAGGGAATGGCAATCCACTCCAGAGGAGAATTGCATGGACAGAGGAAGATGTGGGCTACAGTCCATGGGGTGGCAAAGCATTGGACATGACTGAGAGACTAACACACTACACTACACACAAACACACCTACACACATATATAGTAAAAAAAAAAAAAAATTAAATGATTAGATATAAATCCTAAAACAGTCTTATCTCACTTTGTTTACATGTAATTTACACTGTATATAAATATGTCATTATTTGACCAAGATGCTTTTCCCCCCTTAAGGCATCTTTCAGAATTCTGTAAATTATCACTGCTCTGCAAGACATATGAGTAATCACATTTTCTATTGTCTTGTTAAACAATTTGGAAAACTGACCCAAATTCAATCATTGACATACAAAAAGAAAATTACTTTCAAACATCAGTCTGACTTTCATCCTTCAAAGAACACTCTGACATTAGATGTTGATAGTTTAGCAGAAATCTGTGGCCCAAGGCTGTTTTACAGCAGCTGCTTTATTGATCTAGACTATATTCAGTTATTTGTCATGGTCTTTTCTAAAAATCTAACGTGCTTGTATTCAGAGGTGGAAGGAAAGATCAGCAAATGCTTGCTATTGCCTTCCAGCAAAATAAACTGAAAACTCTTCCATTGTCCAGTAACTTGAGACTTTCCTCATCTTCAGTTCAAACATTTCAGGAAAATACAGATTTTCAAAATTGCTAAGCATATAAGCACTATAGAAAGTATGTTGCAGTGGTTAATTATATAGGCTCTAGATTCATATAGACAGAAGACTTTATTACTATGTGATCTGGGGCACACACCTTGGGATCAGTTCAGTTAAGTTGCTCAGTCATTTCCGACTCTGTGATCCCGTGAACCGCAGCACACCAGGCTTCCCTGTCCATCACCAACTCTTGGAGTCTACCCAAACCCATGTCCATTGAGTCGGTGATGCCATCCAACCATCTCATCTCTTGTCATCACCTTCTCCTCCTGCCCTCGATCTTTCCCAGCATGAGGGTCTTTTCCAATGAGTCAGCTCTTCACATCAGGTGGCCAAAGTATTGGAGTTTCAGCTTCAACATCAGTCCTACCAATGAACACCCAGCTCTGCTCTCCTTTAGGATGGACTGGTTGGATCTCCTTGCAGTACAAGGGACTCTTAAGAGTCTTCTCCAACACCACCGTTCAAAAGCATCAATTCTTCAGCACTCAGCTTTCTTTATAGACCAACTCTCACATCCATACATGACTACTGGAAAAACCATAGCCTTGACAAGACAGACTTTGTTGGAAAAGTAATGTCCCAGCTTTTTAATATGCTATCTAGGTTGGTCATAACTTTCCTTTGAAGGAGTGTCTTTTAATTTCATGGCTGCAACCACCATCTGCAGTGATTTTGGAGTGCAGAAAAGTAGTCAGCCACTGTTTCCACTGTTTCCCCATCTATTTGCCATGAAGTGATGGGACCAGATGCCATGATCTTAGTATTCTGAATGTTGAGCTTAAGCCAACTTTTTCACTCTCCTCTTTCACTTTCATCAAGAGGCTCTTTAGTTCTTCTTCACTTTCTGCCATAAGAGTAGTGTCATCTGCATATTTGAGGTTATTGATATTTCTCCCAGCAATCTTGATTCCAGCTTGTGTTTCATCCAACCCAGTAATTCTCATAATGTACTCTACATAGAAGTTAAATAAGTAGGGTGACAATATACAACTTTGACGTACTTTTTCATATTTGTAACCAGTCTGTTGTTCCATGTCCAGTTCTAACTGTTGCTTCGCTTCCAGATCTGCATATAGATTTCTCAAGAGGCAGGTCAGGTGGTCTGATATTCCCATCTCTTTCAGAATTTTCCAGTTTATTGTGATCCACACAGTCAAAGGCTTTGGCATAGTTAATAAAGGAGAAGTACTTGTTTTTCTGGAATTGTCTTGCTTTTTCAACGATCCAGCAGATGCTGGCAATTTGATCTCTGGTTCCTCTGCCTTTTCTAAAACCAGCTGAACATCTGGAAGTTCACGGTTCATGTATTGTTGAAGCCTGGCTTGGAGAATTTTGAGCATTACTTTACTCCCCTGTGAGATGCGTGCAATTCTGCAGTAGTTTGAGCAATCTTTGGCATTGCCTTTCTTTGGGATTAGAATGAAAACTGACCTTTTCCAGCCCTGTGGCCACTGCTGAGTTTTCTAAATTTGCTGTATATTGAGTGCAGCACTTTCACAGCATCATCTTTCAGGATTTGAAATAGTTCAACTGGAATTCCATCACCACCACTAGCTTCGTTCATAGTGATGCCTCCTAAGGCCCACTTGACTATACATTTTAGGATGTCTGGCTCTAGGTGAGTGATGACATTATCGTGGTTATTTGGGTCATGAAGATCTTTTTTCGTACAGTATTTCTGTGTATTCTTGCCACCTCTTCTTAACATCCCTGCTTCTGTTAGGTCCCTACCATTTCGGTGCTCTATTGAGCCCATCTTTGCATAATATGTTCCCTTGTTATCTCTAATTTTCTTGAGGAGATCTCTAGTCTTTCCCATTCTACTGTTTTCCTCTATTTCTTTGCATTGATCGCTGAGGAAGGCTTTCTTATCTCTTCTTGCTATTCTTCAGAACTCTGCATTCAAATGGGTATATCTTTCCTTTTCTCCTTTGCTCTTTGCTTCCATTCTTTTACCAGCTATTTGCAAGGCCTCCTCAGACAGCCATTTTGCTCTTTTGCAATTCTTTTTCTTGGGTATGGTCTTGATCCCTGTCTCCTGTACAATGTCACGAACCTCCATCCATAGTTCATCAGGCACTCTGTCTATCAGATATACTCCTTTAAGTCTATTTCTTACTTCCACTGTATAGTCATAAGAGAATTGATTTAGGTCATACCTGAATGCTCTAGTGGTTTTCCCTACTTTCTTCAATTTAAGTCTGAATTTGGCAATAAGGAGTTCATGATCTGAGCCACAGTCAGCTCCTGGTCCTGTTTTTGCTGACTGTATAGAGCTTCTCCATCTTTGGCTGCAAAGAATATAATCAATCTGATTTCAGTGTTGACCATATAGTGATGTCCATGTGTAGAGTCTTCTCTTGTGTTGTTGGAAGAGGGTGTTTGCTATGACCAGTGCATTCTCTTGGCAGAACTCTATTAGCCTTTGCCCTGCTTCATTCCATATTCCAAGGCCAAATTTGGCTGTTACTCCAGGTGTTTCTTGACTTCCTACTTTTGCATTCCAGTCCCCTATAAGGAAAAGGACATCTTTTTTGGGTGTTAGTTCTAAAAGGTCTTGTAGGTCTTCATAGAACCGTTCAACTTCAGGTTCTTCAGGGCTACTGGTTGGGGCATAGACTTGGATTACGGTGATATTGAATGGTTTACCTTCGAAACAGAGATCATTCTGTCATTTTTGAGACTGCATTCAAGTATTGCATTTCAGACTCTTTTGTTGACTATGATGGCTACTCCATTTCTTCTAAGGGATTCCTTCCCACAGTAGTAGATATAATGGTCATCTGAGTTAAATTCACCCATTCCGGTCCATCTTTGTTCGCTGATTCCTAAAATGTCGATGTTCACTCTTGTCTTCTCCTGTTTGACCACTTCCAATTTGCCTTGATTCATGGACCTGACATTCCAGGTTCCTATGCAATATTGCTCTTTACAGCATCGAATCCTGCTTCTATCACCTGTCCCATCCACAACTGGGTGTTGTTTTTGCTTTGTTTTCATCCCTTCATTCTTTCTGAAGTTATTTTTCCACTGATCTCCAGTAGCATATTGGGCACCTACCAACCTGAAGAGTTCATCTTTCAGTGTCCTATCTTTTTGCCTTTTTATACTGTTCATGGGATTCTCAAGGCAAGAATACTGAAGTGGTTTGCCATTCCCTTCTCCAGTGGACCACATTCTGTCAGACCTCTCCTCCATGACCCTTTTGTCTTGGGTAGCCCCACACAGCATGGCTTGATTTCATTGAGTTAGATAAGGCTGTGGTCCATGTGATCAGATTGGCTAGTTGTCTGTGATTGTGGTTCATAATATTTAATTTCTTCAGTGGAAAATCAGGATCATAATTGCATATCAAGAAGCAATAATTAGAACCAGACCTGGAACAACAGACTGGTTCAAAATTGGGAAAGGAATATGTCAAGGCTATATATTGTCACCCTATTTATTTAACTTATATGCAGAGTACATCATGTGAAATTCTAGGCTGGATGAAGCACAAGCTGGAACCAAGACAGGAGAAATGTCAATAACCTCAGATATGCAGATGATACCACCATTATGGCAGAAAGTGAAAAAGAACTAAAGAGCTTCTTGATGAAAGTGAAAAAACAAAGTGAAAAAGTTAGCTTAAAACTCAACATTCAGAAAACTAAGATAATGGCATCTGATCCCATCACTTCTTACCAAATTAGATGGGGAAACAGTGGAAATAGTGACAGACTTTATTTTGTTGGGCTCCAAAATCACTGCAGATGATGACTGCAGCCATGAAATTAAAGGACACTTGCTCCTTGGAAGAAAAGTTATGACCAACTTAGACAGCATATTAAAAAGCAAAGACATTTCTTTGCCAACAAAGATCTGTCTAGTCAAAGCTATGGTTTTTCCAGTAGTCATGAATGGATGTGAGAATTGGACTATAAAGAAAGCTGAGTGCCAAAAATTGATGCTTTTGAATTGTGGTGCTGGAGAAGACTCTTCAGAGTCCCTTGGAATGCAAGAAGATCCAACCAGTGTATCCTACAGGAAATCAGTCCTGAATATTCATTGGAAGGACTGATGCTGAAGCTCCAATAATTTGGCCACCTGATGCAAAGAACTGACTCATTGGAAAAGATCCTGCTGCTAGGAAAGATTGAAGGCAGGAGGAGAAGTTGAAGACAAAGATTGAGATGGTTGGATGGTATCACTGACTCGATGGACATGAGCTAGAGCAAGCTTGGGAGTTGGTGATGGACAGGGAAGCCTGGCATGCTGCAGTCCATGGGGTCAAAAAGAATCTGACAGGACAGAGCAACTGACCTGAACTGACTTAATTGGAGCTCTGCAATAATATTATTTTGTGATGATGCCTGTGGGACTTCCCCAGTGGCTCAGATGGTAAATAATCCACCTAAAAAGTTTCCATTTTATGTCATCTATTATTGTCCCCATTAGTAATATAGACCACTGGGCTTCCCAGGTTGCTCACTTGTAAAAAATCTGCCTGCCAATGCAAAAGATGCAGATTCAATCCTTGAGTTGGGAAGATTCCCTGGAGAAGGAAATGGGAACTTACTCCAGTATTCTTGCCTGAAAAGTCCCATGGACAGAGGAGCTTGGCATGCTACAGTCCATGGGGTCACAAAGAGTGGAACATGACTTAGTGATTAAATACCACCACCAATATAGATATTCATTTTAGTGTGAATAGTATAACTCATTCCCACATAGACTTAATTCACTGGCTTATACTACATTTAGAGGAATAAGTTTTAAAAGTTTTACCTTCATTAGTTGGTGATGAAAACTGAAACTAAAAAAGAAAGAAAACGAAAGTTTGAAATAACAAATGGTGTCTTAAGAAGTTTTCCTGTTATTATGTAACTTAACTGTCTCCCTAACTGTGTGAGGCAACTATGAATTGTTCAAGTTCATATATCAGGTCCAATTTCATGGTCAGGTTCATAGTATTTTTAAGAAAAAGAATAATGTTCTCAGAAGAGATCGTCTATATTCTCTGACTTGTGGACTACTTTACCATGCAACTCTCATAAGTGGAAATAAAAGTCCCAACTCAGCCTACAAATTTCTTAAATGAGATTTGCTCTTAAATTTGTTTCCTTCTACATATTGAAGAGAGCAAGCCAATCAACAGGAATTTATTTTACCTATAACAAAAACCTGTATCATTATTGTAACTCCACTATTCAACTATAAGTTAATATATAAATTACACACACACACACACGTGTGTGTTTTTAATATAAATACTTCTGTAATAAAAATTGCTACTAAGTGCCTGCAAGAGCCACAGGCATGGGATCTTAGAAGAGGGTGGCAGAGAGAAGATGACCAGCAAAATCAGAGACATGTCAGAGCTAAGATCCTCCAATAGGTATGGCATAAAGCTGAATTGAGTTAATTTAAATAATATACCAAACTAAGGTCTTTAATAATGTATAAATGTTTTAGGGATTGGAACTCAATATCCAGTTGAAAGATGGCATGCTTTGAAGAATCTAGAAAACCTAGAAAATCCAGACAGGCAAGCAAAGGCAAACTTTAAAGCTATTCTGTGAAGCTTTCCTCCATTCCTGCCAGGTATGAGTTAAAAATTTCCTCTGTGGTTATACAGGTTTTCTACACACAGACTCGTGTTATACTTAAGTTAATCTTCTGAAAGTGTGCACACTCACACACATACAACTTCTATTTCCCAGGATATATAGATATAAAGAATATATATATATATATGTATATATATATTCTTAATTTGTAGGTTACAAGTCATGAAGTTTGGAGGGCTTTATCAGAAAACACTAAATAGTGGTTTAAACAAGGTTGAAAGTTTATTTGGCTTTTGGTTAAAGTTAGTAGGCTTCCCTGGTGGCTCAGACAGTAAAGAGTCTGCCAGCAATGTGTAGGACCCAGGTTCGATCCTTGAGTTGGGGAGATCCCCTCGAGTAGGAAATGGCAACCCACTCTAGCATTCTTACCTGGAAAATCCCATGGACAAAGTAGCCTGGTGGGCTATAGTCCTTGGGGTCACAAAGAGTCAGACATGACTAAACAACTAACACAAAGTAGGTAGGTCAGGGGACATGAAAATTGTTCTCCATGAGGCTATCAAGGAAGTTTAATTTCAACTTTTTTTTTTCATTCCCCCGTACTCAGTATGGTCTTTCTCTTCACAATTAGGATGAATTCACTTTCACTGTGTCCACATTTCATCCATTTAGGAGAGGGAAAGAGGAGGTGGCACATAACTTACTTCCTTTTTAGCTCTGGGAACAGACTGCAAAAACTCCTCCACACCCAATCCTGATGGCTTCATTCCATGGGCATATCTATCTTCAGGTAACATGGTAACCCAATCCAGTATTCTTGTCTGGAGAATCCATATGGACAGAGGAGCCTGGCAGGCTGTAGTCCATGGGGTCACAAAGAATTGGACACGACTGAGCAACTAAGTTCACAGGGGAAAATGCAGTCTCTAACTAAGCAGCCATGTGTCGTGGCAAATGTAGAGGTGTTGTGATCAATTTAAGGAGGGAATACGGACATGAAGAATTCAATAAGCAGCCTATGCCATGTCATACTAAGGAAAAACAATGTAATCTTCAAAAAATCAAAAATGGTACGATCTTCAAAGAATTATCTGGTTAAAATCATGATGGCTTTTTTTTTATGCTATGATGCCAGACAGTTTTGGGGTCCCAACAATGAATCCACTATGTGTTCCCACTTCTCCAAACCCATTTACCTGTTCTGAGACTGCCTTAGCTACACAAAGAAGGGCGTGCCAAGGGACACATCAGAAAAGAACAGACACAAGCTCCTGCCCTCATGGAGTAGGAGACATGGTGATATTAGCTAGGCATCTCAAGCAACAGAATTTCCCAAGAATTTAGGCTCCAAATACGAGACCAATATGTGAGGGGGAAAAAATGGGAAAAAAAGGAGGTTATATGAGAATGCTTCTTATGAGGTGAAATTGAGGATCATATCTATCATTTCACTGTTATGGCTCTCATTTTATTTAAAGGGAATGTGATTGGACTCATTGATTTTGAAAATTTCTTCCAGCTCTCCTATTCTATTAAACAATACTTCAATGTCTTTAAGGAATTAGTATACTGTTACAGAGGGCAATTGCTTAAATCTAATAATTTATATTTTCTTTAATTTCACTATTTTGCTAAAGCTTTTAAATATCTACCCTTTAGTTCAAATTCTACAAGTTTAAACTAGTGCTCAAATGGAAATAATTAAATTTCATGATATTAAGATGATATAGATGAACACACTTCCATTTTCTAACAAACCTACATGAGTTTGAATTCTTTTTTTGTTGTTTTCTATAAAGTAAAAGGTGGTAAAAATAATTATATTGTCCATATATAATACCTTAGTAATTTGCTTTCTACTCAGAGACTATTAGAATACCTGACCTCAAAGATGCTGTTAATGCAGTTTTGAGATTTAATTTTGATGCATTGATTTTTTTCCTAGGGGATAAGAACAGTTCCAAATGGAAAATATGATTCGTACTTTATTCTTTACAAGTAAGAAAAGCCTGAGGAAATTTTAATAACATTTAGTTATAAAATAAAATGAAAATCAGAATTAACTTTTGTTTATAATCATGCCAGTTGTTAATATCAGCCAGTTACATGGTCATTTGGGGCAGTTATTTAACGCTGAGGAGGGGAAATAATGATGTGATTTAATTTGAGATTTCTTTTTAAGTAAAATAAGTGTAAAACTCTGTAAAATTAATCACTTCATCCACCAAATAGTTCCTTAGCCAAGTCCACAGCACTGTTAAAGAAGGAAAGGGTATTTGTAATTAATCAATCTGTTACAAACCAACAAAAGTGGTATGTTATTTTTTATAAATTATTTTAGTATAAATGAGCAAGATTAGGAAGAAAATCCCCAAAGACTCAGAGATCCAAGTACTCTCTGCTTTGTCTTAACCTCCAGTTTTTCAGGACGGCTTATCATTATAGTATACTCTTTCCTTTTTCTTCTCTTTGCTGTCAGTCACAGTACATGAAATGTGTTAGGCACTCAACACGTGCACATGAGCTTGTGTGGGACTAAATTTAATTGGATGGGAAAAGAAAAGATTGAATAAAAGCTTGAATTCTGCATTATATCTACTAAAACAATGTGACATTTTATCTATCTTATTCACGAATATATCTCATATATATACCTGGCTTGTACCTTTGTACAGTTTTACTATAATCTAATAGTCATTTCTCTTATAGGCAAGGGCAAATTGCTTTGTTGAAGAATCTTTGAGCAAATTTGGGCTTTTAAATTATTATTAATACTGACTTTTTTCTTCCTTTTAAAATAGTTTTCTATTGAAACTTCTGCTTTATTCTACAGAGTGATCCTCTCCTGCTGTTTTCTGGTTTCTTGGTATCAGGCCAGCATCCTTGTTTTTTCACTAATGCTTGGAGTCTCTTATTGAATGTGTACAATCCCCTTGTTCCCATCCAGAGGTCAATGATAGGGTCTACTTTGTAGGCCCAGTAACTTGCAATGCCTGCTGTCTAATAGGCACTTAATAATGGTTCTTAAAATCACAACAGTTCTAAGTTACAAAATTACCTTGTTCATATAATAGTTTAGGCAATATGTATCATTGAATTACAAGACAATATAATGCAGAAGGATGAATATATATCCTTTTGAGATGGATCACAGAATTGAACCCCAAACTCACCTTGGTGATATGCTCACTGGGGATTTAAATCTAGAGGTATACACAGTGCTTTTTCTGATTTTCTGCATCTGTTTCAGTCCCAGGAGCAGAGCACATCTGCAATGAAGACAACAAACAATTCTGTGACTTCTTTAAAGCCTTACCCGGCACTCAGGACATTCTTGAACCCTTCTGGGATTCAGAAAGAGCTGTACTCAGCACTCTTTGCTTAAGGGACTGGCCCTAAAATGAAGAAACCCTGAGTTTCTGATTTTTATGGCCACAGATTGAACTTATTCATGTTCATTATTTATAAAATGTAAATATGACATTTTTGTAATAAGGTCAGAAACAATCATCTATACATATTCCATGCAATTGACCTTAAAATATAATTTTTTGGAAGGCAGAAGAAACTGGTTGAATTTTGATTCACTATAAAGGTGTTTTCATTTACTCATTTAAAACATAAGATCTATTTTTTCCCTCATGAAAGACTGAACTAAGTTAAATCACCCTGTTAAGAGTTGAGCAGGCCTCAGTACTCTTGCCTGGAAAATCCCATGGACAGAGGAGCCTGGTGGGCTGCAGTCCATGGGGTTGCGAAGAGTTGGACACGACTGAGTGACTTCACTTTCACTTTTCACTTTCATGCATTGGAGAAGAAAATGGCAACCCACTCCAGTGTTCTTGCCTGGAGAATCTCAGGGAAGGGAGAGCCTGGCGGGCTGCTGTCGGTCACACAGAGTCGGACACGACTGAAGCGACTTAGCAGCAGCAGCATTTATATAAGGCACTGCTTTCAAATTAAGCTCAGATTTTTCTCTTATCAATATGTGTACACCCCATCACTGTAATCTTTTTTAATGATTCCATTGATTCAATATACAAGTTAGAACCCATCCCAATTTCTGAGTTTTGCATCTGAAGACACTTCATTACATCTCCTCAGTAGTAATTTTCTTCACACAAAATCAACCAATGGATAAAACACTTTGAAGAATTCTTTGGTACTCTGGCAATTGGGCCCCTTGTAAAAATGGTAGCTAATGCTTATTTATAACTTTGTTCCCAATTGTGTCTCCCTCTTGTAAGAAATTCCTTTAATTTCTTCTCTCAAATAGTTCCACAAACATATTGTAGATACAAACTCTGACTTGAGAAACCACTAGTCCTTTAAAAATTAATCAGAATGTGCAAATTGTATTTCAAAATAGTTTCCTTGAATTCAAGTGTGCTAATTGCAATGTAAAAGTGTAGTGTTATTTATCCATACAGGGCAAAATAATGTCGTGGCTGTAAGTCTGAGAGGAATGAGATGATTAAAGGAAGACCTTAATCTCAATGTACACCTTAATTTCAAACGTTCATTTTACAAGAGTAACGATCTATCGGCCAGGTTTTCGGTCAAGACTCAGAACCTGACCCCATGTTTTCTCTGCTGGATTTCCCCACCAAGGTCTGCCTTCCAATTTATATTTATTATTTCTCTCAAACTATAGATATTCTAGAAAGCATGCTTGCCAAGCACATATCACACATTAAAGTTCCTAAAATCAAACAGTAAACTATCAACAAGTGAGGTGGACCAAAAGGAATAAAAGCAATCCAGCCAACACCCATCTCCCGGTTTAGGAGATGATGGGGAAAGTCAAAATGAAAGTTGCTCAGTCATGTCCGACTCTTTGCAGCCCCATGGACTATTTATATACAGTTCATGGAATTCTCCAGGCCAGAATACTGGAGTGGGTAGTCTTTCCCTACTCCAGGGGAATCTTCCAAACCCAGGGATCAAATCTAGGTCTCCCACATTGCAGGCAGATTCTTTACCAGCTGAGCCACAAGGGAAGCCCAAGAAGACTGGAGTGGGTAGCCTATCCCTTCTTCAGAGGATCTTTCTGACCCAGGAATCAAACCAGGGGCTCCTGCATAGCAGGCAGATTCTTTACCATCTGAGCTATCAGGTTGGAGCCTATAAAACCTGAGTTCTCCTGACACATCCCAGGAGAACACCTGCTACTTGGCTCTACATAGGATCATCGATGTCTACATAAGCTCTCGGTACCAGAGCCAAATAGAAATGTAGCTTCTTCCTCAGCATCTAATAGTAACCAGCATCCTTTCAGGCACTAGGGATATACTAGCTAACAAGTATTAGCCATATGTCAGGCCCTGGGCTACATACTAGGATACAGAATAGAGGAGAAATAACCTTTGCCATCACAGCCTCGTGGGCCACATCCACTGCCACAATGGTCTTAAGAGACACTGCCTCCCCTTTAATGTTTTAGTCTATATAATATATAGAGTACATGAATCCTGAAGCATTTACTAAAGGCTCAAGGATTGGTACAGTGGTAAAGAACCTCCCTGCCAATGCAAGAGACATGAGTTCAATCTCTGGATTGGGAAGATCCCCTGGAGTAGGAAATGACAACCCACTCCAGTATTCTTGCCCAGAGAATCCCCATGGACACAGAAGCCTGGTGGGCTACAGTCTATAAGGTCACAAAGAATCAGACATGACTGAAGCAACTTAGCACTAGCATATTCAAAAAGCAGAAAAAAAGCATTATTTTTCCTATGATTTCTCTCATGACTGGTATATTGTGGTGTTTTCAATGACTGTTTAGGGTTGTACTCCTTAAGACAACGGGACATTTGCAGAGTTTGAGCTGGACCTCAGTTGCCCCGGGCCCTGCACAGCAACTTGTTGTCTGGTATGTGTCTGAACCTGACCCTCTCTGTGCCCCGGCCCTGATCACGGAAGAGCCAGTTGGTGGGTAAGGCCAGGAAGGTGGGCAGCTGAGAGCTCATCCTGAGGGTGGCAATGGGAAGGGAGACAGCACGTAAAGTGAGACTCCAGGTCCATAGCTGCATGCTCATGGGTCCCATCTGACTTTGCTTAATAAACACAAATTCACAGATTAAGGTATTGAGAATTTCAAAGCTGCTTCAAACCCAAGTGTGAGACATTTCTGAGCACTGGTCCTGTTCTTGTGTCCATGAGCAGACTCCAGCTGTAGGTGACAGTTGTGGGAGGATCTGAGCTGAAGAGCTGGGAGTTGGGAGAGAAGGATAAAGGGTGGTAAAAGGTTGCCCTTGAAATTCCATCTTTTCTAGATTTGAGCTGGGTCTTGAGACTAAAATGATGTCACCATTCTATCCTATCCCCTAAAAATAAGAATAGGGGCTTCCCAGGTGGCTCAGTGGTAAAGAATCCACCTGCCAAGCAGAAGATGCAGGTTTGATCCTTGGGTTAAGAAGATTCCCTGGAGAAGGAAATGTGTGCCCACTCCAGTATTCTTGCCTGGGAAATCGCATGGACAGAGGAGTCTGGCAGGCTACAGTCTACAGGGCTGCAAAAGTCGGACATGACTTCACAACTAACCAATGACAAAAATAGCAATAAGCCCTGATCTTCTCAGTCACAGACAGACCAGACATTATGGGATGGGAACACAAGGCAGGCCTGGGGGGATAGTTGGGAAAAAAAGACTAGTTGCTTCAGAATGACCACAGTAGCCCCTGGGAGCCGTGGAGTTCCTGGCAGTCAGTGAGTACCAATAATTATCATTTCCTCACCACTAACTTTGTCAGGGGGCCTGTTCCTGGCTCCAGGGCTGCTTAAGCCTCCGTGGGATCAAGTTTGGCTCCCTTGTATATTTTAATAAAGTACATGTAAATACTGAACATATTGGTAAGTTGTCTTAGGAAAAAGTTAATAGAGGTGCCTCTTTCCAATGACATTTTTTTTTAAGACAGTGATGCTGTTGCTGCTGCTGCTAAGTTGTTTCAGTCGTGTCCGACTCTGTGTGACCCCATAGAGGGCAGTCCAACAGGCTCGCCCATCCCTGGGATTCTCCAGGCAAGAACATTGGAGCGGGTTGCCATTTCCTTCTCCAATAAGACAGTGATGATCTTCTCCTATTTCAAACCTTTCGTTGTTTCCCATTGTCCTTAGAATCCACTTGCACTTTTTATATGCTTTCCCTAGTTTTGCCCTCTTCCTCCTATATGATACCTTAGTTAGGAATCTTTTTTCTGAATGACAAAAACTGTGTCAATAACATCTGACAATAACAAAGACCTTAGTTATGGCATGTAGAATTTTTAAAGTGAAAGCTCAGTTGTGTCCGACTCTTTGCAACACCATGGACTGTAGCCTGTCAGGCTCCTTTGTCCATGGGATTCTCCAGCAAGAATACTGGAGTGGGTTGCCATTTCCTTCTCCAGGGGATCTTTCTGACCCAAGGATTGAACCCGAGTCTCCTGCATTGCAGGCAGACTCTTTCCTGACTTAGCAACAAGGGAAGCCCTAGATTTTTTTACTGATATGTTATTTTCCCCATAATGTTCTCCTGTTTCTTATTGAATTCCTAGGGTCTCACAGAGCCTGCCACCTCAGAAGCTCAATAAATAGTTAAGTGAATAAATGTTGATCTTAGAACTTCATCTATGGAGGATCAGATGCAACAAGCTGATGAGAATTTGGAGAAAGAAACACCCAAGGATATTCATTGCAGAATAAAGGCTTTCTAACCCCAAGAGCAGCACTGGCCCGGCTCCTTCTCCCTCATCACAGCCGGCCTGGCAGCAGAGAGAGGAGGAGGACTGGATTTTCATCAGTCCAGCTTCCTGTCCTTTGGAACCACACTGACTCCTCCACGGGCTCCATCACTGGAAGGTCTGCGGCGGCCACAGCTGCTGCCCTGACTACTCAGAAAGCTGCTCTCCACGTGTTGGGCCGTGTCCTGTGGCAGGCATTTTACAGTCTGGGAGCAGCTGCCGAAACATCTGCCACAAGCTGACAGTGGGTCTTTCCCAAGAATGTTCATCAATTTTAAAGCACTTTCAAAGCAAAAGGCAGGACAAAATGCAGAATCTGATAACAGAGACAGCTGAGGCTATAAATGCAAGGTCTTCAAAATTGGTGCCGTGTCTGTCATTTGTGTGCCCATTAGTAAACAGTGCTTTCAGAGGAGATTGTCAGTGATCATTCTCTCAGCTATCATGGACCTGCTTTTGACTCTACTAGTTCAAACCTATGGGGGAATATTATAAAACGTATTACATTGCATATAGACCACTCTTGTCCTTGAAACCAGTATTTCTGAAATTTTAGTTTTCCACGTCCTGACTTCTCCATTTTACTGTATGCTTATATTCTGTGCCGCAATTCTTTAAAAGGTCAATAAATTAAATTGTGCTTTTATTTAATAAAATGAAAATTTTCTAACACTAAAACAAAAATGGAAACAAGGGTAAAATTCTCTTAAATACAAACTGTCAAAATAAATAAAATGGAAACAAAAGAATCCAACTAAAAAGCAAGCATGAATCATAAAATTTTAAATAAGAAAATAAAAATTAAAATAATCTGCCTTGATGTTTCTTCATTTAAGGCCTGTAAGAAGTACTCTGGGCTTGCTTGGTGGCTCAGATGGTTAAGAATCTCCCTGCAATGTGAGAGACCCAGGTTTGATCCCTGGGTTGGGAAGATCCTCTAGAGAAGGAAATGGCAACCCACTCAAGTACTCTTGCCTAGGAAATCCTATGGACAGAGGAGCCTGGTGGGCCCCAGCCCATGGCATCCCAAAGAGTCAGATACAACTGAGCAACTAACACATGTGGTATGGTAAGAAGTACTTTATCAACAATAAAACTCTTTGCAGGTGTGTTAGACAGATCTGAGAACTGGATCCCACTTGTACATTCCTTTGGAAAGGACAAAATATTTAGCTATCTCCTTGGATACAATGGGCTTCCCTGGTGGCTCAGATGGGAAAGAATCTGTCTTCAATCCAGGAGACCCAGGTTTGATCCCTCTGTCGGGAAGATCCCCTGGAGGAGGGAATGGCAACCCAATCCAGTATTCTTGCCTGGAGAATCCCATAGACAGAGGAGCCAGGCATGCTCTAGTCCATGGGGTCACAAAAAGTCGGACATGACTGAACAACACACTGTCCCACTCGTCTGGTTTACATAAAGGAAGGTTTTCCATAAACACACTCGGCGTCTCTCTAGCTTGCCTCTTCCTGCACCATGAGGAAGGGGATGAACATTTCCCAGCTGAGAGTTTCTCACAAAGAATTGGGCATGTGCAATGCAACTTCTCCCTCTTTCCTCTTGGGGGCAGGTATGGCCTCAGGGACCTCTGTCCTGCTAGGAATGATTCTGCTCTTCTTCAGAAGGACCAGCAGCACCAGAGGAATAAGGATGCTATTTTGCTACTCAGAAGGCTGGTTTTCACTCTCTTTGAAGCCTTCTCTCCTTCAGAGTTGCTGGATTTATCTCAGGAGGAAGTAGATTAAGTCTATCTAAATTGAAGGTCCAACATAAGCTCGATCATTTAACTAAAGTTGTCTCAAATCATGTCCTCCAATTTGGAGTAATAAAAATAATGCACTGGTTTCTCATCTGTTGCTCTTTTGTGTCTCACATTGTTCAGAAACAGGAGAAGGAAGAGGATAATTTTTTTGAGAGGTGGTCTTCTGTGACTCGCAACTTTTTGGACAGCAAGAATGAGTCCCTTACCAGAATTAGTGATTTTATGGAGTTTCTTGATTCTCAGAAGCCAGTTGAAATGATTTCTTGAATTTGTTCTTCTTCTGAATGTGTTAACTTATTTGGTCCTAACGGAAAAGTGATGGAAGAGAGATTTCTTTTCTACTCCAAACTAACTTAGGAAAATACATAAGAATTCATCAAAGCTTTACAGGTTTTCTTTATAATGTTAAAATATTCTCAAGGAATTTTCAAATAAGTTAATAATCAAGTGATTAAAAAAGTAAGTGTATTTAAAACAATTTCAGTTGATTGTCCATATAAATGCAGTTGGAAGATTTGCTCCTAGGACCCTGGGTATACAATGTGTGGAACAGAAATGATGATTACAGCACAATTTGGGTATTAGTAGTAGTCTAAGCCTTAGAGTATATCTTTCATTTTGACAAGCCATGAGATAGGTACTCATTTATTTCTTTTCAGCAGTTTGAAACAAAGCATAAAAAAATTGAGTTGCATTAATCATACAAACTATAAGTGAAAGAATCAGTTCAAGCCTGGTTCAGGCCTATCTAACTGTAGGCCAAGCACTGATTGGCTACATTTTCTTTCTCACTGGAACTGAACTGGAAGCAGAGACAACAGTTTGGGTTTAAGAGCATGTGGTATTCTAAGAAGAGAAAGAGAGAAGTTTTAGCTAGAAATTGTCATCAGTGATAAGGCGTATCAGAGAAATATAAGTGGATGGAGCTGGAGAGAGGACTTCCCAAGTGGTAAAGGAAGAGTGAGCAAAAGCTTAAGAAAGAATATGACATTAGTGTCATATTAGTGCACAGGCAAAAAGTTATTTTGATTCCACTAAATAAAGTGATAAGTGAATAGGTTAATGGAGATGAAGTATCTGAAAATCCATACAGAAAGGCTTGGCCTATATGGTAGACAATGGGACAATGTGAAGGAGGGATAAGAATTGACTTTAAGTGAATTTCTCTCAGGAGCCAGGTAGAGAGTAAGACACATTAAAAATGATCATTCTTTTAATTATCATAATATCCAATCAGGAAGAAATTTTAATTCCTGTTTTATAATAGAACAATAGAGTTTAGTAAATTACTATCAATCACACAAGCAGTCATTGATAGATCTTAGATTTGAACTATACCTTCAGTTCAGTTCAGTCCAGTCAGTCGTGTCCGACTCTTTGCGACCCCATGAATCCCAGCACGCCAGGCCTCCCTGTCCATCACCAACTCCCAGAGTTCACTCAGACTCACGTCCATCGAGTCCGTGATGCTATCCAGCCATCTCATCCTCTGTCGTCCCCTTCTCCTCCTGCCCCCAATCCCTCCCAGCATCAGAGTCTTTTCCAATGAGTCAACTCGTCACATGAGGTGGCCAAAGTACTGGAGTTTCAGCTTTAGCATCATTCCTTCCAAAGAAATCCCAGGGCTGATCTCCTTCAGAATGGACTGGTTGGATCTCCTTGCAGTCCAAAGGACTCTCAAGAGTCTTCTCCAACACCGTAGTTTTAGAGTGACCCTAAAGCAAAGTGGGACACTTAGCAAGGGGAATGGGTAGGGGAAGAACGAGTTCAGTTGAGGTTAGTCTTACTTTGGGTGGAAACATAGTATCATGTGGAAAAAAGTTTTATTTGTTGGTAGTTTATAAGACTGTTTAAGGTTTAAGAAAGATACAGGGAGTTACAGAGTACATTCAGTTCAGTTCAGTTCAGTTCAGTTCAGTCACTCAGTCGTGTCTAACTCTTTGTGACCCCATGGACTGCAGCACGCCAGGCCTCCCTGTCCGTCACCAACTCCTGGAGTCTAGCCAAACTCATGTCCATTGAGTTGGTGATGCCATCCAACCATCTCATCCTATGTCATCCCCTTTTCCTCCTGCCCTCAATTCTTCCCAGCATCAGGGTCTTTTCAAATGAGTCAGCTCTTCCCATTAGCTGGCAAAGTATTGGAGTTTCAGCTTCAACATAAGTCTTTATCTCTCAGTTGTGTAGCAAATAAGAGGTTTGGAGAGATTAACCCAAAGTAGAGTGTCTTCTACATTGTCATGGAAACTCTGTCTTCATTTTCACAGTATCTGGACAGGGAAACTAAAGTACATGGGGATATTCTAGCCACAAGTTTTGATTCAAGGGTGGTCTAGTCAGGGTAAAGCTCAAGATTTTTATTTAATAGTTCTGAAAAGGCCCTCTCTATTTCTCTCCCTGAATCTGAACACATAGCCTTCTTGCCATTAGAACACTTTTTCTCATGAGATGTCAGCCAGAGAATCCAACCCACACATAGAAGTGGGCAGATTCAGAAGTCTGAAGCTGCCTAGCTTTGGAAATTTAGTTGATTGAGTCTTTAAGTTCCCCAATCAATCTATTGTTTAATCCAATTTAGACTGAGTTTTCTTAATTACCATAAGGAATTCTGAGACAGAAATTGATGCAATAAATGTATTCTTATAAGAAGCAGATCCTAAAATGTGGGTTGGGCAGTAGAAGCAATAAATACCAACTTACCCAGGAACCAAAAGACCTCTAATATTCCATTCTGCTCTAGACAGGCTTCTTCCTGACTCTAAAGCTCCAAAAATGTTTACTTGATAAAACTTGTAATTATAAGTTCTTTCTCTGCCCTTCTGAGATGTAAATCTTTTTGAAAGCCTCTGCTGGTTTTACAACCCAGGAATGTTTTTCTCAAGAACCTAGGAGTCATCTCTTTCAAATGTAGCCATTGAAGGAGGTACAGAACCCACTCTCCCATGCTCTGTTTTAGAGTTGAAGTCTAACTTTGATGGGCCCCTTGCTCCAAGTTAGAGCATTACCTCTTATGAAGATGCAAGAAAGCCTATTTTCCTTTTTGCTGTCATTTAGTCGCTAAGTCGCATTTGACTGTTTGCTAACCCATGGACTGTAGCCCACCAGGCTCCTCTGTCCATGGCATTTTCCAGGCAAGAGTACTGGAGTAGGGTGCCATTGCCTTCTCCAGGGGATCTTCCTGACCCAGGGATAGAACTCTTGTCTCCTGCATTGGCAGGCTAGTTCTTTACCACTGAACCATCAATGAAGCCCTAGTTTTTCCTCTGAGTAAAGCCAATTAGCAAACACAGAAGGGCTCATGATACTCTCCCTGATTCAATTCAGTTCAGTCGCTCAGTTGTGTCCAACTCTTTGAGACCCCATGGACTGCAGCATGCCAGGCCTCCCTGTCTATCATCAACTCCCGGAATTCATGCAAACTCATATCCACTGAGTTGGTGATGCCATCTAACCATCTCATCCTCTGTGATCCCCTTTTCCTCCAGCCTTCAATCTTTCCCAACATCAGGGTCTTTTCAAATGACTCAGCTCATCGCATCAGGGGGCCAAAATATTGGAGTTTCAGCTTCAACATCAGTCCTTCCAATGAACACCCAGGACTGAATTCCTTTTGGATGGACAGGTTGGATCTCATTGCAGTCCAAGGGACTCTCAAGAGGTCAGGGGCAGTGGCTGACAGGAGCTACCCCACATCAAGGTAAGGAGCAGCAGCTGCACTTTGCTGAGGCAGTTGTGAATAGATACCCCATGTCCAAGGTAAGAGAAACCCAAGTAAGATGGTAGGTGCCGAGAGAGGGCATCAGAGGGCACACAGACGGAAACCACAGTCACAGACAACTAGCCAATCTGATCACATGGGCCACAGCCTTGTCTAACTCAATGAAATTAAGCCATGATGTTTGGGGCCACCCAAGATGGACGTCATGGTGGAGAGGTCTGACAGAATATGGTCCACTGGAGAAGGGAATGGCAAACCACTTCAGTATTCTTGCCTTGAGAATCCCAGGAACAGTATGAAAAGGCAAAAAGATAGGACACTGAAAGAGGAACTCCCCAGGTTGGTAGGTGCCCAAAATGTTACTGAAGATCAATAGAGAAATAACTCCAGGAAGAATGAAGGGATGGAGCCAAAGTAAAAGGAACACCCAGTTGTGGATGGGACTGGTGCTAGAAGCAAGGTCCGATGCTGTAAAGAGCAATATTGCATAGGAACCTGGAATGTTAGGTCCATGAATCAAGACAAATTGGAAGTGGTCAAACAGGAAATCGCAAGAGTGAATGTCAACATTCTAAGAATCAGTGAACTAAAATGGACTGGAATGGGTGAATTTAACTCAGATGACCACTATATATACTACTGTGGGCAGGAATCCCTTAGAAGAAATGGAGTAGCCATCATAGTCAGCAAAGGAGTCTGAAATGCAGTACTTGGATGCAGTCTCAAAAATGACAAAAAGATCTCAGTTCATTTCCAAGGCAAACCATTCAATATCATCATAATCTAAGTCTATGCCCCAACCACTAAGGCTGAAGAAGCTGAAGTTGAACAGTTCTATGAAGACCTACAAGACCTTTTAGAACTAACATCCAAAAAAGATGTCCTTTATCATTATAGGGGACTGGAATGCAAAAGTAAGAAGTCAAGAAACATCTGGATTAACAGGCAAATTTGGCCTTGGAGTACAGAATGAAGCAGGGCAAAGGCTAACAGAGTTCTGCCAAGAGAATGCACTGATTATAGCATACACCCGCTTCCAACAACACAAGAGAAGACTCTCACATGGACATCACCAGATGGTCAACATTGAAATCAGATTGATTATATTCTTTGCAGTCAAAGATGGAGAAGCTCTATACAGTCAGCAAAAATAAGACCGGGAGCTGAGTGTGGCTATCATGAACCTTATTGCCAAATTTAGAATGAAATTGAAGAAAGTAGGGAAAACTACTAGCCCATTCAGGTATAACATAAATCAGATCCCTTATGACTATACAGTAGAAGTGAGAAATAGATTTAAAGGACTAGATCTGATAGACAGAGTGCCTGATGAACTATGGACGGAGGTCTGTGACATTGTACAGGAGACAGGGATCAAGACCATCCCCAAGGAAAAGAATAGCAAAAAAGCAAAATGGCTGTCTGAGGAGGCCTTGCAAACAGCTGGGAAAAGAAGACAAGTGAAAAGCAGAGGGGTAAAGGAGAGATATATCCATGTGAATGCAGAGTTCTGAAGAATAACAAGGAGAGATAAGAAAGACTTCCTCAGTGATCAATGCAAAGAAATAGAGGAAAACAATAGAATGGGAAAGGCTAGAGATCTCTTCAAGAAAATTAGAGATACCAAGGGAACATTTCATGCAAAGATGGGCTCAATAAAGGACAGAATTGGTATGAACCAAAGTAGATTATATTAAGAAGAGGTGGCAAGAATACACAGAAGAACCATACAAAAAAGATCTTCAGACCCAGATAATCACGATGGTGTGATCATCACCTAGAGACAGACATCCTGGAATGTGAAGTCAAGTGGGTCTTAGGAAGTATCACTACAAGCAAAGCTAGTGGAGGTGATGGAATTCCAGTGGAGCTATTTCAAATCCTGAAAGATGATGCTGTGAAAGTGCTACACTCAATATGCCAACAAATTTGGAAAAGTCAGCAGTGGCCACAGGACTGGAAAAGGTCAGTTTTCATTCCAATCCCAAAGAAAGGCAATGCCAAAGAATGCTCAAACTACTGCAGAATTGCACTCATCTCACAGGCTAGTAAATTAATGTTCAAAATTCTCTAAGCTAGGCTTCAGCAATACGTGAACTGTGAACTTCCAGATGTTCAAGCTGGTTTTAGAAAAGGCAGAGGAACCAGAGATCAAATTGCCAACATCCGCTGGATCATGGAAAAAGCAAGAGAGTTCCAGAAAAACATCTACTTCTCCTTTATTAACTATGCCAAAGCTTTTGACTGTGTGGATCACAATAAACTTTGGAAAATTCTTAAAGAGATGGGAATACCAGACCACTTGACCTGCCTCTTGAGAAACCTATATGCAGGTCAGGAAGTAACAGTTAGATCTGGACATGGAACAACAGACTGGTTCCAAATAGGAAATGGAGTATGTCAAGGCTGTATATTGTCACCCTGCTTGTTTAACTTCTATGCGGAGTATATCATGAGAAACGCTGGGCTGGAAGAAGCACAAGCTGGAATCAAGATTTCTGGGAGAAATATCAATAACCTCAGATATGCAGATGACACCACCCTTATGGCAGAAAATGAAGAAGAACTAAAGAGCCTTTTGATGAAAGTGAAAGAGGAGAGTGAAAAAGTTGGGTTAAAGCTCAACATTCAGAAAACTAAGACCATGGCATCTGGTCCCATCTCTTTATGGCAAATAGATGGGGATATAGTGGAAACAGTGGCTGATTTTATTTTGGGGTGCTCCAAAATCACTGCAGATGGTGATTGCAGCCATGAAATTAAAGGAATGCTTACTCCTTGGAAGGAAGTTATGGAAGTTATTGGAAGTTATGACCAACCTAGACAGCATATTAAAAAGCAGAGGCTTTACTTTGTCAACAAAGGTCCTTCTAGTCATTCTATAGTTTTTCCAGTCATCATGTATGGTCGTGAGAGCTGGACTATAAAGAAAGCTGAGTGCAGAAGAATTGATGTTTTTGAACTGTGGTGTTGGAGAAGACTCTTCCTGATTACCAGGTTTTAAAAAAGTCTCTCACACCCCTCCCCTTTATTTTTGGCCGGAGTAGGGGTGGGGTAGTGGGGCATGTTGAGCTCAGACTTCCTTCTAGTCTCTCCACTACTGCAAGAGCATTGAAGAATATTTATTTATCTGCTTAACTCTGGTGCAGTTTTGGTTTTGGCACCAATCACTGGAGTCAGCAAAGGCTTGTTAAATGGTCACATACATTTTAATGAAACTGTAGCCTATTATCCTTTAAAATTCAGTGAGCAGCACTGGGAGATTTGATAGCAATGTTTTTAGGATTATTGAATGTGTTAGGTTTTTTTGTACATATTTTAATAAGGTTCTACTAGAAAGCAATATACTTACTTTGAAACTAAAAACAGATTAATAAGGAAATATGGATTTGCTAAGAGAGATCTTTTCTGCCTGAAGGCTGCATTTCAGGGTTATCTATGGTCCATTAATTTGGAGACCCAGAGATAGAAAAGTGAACTTCTCCAAACGAAACTGTGATCTGTGTGAGATAGGTTAGTGGGAGATTTAGCAGGAGATACAATTGCATCCTAGAAGAAAACTGACACTTTCAGCCTTTTCCAAGCTTTTAAAGCATTATTTGACTGACAAAAGAAATAATCACTCCAGTCCCAGTGGAAGCCTAAGGGCAAAGGACTAGACATCTGTGTCTTCCAACCTAAAGCCTTTCTAATGCAGGAACGATCCATTTGTTAGATACTAGAAATATGAAGTGTTGTTCCACAGAAATTAAATGTCCAATCATTTGAACTTCAAATGTCTTCAATGTTTCATCACGATATCAAAATATTATTTAATCTAGATATTCAAAGTACTATTTCTAATTTTAACTCACATAATTGCAACTAAATTGTGCTATATTAATTATGTGCTATAAAACCCAGTCCATCCCCATTCCTCAATGAAGGATCAGAGGATTAAAATATTAAATGTTCTGCATATTTAATTATAAAATACTCAAGTCATTTATTCAGCTATAATCCATTATGGGTAGAAAGTATATAATCTGCTTGATGTTTTGCTTGATAAATGTATTTGTCTTTTTAATGAGCTTCTTTGTTAAGGTGGTTAGAATGATTAATGTGCCAAAGCACATCATCGGTAACCTTGAAAACCAGAAGTCAATATTTGGGATAAAATCCTTACACTGTGAAATACAGTGCTTAAAACTGCAGAAATCTCCATGGGAATGCAGTCAGTTGATTAGCAGACGTGTTTGACATGTTGCTATTTAAACAGGATTAAATGTACTGGGGACAGGCAGGGGGAGGGGCCTCAGAAAAGCAGTTATAACACAAAAACCGATCAGCTCCATTATCTCCAAACGAATCTGATAGTTCAGATTACTAATTAGCCTGTCAGAGGGCCCAGAAACTATAGCAAAAGAGGTGTAATTTACTCAAAGAAAAAAATGCTTAAAAGCAAATGCACATTTCGTATTATATCCACAATTACCTTCTATTTTAATCAGCCATTTGACCCCAAGGATTGCACTACATTTTGTGTTTTCTATGGATGAAAGCTATTTGTTCTAGGATGTAATCATTTCATATAGTAAGAATTTATAGGAAATAAAATTCATAAAATATAAAGGCAGTGAAACAGAGTAAGAAATTCATAATAAAAACCAAGATTAAATGCTTCTTGTCAGTTGGTTTGCCAGTTTCTCCTGAGCTTACAATAATTCAGTGGAGCCAAAAATAACTGACTTGACATCACTCTGATTCATTTTGGCCCATCTTTTATTTCTTTTTCCACCTTTTGTGCTCTCTTAAGTTAGAATATGAATTAGAATAATCAGCTAAAATGACTTATTAATAACAATTAGAATATAAATTCTTCCACAAGAAACATATTTCTATGATGATAAACAAGAGAAAGATCACTAAGATAGAGTACATTTATATTTTTGTATGACTGATCCTCTTTACAATTTTTATTTAAACCCTAGGCAATAGAATGAGTTGCAATTTCATAAATAAGATATATAATAATAAATGTTTAAAGAAATTGCTAGATTCTTTTGAACTAAGGTACTCAGGAGCTACAGGATTATCTATTTTGTAGAGATTTTTTTTTTTAGTTGAATTTGTCAAACTGTTATTTTTCTTCCTGTTTTCAGTAGTGGCAGCTTGAATAGATCTAGGCTGGCATAGCTTCTGCTCACGTCACATCATTTGAGCCTAACAGGCATTTGACAGCATGAACTCTCGGGCCAGACTCCTTGTGTTTGAATTCTGGGTTTACCATTACCTTAAAAGAGGCTTATTATTTTAATTTAGGAGGAGGTCAAAGGAAGCATGAATCTGTTCTCCAGTCAAAAAATGGTAGCAGTCTGGTGTCTGTAGTCTGTTTTTATCTTTTTTCAGCCATGAGACTGGAATGGTCATGGAACATCCTGGCTTGATGCTGATACTGTATGAAAGTGATCATATTAGTTGGTAGCAACTGGGTCAGCCAGTAGCTAAAAGCTCTTAGGGCTGCTTCTATTTTTCTTTTCTTTTTTTTTTGGTCTTTTCTTTCTCAGTACTTATTTTGGCCAAGGGCTGATAAAGGTAAGTTGCAGGACATTGTTGACTCTACTGATGAGAAAGCTATGCAGGCAACATTTCTCTAATTAACTAGCTAGACTTTTCTGTTGTAGGATAAGTTATCATCCAATTTGATAAAGACTACACAGTAACTTTTACGATCAGGAAAGAATTCATCAGTCAACTTCAATATAGGCAATTACCAGAAAAAAATAAAAAGGCTATTTATTAGTCCTTATAACAGAGGCCAGGAACCTAGGTAAACAAACTGACTACAAAACACATATTTCACAGTCTTTATTAGAAAAATAAGTGTCTTTTTTTTTTCTTTTTAACTTGACCTGACCATGGACCATTCCATATAAAAACACCAAGAAGTGTTTACTTAGCAAACTTCTTAGCAAGCCAAAAGAAAATCAAGGGCTCGTGTCCATAACAGTGCTGGTTAATCATTGTACACTTGTTTGTTAGATTTCTAGAGAAAAACGGATGTCCACAAAAGGAAAAGCACCATGGACCACAAAATGTATCAGAAATGTAAGAATTATGTGTGGCAATGGGAGTGACAATATTTGACACCTGCAGGACAGAGGATTTTCTGAGTGAAGTTAAACATGCTCCACAAAGAAGCAGAATATGAAATAAAAGGATCGTCCTGCAATTTGTTTTACTTTTCTCAAGTAATGTTTTGATGAAAGGAATATACTGATTACTATAGAAGCATCTTGTGGACATGGGGTCAAAGTGTACTCTTAAAGAGATGGAAGTAGGGATTAATAATAAGGTAAAAATGTAAGTAGTTGCATAAGTAAAATGTGAAGGAAGAAAACTAACCTTCTGAAGAATTTAAAGAATAGTGGTTGAATTTTTATCAGCAAGATCAAGGTTGAAAGCTGACATATTCAGCAATGATTAGATACAGATCAGTAGTTATGGTCCAAAAACAAATCTCACAAGGGAGTTTTTTTCCTTCCTTAAGTAACAGATAACAAACTAGGGTGTGGTGGTAGAAAGACCGAGTTAGAGTGGAGCATATTGAGTACCATTTAATGGATCACAGACAACATGGGAATGTGATAATAGATAAGATTAAGTTCAGTTCAGTTCAGTCGCTCAGTCATGTCTGACTCTTTGTGATCCCATGAATTGCAGCACGCCAGGCCTCCCTGTCCATCACCAACTCCCAGAGTTCACTCAGACTCACGTCCATCGAGTCTGTGATGCTATCCAGCCATCTCATCCTCTGTTGTCCCCTTCTCCTGCCCTCAGTCCCTCCCAGCATCAGACTCTTTTCCAATGAGTCAACTCTTCGCATGAGATGGCCAAAGTACTGGAGCTTCAGCTTTAGCATCATTCCTTCCAAAGAACACCCAGGACTGATCTCCTTTAGAATGGACTGGTTGGATCTCCTTGCAGTCCAAGGGACTCTCAAGAGTC
Organism: Oryx dammah; assembly: GCF_014754425.2. NCBI lineage: Eukaryota > Metazoa > Chordata > Mammalia > Artiodactyla > Bovidae > Oryx > Oryx dammah. The sequence continues at coordinate 62,322,251 of NW_024070205.1, read as the reverse complement.
TTCTCCAACACCACAGTTCAAAAGCATCAATTCTTCAGCACTCAGCTTTCTTCATGATTAGTAGTACTGGAAAAACTATAGCAATATTAAAAAAGTAGTATTGTTGCAGCTTTTTGGTTGAAAATTGTACGCTTTGGGTTTTTGTTGGTGGTGAGGCTTTTTACTCAAATATATGTATATTTTATCATTTAAACCAAGAGTCTTGGAATAAGCTATCTACTGTCAGAGAAAAAATACACCAGACAAGAGAAGCAAAGAGCCATTGATTTCATCCTGATATTGTTTCCAGTGGGCTTCCCTGGTGGCTCAGCAGTAAAGAATCCACTTGCAATGCAGGAAATGCATTGGATTCCTGGGTCAGGAAGATCTCCTGGAGAAGGGAATGACAACCCACTCCAGTATTCTTTCCTGGGAAATATCATGGATAGAGGAGCCTGGCAGGCTACAGTCCATGGGGTCACAAAGAATCAGACAAGACTTAATGACTACACCATCACCAGCACGATTTCCAGTAATAGGAAAAAGCACAGGCCAAGTTGCATACTCAGACATAGGCTTGAAAAGTTTTTAAGAGCAGGATTAGAGGGATCTTAGGGCTTATGTCTTTACTAACTGGCTTTACCCCAAGGAAAAGCAAACTTTCTGTACCTTCATGATAGGAGATAATGTTAAAATTGGAGCAATAGGATTATCCAAGTTAGGCTCCTATCCTAACCCAGAGACTGCAAGATAAGGACTATATTTCCTTCAGTGGCTACTTTTGAAAGGGATGGCTCCCAGGGCCTGGAGAAAGAAATTTCTTGGTTGTAAAACTTGAAAGAAGCTTTTAAAAAGATTTACATCTCAAAGGGAGCAGAAAGGGCATATAATTACTACAATTTTTCTAAAGCAAATGCTCTCAGAAAATTAAGAGGCCTAGAGTAAGGAAGCAGCCCATCTAAAATGTAGTCAAGCTGAGGGCGATGTTAACTGTCTCCCAAGATTATTTATATCTATAGGATTCTGAAGGCTGCTCAGTTCAAGGTTCCCAAATATGATGGAAGTTCATTCAAAGCTATGGTTTTTCCAGTAGTCATGTACAGAAATGAGAGTTGGACCGTAAAGAAGGCTGAGCAGCAAAGAATTGATGCTTTCAAACACTGGTGCTAGAGAAGACTCTTGAGAGTCCCTTGTATGGAAAAGGAGATCAAACTAGTTCATCCTAAAGGAAATTAACCCTGTATATTCACTGGAAGGACTGATGCTAAAGCTCCAACACTTTGGCCACCTTTTGCAAAAAGCCTGCTCACTGGAAAAGACCCTGATGCTGGGAAAGATTGAGGCAAGGAGAAGGGAGTGACAGAGGATGAGATGACTGGATGGCATCCCTGACTCAGTGGACATGAATTTGAGCAAAGTCCAGGAGAAAATGAAGAACACAGAAGCCTGGAATGCTGTAGTCCATGGGGTCACAAAGAGGCAGACACGACTTAGGGATTGAACAACAACCAATGAACGATAGATGAGAACGGCATCTTTTCAATCAGAAAACAGAAATCCAAAGATCAAGGGTTGATCTTTCTTGGTGATAATAGTTAACGATATGATAAACTCCTTTCCATAGATGTTAAAAACTGGAGATCTCTCTGTCTCAGATATTCCAGGAGCTGTTTATGTGATGATCTTGGAAAGGCTGTTTCTTCTGACTTAATGATAAGACTTTGTTGGTATAAGAATTGTTTGTATTCCTGTTGGTTTTCTATAGGATATTGTCTCTAATCAAATATAAAATTCCAATGGGGCATGGGTAGTCTTTTTCTAAACCTATAGGGGGAAATCATCAAGGTTTACACAGAAAATCATGGAAGTTCTAGAGCAGTACTCTCCAATAGGACTTTTTATAAAAATGAATATGAGCTTTACAACTAATATGGTAGCTATTAGACCGCCATAGCTATTGAGCACTTGAAATGTGGCTAGAGCAATTGGAGAACTGGATTTTTATTTTACAGCAGTTTCATTTATTCAAATTTAAATATCCACATGTGATTAGTGTCTATCATATTGAAGAATCCCATTCTAGAATTCTTGCCAATTTTGGTTTTAGAATTCCATCTGCATTTCTACTTTTTCCTGAAGATTCAGTATAATATCAGTACTCTTTTTATCAGTACTCTTGCCTAGAAAATTCCATGGATAGAGGAGCCTGGTAGGCTACAGTCCATGGGGTCACTAAGAGTCAGACACGACTGAGCAACTTCACTTTCACTTTTCACTTTCATGCATTGGAGAAGGAAATGGCAACCCACTCCAGTGTTCTTGCCTGGAGAATCCCAGGGACGGGGGAGCCTGGTGGGCTGCCATCTATGGGGTCACAGAGAGTAGGACATGACTGAAGCGACTTAGCAGTAGCATCAGCAGTAAAATGCCATACAACATTTTAAAATAAATTTCCTAGCAAAATCTAGTTAACCAGCAAAGGAAATCCACTATCCAAACTGAAGTTACCAAAGCATTCTAGAGCATATGTAAAGCTTGTATAAATAATTGGTCGTTTTGCTTTGCTACCTGGCAATCCAATCAAAGTCAATTAATTCAGCCATCTGAATGGATTTAGCTTCTGGGAGCTAATAATCCAAAAATGATTTGGAATCTGTGATAATATTGCCTGCTGGACAACATCCAGTTTTAGCTTTTGAAATGACCTATTAATTAAGAGAATTAAATCAGGATTATCTCATGGAGTCTCTTAAACTGCTATATAAGATACACATACATTTTTAAGAGATTAAAAAAATGGAGGAATTTTCTTTCCTCAGGCAGGGGAAGGAGATTTCTAGTTTCAGGTTGCTATAGTGCCAGACAGTGATATATGAAGGGGAAAGGGATCATGAGGGTATTAACACATCTCCAGAGCCTTGTGTTCATCCCGTAAAGCATATTATGATAATCTCTAGTTGACAACAGTGTTTAAACTGGGATATCTGGAAACAAATACCTTGTAGCAACATGGTGCTAGTGGTAAAGAATCTGCCTGCCTTTGCAGGAGACACAGGTTCGCTCCCTGGGTCAGGAAGATCCCCTGGAGAAGGAAATACAACCCACTCCAATATTCTTGCCTGGGAAATCCCATGGACTGAGGAGCCTGGCAGGACCAGAGTCAGACACGATTGAGCATATGCCTTCACCCTTCTCTGTTGTACCAGTATGAGTGTATGTTAGTTATTCAGTCGTGTCCGACTCTTTTCAACCCCATGGACTGTAGTCCACCAGGCTACTGGATTGTACCAGTAGCTATTATTAAACATTGAGAAAGTTTCTTTCAAGTTGCAAAGCATATAAATTAACCTACAGATACTGTTGAAAAAGAATTCTCTCAATAGTTTCTAAACCATTAAAATTTCAGTTCAGTTCAGTTCAGTCACTCAGTTGGTGTTGGACGAAGCTTGTGCTTCATCCAATCCAGCATTGCACATGATGTACTCTGCACAGAAGTTAAATAAGCAGGGTAACAATATACAGCCTTGACATACTCCTTTCCCATATTGGAATCAGTCTGTTGTTCCATGTCCAGTTCTAACTGTTGCTTCTTGACCTGAATACAGATTTCTCAGGAGGCAGATCAGGTGGTCTGGTATTCCAATTTTTAAAAGAATTTTCCAAAGTTTGTTGTGATCTATACAATTTTAGGAAAAGACAGATTCAGAATTTGCCTGAGGAGACAAGATGTAAACACAAGGCATTAGTACAGTCAATAGTTTGAAATCTTATTGCATTAAAAAATAATGATGAATAGGAAAATTTTCTCATCTTATGAATCAAGAAGTTAATAGAATACTTATAAAGAGAAACTTCTGTTATATGATCATAGGATCAATCAATCAATCAATTCAGTCACTCAGTCGTGTCCAAGTCTTTGCAACCCCATGAACCACAGCATGCTAGGCCTCCCTGTCCATCACCAACTCCCGGAGTCCACCCAAATCCATGTCTATTGAGCTGATGATGCCATCCAACCATCTCATCCTCTGTCGTCCCCTTCTCCTCCTGCCCTCAATCTTTCCCAGCATCAGGGTCTTTTCAAATGAGTCATCTCTTCGCATCAGGTGGCCAGAGTGTTGGAGTTTCAGCTTCAACCTCAGTCTTTCCAATGAACACCCAGGACTGATCTCTTTTAGGATGAACTGGTTGGAACTCCTTGCAGTCCAAGGGTCTCTCAAGAGTCTTCTCCAACACCATAGTTCAAAAGCATCAATTCTTAGGCACTCAGCTTTCTTTATAGTCTAACTTTCACATCCATACATGACCATTGGAAAAACCATAGCTTTGACTAGATGGACCTTTGTTGACAAAGTAATGTCTCTGCTTTTTAACATGCTGTCTAGGTTGGTCATAACTTTCCTTCCAAGGAGTAAGTGTTCCTTAATTTCATGGCTGCAATCACCATCTGCAGTGATTTTGGAGCCCGAAGAAATAAAGTCAGCCACTGTTTCTACTGTTTCCCCATCTATTTGCCATGAAGTGATGGGACTGGATGCCATGATCTTAGTTTTCTGAATGTCAGGCTTTAATGTTTTCACTTTCATTTTTCACTTTCGTCAAGAGGCTCTTTAGGTCTTCTTCACTTTCTGCCATAAGGGTGGTGTCATCTGCATATCTGAAGTTATTGATATTTCTCCCAGAAATCTAGATTCCAGCTTGTGTTTCTTCCAGCCCAGTGTTTCTCATGATGTATTCTGCATATAAGTTAAATAAGCAGGGTGACAATATACAGCCTTGAAGTACTCCTTTTCCTATTTGGAACCAGTCTGTTGCTCCATGTTCAGTTCTAACTGTTGCTTCCTGACCTGCATATAGGTTTCTCAAGAGGCAGGTCAGGTAATCTGGTATTCCCATCTCTTTCAGAATTTTCCACAGTTTATTGTGATCCACACAGTTAAAGGCTTTGCATAGTCAATAAAGCAGAAATAGATGTTATTCTGGAACCCTCTTGCTTTTTCTATGATCCAGTGGATGTTGGCAATTTGATCTATGGTTCGTCTGCCTTTTCTAAAACCAGCTTGAACATCTGGAAGTTCACAGTTCACATATTGCTGAAGCCTGGCTCAGAGAATTTTAAGCATCACTTTACTAGCGTGCGAGATGAGTGCAATTATAATTTAGCTTTTTAACAAAATATACATTTTGCTTTTGTAGGGGACATAATTAATGCAATTATATTCATAGTGTTGAATTATTAGTATCCTGTCATATACATGTACATAAATAAACTAGATATAATAATTAAAATTCTTTTTGTTCTACCATGCCTGAGATAATGTCCTTCATTGTTCCACACAGAAAAAGCTATCTTACCTCTACTCCCACCATGTTCTAGATCATGGGAATGGGAAAGAGAAAATGAGGACAAGTAGCTTCCTTTACAAGGATGAAACCTACAAGTTGAACATGTCATTTCATTTATATCCACTGGCCAGAACTTAGTTGTTTAGCCAGTTTTACATATAAGGAAAGTTGAGATGTGTACTCCCTGGCCAGGTTCCATGTGCCTCTCTAGAATCAGCAGGGGGGCTCGGAGTGGGGGATGATGGTGGGCTTCTCCTGGGAGACAGTATGTTGTATGCTGCTATGAATACACAGAACTGTACAAAAAGGATCTTCAGGACCCGGATAATCACGATGGTGTGATCACTCATCTAGAGCCAGACATCCTGGAATGTGAAGTCAAGTGGGCCTTAGAAAGCATCACTACAAGCAAAGCTAGTGGAGGTGATGGAATTCCAGTGGAGCTATTTCAAATCCTGAAAGATGATGCTGTGAAAGTGCTGCACTCAATATGCCAGCACATTTGAAAAACTCAGCAGTGGTCACAGGACTGGAAAAGGTCACTTTTCATTCCAATCCCAAAGAAAGGCAATGCCAAAGAATGCTCAAACTACCGCACAATTACACTCATCTCACATGCTAGTAAAGTAATGTTCAAAATTCTCCAAGCCAGGCTTCTGCAAATCATGAACTGTGAACTTCCAGATGTTCAAGCTGGTTTTAGAAAAGGCAGATGAACCAGAGATCAAATTGCCAACATCTGCTGGATCATGGATAAAGCAAGAGAGTTCCAGAAAAACATCTATTTCTGCTTTATTGACTATGCCAAAGCCTTTGACTGTGTGGATCACAATAAACTGTGGAAAATTCTGAGAGAGATGGGAATACCAGACCACCTGACCTGCCTCTTGAGAAATCTGTATGCAGGCCAGGAAGCAACAGTTACAACTGTACATGGAACAACAGACTGGTTCCAAATAGGAAAAGGAGTGCGTCAAGGCTGTATATTGTCACCCTGCTTATTTAACTTCTATGCAGAGTACATCATGAGAAACGCTGGACTGGAAGAAACACAAGCTGGAATCAAGATTTCTGGGAGAAATATCAATAACTTCAGATATGCAGATGACACCACCCTTATGGCAGAAAGTGAAGAGGAACTAAAAAGCCTCTTGATGAAAGTGAAAGAGGAGAGTGAAAAAGTTGGCTTAAAGCTCAACATTCAGAAAACGAAGATCATGGCATCCTGTCCCATCACTTCATGGGAAATAGATGGGGAACCAGTGAAAACAGTGTCAGACTTTATTTCTTCGGGCTCCAAAATCACTGCAGATGGTGACTGCAGCCATGAAATTAAAAGACGCTTACTCCTTGGAAGAAAAGTTATGACCAACCTAGATAGCATATTCAAAAGCAGAGACATTACTTTGCCAACTAAGGTCCATCTAGTCAAGGCTATGGTTTTTCCAGTAGTCATGTATGGATGTGAGAGTTGGACTGTGAAGAAGGCTGAGCACCAAAAAATTGATGCTTTTGAACTGTGGTGTTGGAGAAGACTCTTGAGAGTCCCTTGGACTGCAAGGAGATCCAACCAGTCCATTCTGAAGGAGATCAACCCTGGGATTTCTTTGGAAGGAATGATGCTAAAGCTGAAATTCCAGTACTTTGGCCACCTCATGCGAAAAGTTGACTCATTGGAAAAGACTCTGATGCTGGGAGGGATTGGGGGCAGGAGGAGAAGGGGACGACAGAGGATGAGATGGCTGGATGGCATCACGGACTCGATGGACGTGAGTCGGAGTGAACTCTGGGAGATGGTGATGGACAGGGAGGCCTGGCGTGCTGCGATTCATGGGGTCGCAAAGAGTCAGACATGACTGAGCGACTGAACTGAACTGAACTGAACTGATGCTGCTATGAAACAATGCTAACACATGCACACCAATGTTCTCTGCAGCAATATTTATAATATCCAGGACATGGAAGAAACCTAAATATCCACAGACAGATGAATGGATAGAGAAGATGTGGCACATATATACAATGGAAGGCTAGTCAAGCATAAAAAGGGACAAAATTGTGCTATTTTAAGAGATGTGGAGAGACCTAGAGACTGTCATACAGAGTGAAGTGAGTCAGAAGAAGAAAAATAAGTATCATATATTAACACATAAATATGAAGTCTAGAAAAACAGTACAGATTACCTTATTTGCAAAGCAGAAAAATAAAGACACAGAGAATAAACACATCTGCACCAAGCGGGGAAGGAGAGCTAGGCTGAATCAGGAGACTGGGATTGACATATATACACTATTGATACTACATATAAAATAAATAACTAATGAGAACCTACTGCATAAAACAGTGAACTCTACTCATTGCTCTGTGGTGACCTAAATGGAAAGGACATCCAAAACAGAGGATATATGTATATATGTATCATCAGTTCACTTTGCTGTAGAGCACAAAAATCATAACACAACATTGTAAAGTAACTATATATATATATATATATATATATATATAATACGTAGATGTACACACATCCATTTTTACCTTTAAATGCATGTAGGCTTTTTTTTTTTAATTGAATTTACTTCTTTTTCTCATGTACACATTTTCACCTAGTTTCTTTGCTCATAACAAAATGACTAAAACATAGGTTCTGCCACAGAATGATCCACACATCATAGGTTCTTCATATACATTACATGCTCAGCCATATGCACAACTGAGGTAATTAAGGAAGGCGTGGCAAATATCCTGCTTTGGTGGGTAGCAGCTTGGCTCTCAGTGGCATCCTAACATCTCCTGCCGGGCTAAATAGACTCTGAGAAAACACATGTGTTGGTGGGCAATGTGAGAATTTGGAGCCAGCCTGTCTATTTACTGCTCCCACACCCAACTGACAGTCTGTTTAAGTATGTCTTTGGGAAAAGCAGAACTCCACCTTAGGAGAAAAGTTACATATTTTGCAAGTGAACTTCCAAAAAATGACAACTGTGGAAACATTGCGTTAAAATCGATGTTACTTTTCACTGTTACTGACAGAGATTTTCCTCCTGGAGGGAATAATTTTGCAAGGAAATTTGATGTCTGACTTGAGAGAACAAATCTCTCCTAACCATTTTTTTTGTTTGTTTCTGAGGTTCTTAACAATCTTGTCACACATACCATTTCCATATGCTTATTCTAAACTTTGCCTCTTTGAAGGCTGGCAGGAAGGTCATTGCTTCTTTTTTTTTTTTTTTTCTTTATGAAATGTATTACCAGAGAACCATCTAATGACCAAGTTCCATATGCATATAAAATTATGTGAATAACAGGTTAAATTATAAGCTTCATTAGGATACTGACTTTTTTTCTATCTTGCTCATTGTTTATCACAGGACCTAGAATACTACCTGGCCTATAGTATCATTCAAATATTGATTGAATACCAGAGGTTTTTAATATAAAATTCAACTCAGGAGTAGATGAATACATTCTTTCTTAGGCTTAACAATTTCTTGTGGAATATACTTTTTAAGATGAAGAAGATCATGGGAGTTGAGGTTCAGGAGTGAGGTTCAAGGGTGGGATGGTGATATAGTGTGGGTAGAAAAGGATGGTGTGAGTACATTTAAGACAAGTGAATATATACAGGAACAATGCCTGGTCTGCAGTGAACTATTACAACCACTCCTGTATGATGTTGGCTTTATGTTTCCATCTAATTCTGTAAGATGAATAAACTCCTAACTAGGTCCTTTAAGGAGCTGTGAAAGTCTGAATCTCTTCCATTTTCTGAATAACTATACTGCTATTATTCAAAAGGTTAAAAAAAAAAAAACTATAGACAGGGTTTAAAATGTTATATATTTATAATGCTTACACGTAACAAAATAAAACACTTGGCAAACATACACATACAAACTTACACACAGGTTTCTAATATATTTGCCTTGTTTGAAGATAAAGACACATTTATATCTAGTGTCTATTTAAAATATGAGGCACAGGCTAAATGGTCCCTCACTGTCCACTCAGACTCTGCCCCAGACAAGCTCTTAACTCTGGTCTTCCTTTCCTCTGAAGCTTTTCCTGATGCTCTGGGAGGACTGGGGTAATACTTTCCAATCTGGATAATTGTTTTTTAAACTTGGTCTGCAGAGCACCCAAAGAATCTTTATGGTTAGTTTCTGTAACTGTTTCCTAATTCCAAAATCTTTGAGCACTCATAGAAATTGAACATCTCTGTACATCCCAAAAGTCACATATTGGAACCTATTCCCCACTGTGATGATATTTGAAGGTGGGGCATTTGAGAGGTGATTAGGTAATGAGGATAGAGCCCTCAAGAATGGGATTAGGACCCTTATAAATGAGATCCCTTGGAAGCATGGGAGATGAGCACAGTTGTACAGTATTATGGACATTTTTTGCTACTGCTCTTCTTTGGGATTGGACTACAAACTGACATTTTCTAGTCTTGTGACCACTGTTGAGTTTTCCACATTTGGTGGCAAATTGACTGCAGCATTTTAACAGCATAATCTGTTCAGATTTTAAATAGCTCAGCTGGAATTCTTCATCTCCACCAGCTCTGTTCACAGTAATACTTCCTAAGGCCCACTTGACTTCACACTCCAGGATGTCTGTTCTAGATGAGTGACCACACCATCGTGGTTATCCAGATTATTAAGACCTTTTTTGTACAGTTCTGTGTATTCTTGTCACCTCTTCTTAATATCTTTTGTCTTCTGCTTCTGTTACGTCCATACCATTTCTGTCCTTTATTGTGCTGATTTTGCATGAAATGTTCCCTTGGTATCTATAGCACCTTGTTTTTGTTTTTTCTTATATAAGAAACATGCAGTTATGAATGTTTTTGTAAGACCTCCTCAGAGAAAACCAGAAAAACACATGCTTCTGCTTTAATGACTACACTACAGCCTATGATTGTATAGATCAAAACAAACTGGGGAAAATTCTTCAAGAGATAGGAATATAAGCCCACCTTACCTGCCTCCTGAGAAATCTGTATGCAGGCCAAGAAGCAACAGTTAGAATCAAACATGGAAAAATGAACTGGTTCCAAATCAGAAAAGGAGTACATCAAGGCTGTATATTGTCACCCTCCTCATTTAACTTCTGTGCAGAGTACCTCAGGTGAAATGCTGGGCTGGAAGAAGCACAAGCTGGAATCAAGATTGCCGGGAGAAATATCAATAACCTTAGATAAGCAGATGACACCATCCTAATAGCCGAAAGCAAAGAGCAACTAAAAAGTCTCTTGATGAAAGTGAAAGAGGAAAGTGAAACAGCTGGCTAAAAACTCAGCATTCAAAAAACTAAGATCATGGCATTTGGCCCCATCACTTCATGACAAATAGATGGGGAAACAATGGAAACAGTGACAGACTTTATTTTCTTGGGTTCCAAAATCACTGCAGATGGTGACTGCAGCCATGAAATTAAAAGATGCTTGCTCCTTGGAAGAAAAGCTATGACCAACCTAGACAGCATATTAAAAAGTAGAGACACCATATTGCCGATAAAAGTCTCTATAGTTAAAGCCATGATGTTTCCTATAGTCATGTACAGATATGAGAGCTGTACCATAAAGAAGGCTGAATGCTTAAGAATTTATGCTATTGAACTATGATATTGGAGAAAACTTTGAGAATTCCTTGGATATTGAGGAGATCAAGCCAGTCAATCTTAAAGGAAATCAATCCTGAATATTCATTGGAAGGACTGATGCTGAAGTTGAAGCTCCAATACTTTGGCCACCTGTTGCAAAGAGCGTACTCATTGGAAAAGACTGTGATGCTGGGAAAGACTGAGGGAAGGAGGAGAAAGGGGCAAAAGAGGATGAGATAGTTGGATGGTATCACTGACTCAATAGACATGAATTTGAGCAAGCTCCAGGAGTTGGTGATGGACAAGGAAGCCTGGTGTGCTGCAGTCCATTGGGTTGCAAAGAATCAGACATGACTTAGCAACTGAACCAAAACAAAAAGAAGTCCTGAGAACTCACTTGCCCCTTCTGCAACTTGATACACAGTCTGCAGATGGCAGTTCCCACCTGGAAGAGAGTCCTCACCATGTTGATATGCTGTTTCCAGACTTCTGACCTCTAGAACCTGGGAAATATAAGTTTCTGCTGTTTATAAGTTGCCAACCTATTTTTGTTTTTTTTTAATCACTTCCCGAACAAAGACAATTTGCCTGCTGATGCAGGAGATACAGGTTTGATCTCTTGGTTGGGAAGATCCTCTGGAGGAGGAGATGGTAACCCACTAGAGTATTCTTGCCTGGAAAGTCCCATGGACAGAGGAGCCTGGTGGGCCAAAGTCCATGGGCTTGCAAAAGTTGGAAATGACTGAGTGTGCATGCACGAACAAAGATAAACATGGAAACAATGAGCATTATAAAATATTACTCCCTCTCAAAAAAAAAAAAAAAAATCCAATGACTAAATCTTGGTCCTCTGTCCTCTCTTTTCTCTTACTTTTTTCAATTCCATTTAAATTCCCCAAGAAAGATGCTGCTTATAGCTTGGTTTTTCAGAATGGACTTTTCTACCTAAAACTTTGCTTTTATCTCATAAATACTAAATACTCATTGATATGACCAGAATCACTCTAGTTTCATCATCCAAGTAGAAGTTTTGAGAAAATATTTGTCACGTTTACTTTATTAGTTAGAATAGCCCTTTAGCAAAATTAAATGATCCAAGAAATAATTTCTTTAATTTAGGGGAACATATCGAGGTTTTAAGAATGGAAATTTCAAACTGAAATGAACTTTTTACGAGTAGTATTTACTTATGTGTGAAAACACTTTATATATACATACAAAAATTCAAGTGGTATCTTATCGTCTTCACAGGAGCTCCACAAAAATGATATGGAGACTCTGCTCCACCGTGGGAATTCCATGGACTAGGGGCTCTTTAAACTACTGGATGTAACACCTGGGTGTTAAATCTTGTTTCCCTTTTACTTCCTGATAACAGGGACCACCCAACTCCACAATCTTTGAATCAAAATTCATTTACATTCTAGGGAATGCTTTTACTTTGACTCATTCTGGCTATTTGTATATTCCCATATCTAGAAATTCATAATGAAAACACTGATTTTTGTTCTCATTAATCCAACCCTAGTTTAACTACACTTATCTGTATGTCCCCATCTTGTCTCTAGTCTCTGAATTTTGTTATATACTTTTTTTTTTATAGCTTTCATTTATGGTAAAACTGAGTCTTGCACAGCAGAAAAGAAAATTTATATGAGTCTCATGAGAAAACCATTTTTTCCAATATACTAAAAAGGCAGTGTGCACTAAGCTGGTGTATCTACTTTTTGTTTTCTTTATTGAAACTGAGAATGGTTTTTTTCCCTGCCTGTGAAAGGAACAGAAATCTGAAAAGCCTCAAGTTAAATTTAAAACCCAGATCTGAGCAGTCTGAATAAGTATTAAAGGGAACAAAAAAGCTTTTCCCCATCTCTCTTGAATTTGTTTTTATTTTTATCCTAGTAAAAAGGTATGATCGATCTCTGCTATGTACCACAATAGTCAAATATTGCCTCAGTCAGCAGGTGAAAAAAGGAACAGTTTTTACAAAATGGCTTTATGAGACCAGTTCTATAAATACCTATAGTTTATCTTCCATGAAACTCTGCAATGTCAGACTGCCTGGCAAATGCCAACTCAGGCCAAATTCTGGAATATGCACGTGTACCCACATTAACTGTTTGCAGGGGGTCATTAGCCTGATGTTCACGAAGGAACCTGAGTTACATATTCTTTTCACTATGCACTGGACTATATGAGCAAATAAGAAGTAACTGGAATACGAATAATATGAGGCAAATATGACTTTAGAATTCACTGTAACTTCTAGAATGTAAACTTTTAAAGTTATTATTAAACTAATAGAGCCTTTTGTTTGCATCTTTACTGTACATACCAATTAATCAGGGGTATAGGGAGGAAGGGAAGAACTTTATATTATCTAGCAGGAGAAAGATAATGCTATTTGCACCAACATAGATGGATCTAGAGATTATCACACTAAGTGAAGTATGTCAGACAAAGAGAAACATCATATGATATCACTCATCTGTAGAATTTTAAAAACAAAAATGATACAAATGAACGTATTTACAAAGCAAAAATAAACTCACAGACACAGAAAACAAATTTATGATTACAAAAGGGGAAGGTTGAGGCGGTAGGGGGATAAATTAAGAGATTGAGATTAACAAATACACACTGCTATATATAAAACAGTCAACAGGTACTTACTGGATTGCAAATGTAGGAAGTCAAGATATATCTGGAGTAATAGGCAAGTTTAGCCTTGGGAGTACAAAATGAAGCAGGACAAAAGCTAACAGAGTTTTGCCAAGAGAACACACTGGTCATAGCAAATGTCCTCTTTCAACAACACAAGAGATGACTCTACACATGGACATCACCAGATGATCAATACCAAAATCAGATTGATAATATTCTTTGCAGCTGAAGATGGTCTATACTGTCAGCAGAAACAGGAATGGAGCTGAATGTGACTCAGATCATGAACTCCTTATTGCAAAATTCAGACTTAAATGGAAGAAAATAGGGAAAACCACTAGGCCATTCATGTATGACCTAAATCAAATCCCTTACGATTATACAGTGGAAGTGACAAAAGGATTCCAGGGATTAGATCTGATAGACAGAGTGCCTGAAGAACTATGGACAGAGGTTCATAACATTGTATAGGAGGTGATTATCAAAAAAAGAAATGCAAAAAGGGAAATGGTTGTCTGAGGTGACCTAACAAAGAGCTGAGAAAAGAAAAGTGAAAGGCAAAGGAATAAAGGAAAAATATACATCTGAATGCAGAGTTCCAAAGAATAGCAAGCCTTCCTCAGTGATCAGTGCAAAGAAGTAGAGAAAAACAATAAAATGGGGAAGACTAGAAATCTCTTCAAGAAAATTAGAGATACCAAGGGAATATTTCATGCAAAGATGGATACAATAAAGGACAAAAATGGTATGGATCTAACAGAAGCAGAAGCTATTAAGAAGAGGTGGCTAGAATACACAGAAGAACTATACAGAAATCTTCATGACCCAGATAACCATGATGGTGTGATCGTCACCTAGAGCAAGACATCCTGGAGTATGAAGTAAAAAGGGCCTTAGGAAGCATCACTACAAACAAAGCTAGTAGTGAAGGTGATGGAATTCCAGTTGAGCTATTGCAAATCCTAAAAGATGATGCTATGAAAGTGCTGCTCTCAATATGCCAGCAAATTTGGAAAACTTGGCAATGGCCACAGGACTGGAAAAGATCAGGTTTTATTCCAATCCTAAAGAAAGACAATGCCAAGGAATGTTCAAACTACTGCACAATTGCATCCATCTCACATGCTAGCGAAGTAATGCTCAAATTCTCCAAGCTAGTCTTCACAGTACATAAATCAAGAACTCCCAGATATTCAGGCTGGATTTAGAAAGGCAGAGGAACCAGAGATCAAATTGCCAACATCCACTGGATCAGAAAAAAAGCAAGAGAATTCCAGAAGAACATCTATTTCTGCTTCACTGACTACAATAAAGCCTTTGACTGTGTTGTGGAACAAAGCCTTCACTCTATTGTGGATCACAACAAACTATGGAAAATTCTTAAAGAGATGGGAATACCAGACCATCTGACCTTCCTCCTGAGAAACCTGCATGCAGGTCAAGAAGCAACAGTTAGAACTGGACATGGAACAATGGACTGGTTCCAAATCGGGAAAGGAATACATCAAGGGTGTATATTATCACCCTACTCATTTAACTTCTATGCAGAGCACATCATGTGAAATGCTGGGCTAGATGAAGCACAAGCTGGAATCAAGATTGCCAGGAGAAATATCAATAACTTCAGATATGCAGATGACACCACCCTTATGACAGAAAGCCATAAGAGAAACTAAAGAGCCTCTGGGTGAAGTTGAAAGAGTAGAGTGAAAAAGCTGGTTTAAAACTGAACATTCAAAAAACAAAGATCACAGCAACCAATTCCATCACTTAATGGCAAATAGATGGGGAAACAGTGGAAACAGTGACAGACTTTATTTTCTTGGGCTCCAAAATTACTGCAGATGGTGACTGCAGCCATGAAATTAAAAGATGCTTGCTCCTTGGAAGAAAATCTGTGACAAATCTAGACAGTATATTAAAAAGCAGAGAAATTACTTTGCTAACAAAGGTCCAGATAGTCAAAGCTATCATTTTTCCACCAGTCATGTATGATGTTAGAGGTGGACCATAAAGAAGGCTGAGTACTGAAGAAGTGATGCTTTTGAAATGCGTTGTTGGTGAAGATTGTTGAGAGTCCCTTGGACTGCAAGGAGAACAAGTCAGTCAGTCTTAAAGGCAATCAATCCTGAATATTCATGGGAAGGACTGATGCTGAAGCTGAAGCCCCAATACTTTGGCCACCTGATGCAAAAAGCCGGCTCATTAGAAAAGACCCTGATGCTGGGAAAGATTGAAGGCAGGAGGAAATGGGGATGACAGGAGATGAAATGGTTAGATGGCATCACCAAATCAGTGGGCATGAGTTCAACAAGCTCTGGGAGATGATGAAGGACAAGGAAGGCTGGCCTGGTGCCATCATAAGGTCACAAAGAGTTGGACACAACTGAGCGACTGAACAACAAACTAGTGTATAGTACAGGTATCTCTACTCAATATTCTGTAACAACACATGAATAGAATTTGAAAAAGAACAGATATATGAATAACTATATCACTTTGCTGTATGCCTAAGACTGGTGCTCAGACAGCAAAAAATCTGCCTGCAATTTGGGAGACTGGGTTTGATCTCTGTCGGTAAGATTCCCCTGGAGAAGGGAATGGCTACCCACTCCAGTATTCTTGCCTGGAGAATCCCATGGACAGAGAAGCCTGGCGGGCTACAGTCTATGGGGTGGCAAAAAGTTGGACACAACTGACTAACACTTTCACTTTCCCTTAGTCTAACAACATTGTAAATCATCTATACTCCAATAATTTAAAAAAATTAATGGGAAAAAGAGAAAGACCACTTAATATTTAACATCTGATTTGGATCATAATTTTGTACTGTGGCATGGGTTCTCCAGAAAACAGTCTGTAACGTAGATGAGAGATAGAGGAGGAAGTGTGCTATGAAGGACTCCAGAAACCAACATGTGGAGGGAAGAATAGACCCACACAGGGGGAAAAGCCAAGCTGTGATACAGTGTAAATAAAGCTCCCGTTAACCATGGAAGGTGGCTTCCAGGTGGCTCATATGAATAATGTATCTGCCTGCAATGCGGGAGACCTTGGTTAGATCCCTGGTTTAGGAAGATCCCCTGGAGAAGGGATTGGCAACCCACCCCAGTATTCTTGCTTAGAGAACCCCATGGACACATGAGTTGGGTGGAATATAGTCCATGTGGTCGCCAAGAGTTGGACATGATTGAGTGACTAAGACTTTCACTTTCAACCTCCCATGGGGTTCTCTCTCTCATGTTGGGGTGAAGGAGCTGAACTTTCTGTCCTGTTGATCAGTTGTTATGGCTAAAGATTGCCCAGAATCCAGTCTTGCAAGATTCTCTGCAGAGAACCGGTAAAGGATTGACAGCTGAGGGCTGCCTGACATTTTCTCCCCCAAAAACTGGAGAACAAGTCCTTTATGCTTGAAGGAGGACCAAGCAGCACAGTGCCCAATGCAGAGAGGCATGACCTAGGCCATCGATCAATCATGTCAATTGTCTCTATTTAAATTCAAAAGGAAAAATTCAAGTGAAAATTATGTTAGTCATTTAAAACTCACAAAGTAGCATAAGCCAAGTTACTATAGTCAACAATATACCTGTTATGCTAATTGCATTTTCCAAGGAATATTTTTGAATACAAAACCACTCACGTTATTTATGGAACAAGAATGTTAGAAATCAAGAAAATAGAAAAATGAACAAGACAGTATAACTCTAACAAAGTTTACCTCCAACTCCGACACTTTAGAGCAGACAGGATAGTGACATGAGTATTCTGTAATGATGAACACCATCAGGTAGGGTCAGACAAAGTGTGTTGGGAGTTCAGAGAGTTTAAAGATCATTGTAAATAAAATCCTTCACACATAAAGTGTATTTAGAATGGATTTTTAAAGAAAGAAGAGTATTTGGTTATTAATCATAGATATTAGCTGGAAGAGGTACAAGACTATTATTAAACAAAATGAACAATTGAATGAGTTTAGAAATCACTGGCTATATATGGAAAACAAGAAAACAAATCACTGTGATTACAGTCAAATGTGTGGGATGGAGAGGAGAGGGTGCTATTGTGGTAGTTAGAATGAAGACCACAAAGATAATCCCTAGCTTCCAGATATGAAAATGTTAAGTTTTTCAGTTCTAAAAAATGAAAATTTAAAATGTGTCAAAACTGTCAGCTTAGACTTCTATACCCTGTGAAAATATCATTCAAGAATTAAGATGCAATAAAGATGTTTTCAAATACACAAAATCTAAGAGAATTTCTCCCTCGGAGACTCTCATTACAAAGAATGCTAAGGAAGATTTTTCAGGCTAAGGAGAAATAATTTCAGAGAACAGGCTGATTCACCAAAGAGGATGAAATGCACTGGCCAGGATGAAAGGTGGGTAAATACAAAGATTCTCTTTCCCTCTAAATTCCTTCATAAGGTTATTGACAATCAGAAACAAAAATAACAATCTATTGTTAAGTTTTACTACATAGAGAAAATAAATGACAAGAGTACAAAGAATGGGAGGGACAATGGAGTTATATGCTATTGCACAGTTCTTACTTTATAAATGAAGTAGCTTAATGATAATTCAAAATAGAGTGTTCTCAGTTAAAAATGAATTTTTGGTTCTTGCTACTACTTCCTTGGGCTTCCCTTGTGGCTCAGCTGGTAAAGAATCTGCCTGCAATGCAGGGGACCTGGGTTCAATCCCGGGGTTGGGAATATCCCCTGGAAAGGGAAAGGCTACCCACTCCTGTATTCTCACCTGGAGAATTCCACAGACTGTATAGTCTATGGGGTCACAAAGAGTTGAACATGACTGAGCAACTTTCACTTTCACTACTTCCTTCCTTCTACCTGGAACACAAACAAGACAGTGAGGGCTGCAGCAGCCATCTTGGACTGTGAGACAACCTGAAAGAAGGAAGCCAAGGATATGGAGCAGAAATATGCCAAGGATGGTGGAGCAGAAAGGAGGAAGTCTCTGATGAATTTGTCTATGTCCTTGGGGCACTTCCAGACTTTCTTTTTTTAAGAAACAACAACAACAACAACAACCTGTAGTTTATATAAACAATTGTAATTATGTCTCTGTACTAACAATTAAATATAATCCATCACTCATTACAATATGTAAAGCTCACAGCAATATACACAATGCTAAACAAGTGTGATATTTGATTTAAAAAAATGCATTTTATAATTCATAATACAGTGGTTCACAAAGTGAAGTTCCTTGACCTGCAACATCAGCATCACCAGGGGATTTGCAGATCCCAGCATTTACCTCCACCTGCTGAGGGACCAGCTGCCTCTATTTTAATAAGTTATCCAATTTGTTCTGATGCATGTTAAATTTTAGTGTTGGTATGGATATGGTACAGGCACTACCATGTGCCTTTTGGGGTGTTTTTATTGGTTTAAATACTTTGGAAGTGTGTGTAGTTATATGTATATATGTATATGAATATATATACTATATAGTCATATATATATATATATACACATATGTATATATATTCATACCAGTTTACCTCATAATTCTTTTCTTTCCTTAAACTTACTCTAAATTGACATTTTCAAATTGTGCAATAATAAATGTGGAGATACATTACTGCACATAATTTATAATAGTAAGTACATGGGAACTATCTATGCTCTCGGGAGAAAGGAAAATGTTTGATGAAATATGATACAGTCAAATCATTCTGTTTTAAAAATGGATGTTAGAACTACTTTTGTAGAAATGGAAAACTAAATAAAACATGTTATTCAATTAAAAAACAAACTGTAAAACACTATATGTGATGTGAGTCTATTAATCCCAACATGCAACTATGTATAATTTGGACAATTATATTTCTGGGTTAAAAAGTTTATAGTTAAAAAACATGAGCTTAACATATGGTTAAAATGAAAAAAAAAAGGCAAACGATTCAGAGGAATATAACATAAAAGTTGTCAGCCACACCACTTAACTCTAAATTTTCTTCCAAAAGCCAAGCATTTACCTAGAGTCATTATTTATAAACTCTAACTAGTACGTTTATATCTCTGTTTCTTGGTTAATTAAGTTTAGATAATAATTATTGAATTTCTGCTTTAGAAATAATTAGTTTATTTACATTTTCCTTAAAATCACATTCTTCCTTCCTCTAAATCAATAAAGGTTATATAATAGTTTCATCTCATATCAAATATCTGAAAAATTTTCATTATGGACTTAAGCTTCTGATTCTTGATCAGTCAGTATTAGATGGTATTCTCAAATTCCTCAATATATAAAACAAAAATTACCAACTTAGATACCTTTATTCCCTTTCCCCTATTTATATCCCAATTTCTGCCAATTCTGACATTGTTTATAAATTGACAAGGTTTACAGTACTTATATTTTATTCTAAAACTGTCATTAGGTTTATATGACTATAGATTGATTTTAAAATTTGAAAATAAATAACACCTAATACACTATGATGATATGAATAAAAGTTAATTAACAACTAAGCAATTGGATTGGGACAGATAGAAGGAAATACCACCCTATCACTCTATAACACTAAGCTTATGCTATTTAAAAGAGAACATTCTAAGAGTAACTGGATCACAGCTTTGCTATGTTTTTAAGTGCTTCCTATTGTGACCACAATTTTCTTGGAGAGCATTTTACATTTTCTTAAGGGTTATCATTACCTTGCCTTTTCCCTAGGCACCCACTTTTATTGCACCTTTAATACAGGCATTTCTTTTTTTAATTAATTTTTATTGGAGTATAATTGCTTTACAATGCTGTGTTCATTTCTGCTGTACAGAAAAGTGAGTCAGCCTCACATATACATATACCTGGGCATTTCTTCTAACTAAACTACTTATTACATTCAGTCCATGCTCTTCTAAAGACTGTCCTTGAATGAGGCCTACTCCTTTCTGCTAAACCATTTGCTCTAAGGGATGACTGCATACTTAGCTGTTAAACTAGGACTTCTTTTCCTTGTTTCTATTGTTTCTTTGATCTTAACTATTCATCTTGTCTGATTACTATTTTCATCTAAGAATTATATAGACCTTTTTTTTCAGGAAGTATTTATAAAAGGTACATTTTATGAGACTATATAGATATGTGAAAATCCATATTGTCCTTGTATTTGACATTATGCTGACTTCTTATAAAATTTTATGCTTATAATAATTTTCCCTAAGTACACTGAAAATATGTTTATCTGTCTTCTAATATCTAGTGTTGCTGATGGGAATTTGGATGCCAACTCAATTTCATTGTTTTACAAATATAGTTACCAGAAGTCACACTGTGTCTGGGGCAATCTTGGATTATCCTTACTGTCCTAGAATAATTTTAGCAACAACCTCTTAACTATAAAATTGTCCAGGATTGGATTATAAATTACATAGTAAGCCTTTTTAAAAATTGCTTTTAAAAATATTTATACTTTTAAAGATTCTTATGAAGTCTGTGAGTCATTTTTTGTATTTAGCAATTAATACCTCATCATTTGAAGGTTTAACTCTTGAAAAGGTGCTTCTAATTATTATTATTGTTATTGTCATTTTACTTCTTATTCTTATCATATTTGATTTTTGCCATCTTTTATAATTCCTTTTTAATAGTTTCTAACTCATTACTTTTATGCTGAATATTTGGAAAAACACCTTGATTTTTTATCTTCATTTATTCAGTGGACCTTTAAATTTTTTTTTAATAAATTACAGTTTAATTTTAAGTAACTCTTTATCTCCGTTTTTAATGACAGACTTCTAGGTTTTCATTGTATTGTATATTTACACCTTTAAATGAATACTAAGCCATTCTTTTTTTAATTCCTTTAATCTGGATTACTGTTTCTTCTCAACATACTCATGTTTTTTATCTATTTAGATCCATTTTTACTTCCTTGATGACTCAGATGATAAAGAGGCTGCCTGCAATGCAGGAGACCAGGGTTCAGTCCCTAGGTTGGGAAGATCCTCTGAAGTAGGAAATAGCAACCCACTCCAGCATTCTTGCCTGGAGAATCCCATGAACTGAATAGCTTGGTGGGTTATAGTCCAGGGGGTCACAGAGTCAGGCATGACTGAATGACTAACACACATTTTTGTTCTGGTGTTATCAAATATTTGATGTAACTTTGGAAGTCCATTCTTACTTGAAAATGAAACTAAATTGCCTCCCATTAGCAGTTGGGTTGGTATTTTTCCTTTACCACATATGTGAGCATTGTTCTCTTGGACCTTCACCCTTCTCTTATGAAAGAGTTGACTAGGAGCTCTGCTTATACCTACAAGTACTTCAACTGATGATCTTTGCTCTGAGGCTCATGGCTAGAGAGCAGACAAGCCCATGCAAGTATCTTAGAAGCTAGGATATCAAAAGCTCAGTTCTGCCCTAAATGTATTCAGGGTTCCAACATTTGCCTGGGAAATGGCTGCTGTGTGAGCTACTCAGCACATGGCAGGTAGGAAACACTGGGGGCCAGGGAGGCTTTGTGAGGAGGATTCTCTGATTAATCATCCTTTCCTGGGTCAGCCCTATTCTTGGGCGATCCCTATGGAAGGATTCTGACTGTGCTTGCTCTCCAGGGCTCTGAAAAGGAAGCAAAGCCACATCAATTATGTCTCTCCTAGGACCATCTTCTGGGCCATTTCCTCCTCAACTCTAATTATATGTCAACACCCTTCCACCCACTTCCCATTTTCCACAAATCCAGTTACAGCTCTGACAAACTGATAACACCACACCTTTTTTCCTTTGCTCTTGTGCCTTGAAACGCTTCTGCGCTTTTCAGTGGCATTTCAACAAGGTTTTAGAAGGGATAAAAGGAACATTCCATTTTGAACTATTCCTTTTTAATGAAGAATGATATTAATATTTGGGAAGAGAAACTCTTCTGTAAAAAAAAGAGTTTATGCTAAAAAAATACTGTGAAATATATTGAATAAATTTAGGGGTCTGCATGACTGCAGGATTTCTCAGTCTTTAATAAATCCATTTTTCAAGGTCAGTTTCCAAGAGCAAGATATGCTAGGGTCACTCAAAACCTCTTTATCTCGTATGCAATGTTTATAGGGCAAAAATATATGTTCTCATGCAAAAAGTTTAGATACTAGACTAAGAAACTAAAATACCTAATGAGCTCTTAAAAATAAAAACTCTCAAACTTAATACAGAACTAAGGTTTGTATTTCAACAACTGTGACATTTTTCACTAAATTCAAATTTAAGTTTTATTAATATTTCTAATAGTCCTGCCTTTATATTTTCAAAATTAGTATTTTGCTAACTATATACTATTATGGAAATAGTTTATATTCAGTACCTTTTGCTTCATAAAAGGTGACTAAATGACATTACAGATAAGCTCAGGTGATTTGGGGATTGTTTTAAATAATAATCCAAAATCTAGACTTCTATTTAAACTCCTAACACTTCTTTGAGATACTGTAAAAGTAGTTTCCTTCTGAGATTTTTGTTTAGATTGGAAATTCAGTAAGAAAACCTGGTTGGCAATATTTCAACATTTCTTGCTCTGTTTCGCTTATTATCTGAAAGCACTGAAGGATCAACAATAAAAAAAAATGTAGTGAAAATGGAATTTTTCTTTAATATTTTTGAACTTCTAAAAGGTTTGACTCAAGACAAAATTTAAAGAAAAGGTTGAAATTGACTTTGGCATATGTATTTCTCTTATTGGGCAACTTGATTGAAAATAAAATATCAACAAACGTACAAAGTTGCCTAAATTAAAGTTAATAAACAATTTCAATAAAATGCTTAAATGAAATTTAAGTGTAATATAAAATCTTAAAATATATTCTTTGCCAAGTTTTTTTAAAACATCATAGTTGATATTCGATATATATTTGTTTGAAATAGTACTACTGGGTGTAATATATGCTGATCTCTAAAGGACAAACCCCTATGTATACAAAGTTATTGTCAGCATCATTATCTTAAAGATATCTTAAAGATAATGATGCTATAAGTTTCTCTGTGTGTAAGAACATTGTTAGACAGGTAACACTATTTTTAACAATATATTAAAAGTATTTGTTAGAACGTGCTATTTCTTCACCCACATAAATGCACAAAGACACTCTAAAGGAAATTTTAAAATATCCTTCCACCCTGATGCTAAGTCAATTCAGTCGTGTCCAGTTTTGTGCGACCCCATAGATGGCAGCCCACCAGGGTCCCCCATTCCTGGGATTCTCCAGGCAAGAATACTGGAGTGGGTTGCCATTTCCTTCTCCAATGCATGAAAGTGGAAAGTGAAAGGGAAGTCGCTCAGTCGTGTCCGACTCTTAGCGACCCCATGGACTGCAGCCCACCAGGTTCCTCCATCCATGGGATTTTCCAGGCAAGAGTACTGGAGTGGGGTGCCATTGCCTTCTTCGCCTTCCACTCTAGATATGGAAAATTTAAAAGACTGAGCTGGGAAGAATTTTGAAACAAGATAAACAGCAATATCATGAACAACTACCATCCAAATGAAAGCATACAAGACAGTACAAATTCGCTTTGATTTTGCTCACTATGCCAAACACCACACCTGTTCCCCTACCCTGGCCAAAATAGCTTCTTTTTCCCTAGCCTAGCTCCTTTTTAAAATCACTGAATGGTGCTTTATTGTTGTTCCTAACAGTTTTCTTATAGTACTTTTGATTTCTTAAAAGGCTTCTATATAGTTCACACTTTTAAAAAGAATGAGAGGCAAGCATCATTATTCCCATAGGAGCGTCTCTCATATGGCAGAGAAAATTCTTGACTTCAGTTAAATAATCACACATTCGTGACAAAGTCAGGCTTTGCAAGGAGGTGCCTAGACCTTCACACTTTCCCCTTGGCTTCAGCTGCTTTGAATAACTATCTAAATCTTATTGTAGTCTTAACACTCTGACCCTCAATTTCCCCCTTTCAGAAAGCAGTCTGAGCTACTGACAATGTTTCCATAAAGACTTCAGGGAGAAAAGCATCTTGCTTTATTCAACTTATATTGCACAATAGTTTGGAATATAGGCTGCACAGAAAAGAAGAACCAATTATTAAAATCCTGTAATACCAGAGGGCTACAAAAGAATGCATGAAAAGACTCAAGCACATGATAAGAATTCAGTAAATGGTAGGTTTTGTAATTATTTATGTTTTGTGTTTCCACAATTATTCCTCATGATAAACAAATAAGGTGAAAGTTTTGATCTTAAACTTGAAGAGGCTGAGACAGTTGAAATAATGTTATGTGAGAGTTCTCAGGTTAACAGTCTTGGAATCTGGGCTCTAAAATTCAAGGGCCAATCTCTTCCGTCAATGGAAAAGGGTTTGACCATATAGCAATTGTCCATCCTCTCTGTGATTGAGAATCACCTGGGGAACTTTAAAATTTTTTCACTTCCAGGCTTTAACACAAACATAGTGTTAGTCATTTAACCTTGTCTGACTCTTTGCAACCCCATGCTCCTCTGTCCATGGGATTTTCCAGGCAAGAATACTGGAGTGGGTTGCCATTGCCTCTTCCAGGGGATCTTCCCAACCCAGGGATTGATTGAACCCGTGTTCCCTGTGTCTCCTGCAGTGCAGGTGGATTCTTTATCCACTGAGCCATCACTGCACATAGGGTGTGGCCAAACTATCTGCTGATAGCTTGTTTTAGGACTTCTGGGATCAATGGGATCAAATGGGATCAATATGCTGTTTTAAATCACTGCATTTGTGCTAACTTGCTTCCAGAGCCCAAGGAAATTAATCCCCCATTTTGCATGCATATGGCCTGGACATAATACATAATAAATAAATATTAGCTATTATGAGTTATCTTTAGGACACCAGGGCATAGATGAGGGGAAATTCTTTTACACTTACAACAGAGTTACTTTGCTCTGCCTTTCAATTCTACAGTTGGTTCTGTTACACAATAACATACAGTGGATTTACAATGTGTCGAGTATTATGCAGAGAGTTGAGAACACAAAGATAAACACTGTGGTCCTTGCCCTCATAGATTTCTGTAGAGAGAAGACACAAAAACATATACTTGGTATTGAAAATATTTCACTAATTTTAACTGCAGAGACAAGCACAACATGTTTTGGGGGAGGAGAGAAAGTTCATCTGACTCAGCTTGAGAGGGAAAGGGAATTAGAAAGATATAATAAGAAATCTCATCAGAACTGAGACTAATACTTTATCCTTCAAGAGACAGATCACAGGAATGAGTGTCAAAAGGGCTGTGTTGAAGTATCTATAAGAATTTTTACATAACATTGACTTTTTCTTTGGTGCATACATTGCTAACTATCTATTCTATTCTAAGAGTATATTTAGAGTGTTGACTCCATTCCAAAGAACCTAATTGCAGTTTTGGCTTTCGCTATATGTGTTTGGCACTATTCCTTTTCTTTTTATCTTCGTGGTCCAAATTCTTGCAATACACCAAACAGATGGATATTTATGAACTAGATTAATGGCTTTCTTGATAAGGATCATGAACACATTTCCCAGTATGAGCTGAGTTTATTCATTCATTCCTAAATATTTATTGAGTCCTACTATATTTTAACCAGTATTACCTCAGAATATAAGGAAATTGATTAAAAATTATGAGGACTAAATAATTAAAGATATCTATTTTTCTGAGGTGAGACTTGAATAAATATTCCATTCCATGATTAGGATTATGGAAACTAGGATATTCAATAAATTCATAAATCTAATTATAGACTGTTGTAGATGAGCACATTTGAAATCTAGTGCCTTGGGTTTCTTACTTTTAACACAAGAGACTTAGGCTAGACAGAAAATAGGTCAGTCCTAGAAATGAGAAAAATAAAAATGTGTTACCAGAAAGAAATACAGCTGATTTTTAAGAGCTACAGGGTCAGCTGGATGTCTAATGTATGACACGGAGGCATTAGAGGTGGTCATTTACAGAACACCCTGTGTGTTCTGTGATTCTCTCTGAAATAATGAAGTGAAGGTACAAACAAACTGGAAGGTTGAATTAGCTTGAAAAAACTTACAACCTTGCAATGCAGAAGACATGGTCCATATTTAACAAGAAAATACTTGCGAGAGTATTTGGAAAACTATTTGCATATATCCCATAGACATGGTGACTTCGTCTCATAATTTATTCACAGAAAGAAGGATCAGCATCAATGACAAGTATAAATTTCAGTCAGTAGATGAGAAGATATGGATGAACCCCATCAAGAAGAGCCCAACCAATAAAATGTATGGACTGGCAAAAATCTGATTTGTACCTGCAAACTTATAAAGTATTGATTCCAAAGAGATCAAATATTTAAATACAAAGTATATAGAAAAACACTAGAGGACAGTAACAGGTGAATTTAAAGAAGAAATCTTTAGATTGGAAGTATTTTCTATTATGTTTTAAACATTAAAACTCATGAATGCATTTAACTACATAAACATTTAAAATTTTCTTATTTTTCAAAAGGCCAAATATATTTTAAAAAATCATCCAAACATTATTAATCAGTGAAGAAATTAAAGCCAAAATGAGATACCACTGCACCCCCATCAGTATGGCTCACATAAAAATGTCTGATGACAACTGTTCAAATGAACACCCAATAGAGTTCTCAGACATGGCCAGTGAGAGTGTAGATTTGTGCAGTTACTTTGGCAAAACTCTTTGATAGGGTCCTATATATTTGATCAAACACATATCCTTTGATCCAACAATTTCCTCTGAAGTATATACTCAACAGTGAGGTGAGCAAGGGTGTACCAAAAAAGACATGCATAAGAGTTATAGCAGCATTATTTTTAACAGCTCCAAACTGAAAACAAAAAAGTTCATTAATGTTTATGTATAAATATGTATAAATGTTTTTATCAGTTTCAAATGGTACATAGCAATGAAAATGAATGAAAGATAATTTCATGCAATAGTATGAATGATTTCATAAATATGTTTACTGATCAAAAGATATCAGACACAAATAGGTTCATATTATATGATTAACTTATGTAAAGTTCAAAACAAGAGCAAGGGGAGGAACTGCGATTAGAAGATGGATTAGCGAGTGGAGAGCTTCTGTGGTGCTGCTTGTAGCCTATTCCTTGACCTGAATATCGATTACTCAGATGGATTCAGTTTCTGATAATTCATTGAACTGCACACTTATAATCATAAGTGGACTCTTGTCTATACATATTCAATTTCAATTATATCATTTAAGAGAAAATTCCATAAGGCAAAACTATCACAAGGAATAAGATGGCTAGTAACAATTACTGTTCTGTACTGAATCTTCCCCCAGCTCTATAAGTTGAAGCTCTAACCCTGGGACTCCATTTGAAGACTGGCGCTTTAAAGAAGTAACTAAGATCAAATGAGATATAAGGGTGGGCTCCTAATTCAATCTGACTGTTGTCTTTAAAAAAAGAGGCAGAGGCATCAGATGTGTACGTACAGAGGAGCTGCCACGTGAAGACACAGGCACAAGTTGTGGGATCAAAGAAAGGAGGGCTCAGTTCAGTTCAGTCACTCAGTTGTGTCTGACTCTTTGTGACCCCATGGACTGCAGCACGCCAGGCTTCCCTGTCCATCACCAACTCCCAGAGTTCACTCAAACTTGTGTCCACTGAGTTGGTGATGCCATCCAACCATCTCATCTTCTATCGTCCCCTTCTCCTCCCACCTTCAATCTTTCCCAGCATCACAGTCTTTTCTTTTCCTTTAGATTATTTTAAGAACTGGTTTTGAAGAACTGGTGACTAAACCACCATGAGGTATGTATGTATAGTTTCTCTATCCATCTATCATTTATCTATCTACCCACCTACCTACCTACTTACCTATCTACCTATGTACTTATCTATCTACATAAAATGTTAGGAATATGTATGCTTTTTATTCCATACTGATATTTTTCTTTTTATTTAAATTATTTATTTTAATTGGAGGCTAATTACTTTACAATATTGTAGTGTTTTTTGTCATACATTGACATGAATCAGCCATGGGTATATATGTATGCCCCATCCAGAACCACCCTATCACCTCCCTTCCCACCCCATCTTCCAGGGTCATCCCAGTGCACCAGCCCTGAGCACTCTGTCTCATGCATCGAACC